>NC_079422.1:11552475-11756625 GCF_026213295.1 Gadus chalcogrammus
GCCTATGCGGTTCCGACTGACATGTGCTGTCGATTTGAGCAACGACCCCTATTGAAAATACAAACTGAAACCGACAGGTCACTTTTTAACCGTGTGAAACGGTGGTAGGACTAGACGACAATGTGTCTTTGTTTCCACACATGTCACGTGCCACTTCCTCTGCTCGCATAAGTGTGAAAGCTGATAGATCAGCGCTTCTTCGCCACATGGCTGCTTGAGAGAAAAAACATGCTCAAGAAGCAGAAGAGGAACACCTGTGAATGGAGCAGGGAAGACTCGGAAGGAAGAAGGAACATATGGCCATAGAAACTTAAATAGCAGCTACCTGTACAAAGTTAGCCATACTGATGCCAGACAAGTGTGCAGTGCCAGAGGGGCACCAACCTAGGCATGGATTTATACTGCTGCAGAGAAATTAGATCACAGGCACTTAATACAAGTTTACTTTAACCAGTTTTAAGGCCACTGCAGTATTATTCAAAATCCCTATGTGCATGTCCTTAAGAAAGCAAGTTTGCACAAACCGAAGAACCAGGTAAACTCCTGTTCTTATGTCTGACCGGAGGCTGCAGAGAGAACCAGGTGCCCAACGATGGATCGTTATGATATTAACTTATACATGATGTTATCTGCACTATATATATAGTACTATACTATATATATATATATATATATATATATATATAATTTATCCAAGATACTAATAAAAAGATGATGTGCAATCAGAAAGGCCACAATGTGGCAGGAAATGAAGATACATATACTTGTGTGTTCCACAGGAACTGTAAGTCCAGTGGTAACCGTGTTGGGTGGCGTCGTCAAGGCTTTGTCACTGACCATTTGGGCGTCCGTTGTATTATCTGTAGGAGCCATTTTGCATGTTAATTTAATTTATTCTTATGTCTGTTAATAGCTGGGTATGTATTTGGGGACTAAAACGTTTTGACCACTAGAGGGTAGTATGTACCTGGATCATGAAGTAACACTGGTCAGGTGTATTAAGGTAACAGGTGGACAGGAAGAGGAAGGAGCATTTTGGGCGGGAACGCTTGGTTGTTACCATAAGCGTTTGATCAATAGAATAATAATCAAGAAAATCTGTTAAACAGCATATAATCTCACTCACTCTTCTCATCATGGTAATCTAGGTTGTCTTCTTCACCGTTGCAACTGACTATGTTGGCACATTTTAATCGGATCAGTATTCACTGCATAATTAAGAACACTAACCGAGGACAATGACTTCCGAAAGGAACCAGTGGATAAGGACACTGCAAAGGATGCATTGGAGCATTCGAATCGCCTTTTTCCCAAGCACTATGTATCACTAACACTAGGCTGCAAATCTGAAGGCAAGGTAAGAGGCACGGACGGATAAACCAAGCTTTGCTTTGCTCTGGCCCAGACCTCTGGAGCTGCTCATAGTTGTCGCACAGGGTTTGGTTTTGGTTGGAAACCGTCTGAGACCTGAAACTGTCTGAGGTCAATTTTTAATGTTGTGAAAACGGATGTAGGACCATACAACAGTGTGACTTTCTCTCCAAAAATCACAATTATAACTCATCTGCAATCTAAAAGGTCATGTACCACTTCCTCTGCTCGCATAGGTGTGAAAGCTGATAGATGTCTTCTCTAGCGAAAAAAACATGCTCTTGAAAAAGAATAGGAAAACCTGTGAATGAGGCAGGGAAGACTCACAAAACAGAAGGAACAAATGGCAACATAAACTTAAATAGCAGATACCAGTGCAAAGTTAACCATACTGATGCCAGACAAGTGAGCAGTGCCAGAGGGGCACCGTCTGATGGCATTAATTCATACTGCTGCAGAGAAATTACATCACAGGCTTCATACAAGCTTACTTTAACCAGTTTTAAGGCCACAACAGCCTCATTCAAAATCCCTATGTGCATGTCCTTAAGAAAGCAAGTTTGCACAAACCGAAGAACCAGGTAAACTGGCTGCAGAGAGAACCAAATGCCCAACGATGCATGGGTAGTATATTATATATAATCTATAATTTATCTAAGATACTAATAAAAAGATAATGTGCAATCAGAAAGAACACATTGTGGCAGGAAATGTAGAAACATCCTTCAGTCTTTCACAATAACCGTGTCTCCAGTGGTAGCCGCACTGGGTCGTGTCATCGTGGCTTTGACCTAGACCACAGGGTCTGTTAAACCAGCTTCAGCACACAACACACCACGTGACTAGAGCACCAGTACAGACCTCTGTCTAATGAAGGGGGAAAAGAATGTGATCACCTGCCGCGTTGTAGAAGGTCTTGGAGGTATCCTTGACGATGGGACACCCCAGCAGCTGGATCTCTGCTGAGGCTCCTTTCTCCCAGGTGATGGGCTTCAGCTGGACGAAGCGGGCCACCACGGTGGGGAACAGGCTGTTCAGCACCCTGGGGTGACCGTCGGAGTAAGCCTCAAACACCTGAAACCATTCAGCACTTAGCTCACCTACAGAAGACACAACGGCTGACACAACTATGCACCATGGCTTTCTGAGAAATCATTAACGTGAAACTTGATCCCCAGACGACCATTGTTGGCTTGTCATATCTCAAGGTAACTTCAGTCAAATTCAGAGACTCGGTGGGAAACCATATGCATTCCCCCCCTCCCCCCAACAATGGAGTGGGTCCTGTAAACACGTTAACGTGTCTCAAGTGAAAACACCTTAATGAGCTGCCATGGCAACAACACAACATTCTATCTCTAACGTCTCTGAGCAGCACCCTGGCCACCACTCTGCTGACTGGATGAATAACCCTCTGCTGATGGTTAGACGGCAGCACACCATCAATGTCTTTCTCTTACCTTTCTTTCTTTGCTCAGTGCACCTTTGTAAGGCTTCCAGTCCTTCCTGTCTTTGCGGAAAAGCAGCGAGTAGGACTCTATGTAGAACCTCCCTGAACCTGTTGTTATTATACCTGAGAACAAGAGTGATTTCAATGGGCCGTTGTGGTCGAACAAGAACAATTTGAATCACATTCTGCACGACATTAAATATTATTATATATAGTCAAATAAATATTTAATGAAATATCGGTACTAACCAGTGACTTTTCTTTTTTTACCGAGGTCCAGCTCCACCCAGGGGTTCTGGTCGTCTGGTTCTATTGTCCATGTTACCAACGGACCGGCCGGGTTCAGACCCTTCCCCTGACCCCCGGCTCTCCCCCAGAGAGAGGAGCTGTCCACGAGGGACATGTTTAAGTGTCCGTTGCATTCTGTCAAGGGGGAGAGCAGAGGGTGAGCTCAGAGAGACGGATGAGCTGGATAAGTTTGGTGATCAAATATGTGGAATTTGGAAATGAAGCTCTTGTATGTGCTTACCTTTGCTAAAGAGCAGTTTATGCTCAGACAATGAACCGCTGGCAAAAGAAAAAATGTAAAGGGTAAATATTCCTATGTTTAACCAAGTACCAGCCAGAAACGCATCATCAAATGTTACTTATAAATAACAACAGCGACCCTACGTTTTGGACAGGACTCCGTTGGCGAAGGTGGACTCGTAGAACCTAAGGCCTCTCCCCCGGGTGAGGTTGACGCGGCCCCCCAGGCTGTCCGACACCACCCCTCCATGGACCGCAGACAGGCAGATCGGCGATGACTGCAGTAGAATACAGTTTATAAACACATGTTCAGTAAGCGTTCTAATGAGCCCTCATCATTAGTAACGACCACCAGGACTAATAATATGCAACCCATTTAAAAGCAGCACTGGTCCCATTGCACGACTCACATCTCTGTAGCCTTGTTCAGAGTTTCCCCAAACGTCCCCCAGGAACGTCCTTACAGCCGGCGGGGCAGTACACGCTGAGGAGGAGCACAGAGACAGGTGAGAGACCTCCAGCAACGTCTACGCTGGTCCTCAAGAACTTCATAGGAACTCACCTTAACTGATCAGAGGACAAACTTGTTCCAGTCATTTTGCAGGAAATAAGCTCTGAAATATGAAAACAGTAGGAAATTAGTCTAAGGAAAAACATGGAGGATTGGGTGATGCACATGGGCACAAGCACACACACACACACACACACACACACACACGCACGCACGCACGCACGCGCGCACGCACGCACGCACGCACACACACACCTCCTTGGTGTTCATCACTACCACATATGAGTTGGAGCCAACTCTTAGCTCCCAGAGCCCCGAACAACATCTCACTTTTAAACAAATATATATATATATATATATATATATACTTAAGGCTTTGTTATAGTTGTCATTTGAGCCAATATGTAGAAACTATTTAACCCTTTCATTTTCATATATTAATTAATAATGGTTAAATAGCTGTTTCGCTATCTTTCCTTCTGCTGAGGGCTGCGGGGTGAGTAGTATAGGAGTGGTGTTGGGAGAAGATAGACACCACCGTCATAGTGAGGCTTGAGGCGGCTCTCTCCATTCAGGAGAGGAATCCCACTCCGCAGCCTTCTGACACACTTCTGGAGCAAGGAAAGCGGTAGCAGACGCATCCAAATAAGCGTACACCATAGTGTGCAAACACACATACACATGTACACAGACACGCATGCACACAGACATGACCCCTGCATAGACTGAGTCTGACCCCTCTGCTTTACAGGAACATGCTCGGCACGCATACAAGCAGGTCAAGCTGCATATTTGTCCGTCTCAGCTCAGAAGGCACAGCCTCATCCACGGCCCACTAGCCTTCCTAAAGGCCCAAGCATTTTCACATGGGCTCAATTCATATGGTAGAGAAAATGGGAAAACCAACAACCACCACAACCAAATGCCTCAATCCCAAACCAAAGTTGTATGAACCTAAGCTTAAAGTAAAAGACAACCCAGTCCCCCTTCTCATGTGACTCAGGATCATCACCACAGGACCGTATGCTTCAAGCAGGATAATGCTCCTTACATACACACACATGCAGACAACCCCCCATCATCCCTCTTTAAACCAAGAGGGGATCATCTGCTCCTCTTCACCCTAATGGGGGGCAGTAGTTCAGGAGGTGGAGCGGGTCGGCTGGTTACCGCAAGGTTGCTAGTCCGATCTCCAACGAGCTGGCTGTCGCCTTGCATGGTTGACTCCGTATGCATCTGTGCATGAATGTCGCATTATTGTAAAGCGCTTGGTCTCACTATCTGGGGCCATCCGTATTAGACACTGTTCCTCTACACAGCTTACAAACACACACACACACACACACACACACACACACACACACACACACACACACACACACACACACACACACACACACACACACGCACACCCCCGATGTTTCAGTTGGTTAGTCTAACCTGGGTTCTGGTCTGTTGTGTAGGACAACAGGAAGCCCCAACCAGCGCGGTGTCGGCCCGACCTGAAGATCACCGACGCTTCGTTGCTGCTAACCGACAATTTCATCTCCGAAGCAGTGAGTCTCCCACACAGAGGGCCTGAGAACACACACATGCATGCACGCACAAACAATGAATTAATATCCACATACATACATACATCTGACAGAGCTACACACTATGTTCATAGCTCTCAAAGAAGCAGAACTTCAGCTGAACAAAGAAAGTGTTGTTCAGTGATGCTTGACACAGAAGATATGTCTGTAAAAGGATAGCTAGGATAAGGATAACTGTTTTGTAAAAATTGATTTTTTGAGTAAAAAACTATGTATTCAGAAGAAAGAGCTGAAGGATTCCATCTCCTGCCCCTACTTCTTCTATCCCTTTAATTTAGGACCTATGTCATTCCTATGTCTCATTCAGTCCAAACCTCCACGCCCTCAGGATACAAATAGATATAGCTCGATGGGCAGGCGTTGACTCTGAGGGTTTTTGTAATTCGTCTGTCGCTATGCAAGTAAACGTCTGCATTGACCATGATCACGCGGCACACAACACATTAATTAGTCAGGTATGAGCTGAGAGTGAAACATCCATCAAAGGATTGCAAATCAATTGGTTAAGTCATCATAGTGATTCCAGCTGTTTAAACATTTGGGATACATCAAGACACGACTGCAGATCACCACAACGCTGATCAGAGCTGTGAGTTCACCTCTGCTGAGGGCCCCGTGTGTGTGTTTGTGGGTGTGTGAGTTAATCTCTTCTGGGGGCCCCGCGTGAGTGTGTGTGTTTACCTATGCTGGGGGACCCGTTGCTCGGGGTGATCACCAGAGAGCCGTTGGTGCAGTCCATGCTTCCCTCGATGTCAAAGTCCCCCAAGAGGAGGCGTAATGTGCGGCCCTGCGGGACACGAAGCCTCCACGTACACGACCCATCCTGGGGATAGGTTTTTGGGTAGTTAGCTGACGTCAGGGTGCCACTCTCTGGTCCAAGCTTTGTATGCCCACAGCCATCGCCTGGAATATGAAGGAAAGACACAAACACTGAATACTGGTGTGTACTTTAGGGGAAGAGAACCTTTTAACCAAACACACTGAATACGGTTAACTGTAGGGGGAAGATAGAGACGCTTATAACCAACACTGAATATGGTTAACTGTAGGGGGAAGATAGAGACGCTGATAACCAGCACTGAATACTGGTGGGTACCATGAAGGGAAGAGATGCTAATACCCCTCACTGAACACTGTGTACTGTAGGGGGAAGAGACGTTTATAACCAGCACTGGTGTGTACCGTTTAGAACCAAAAGGCCACATACGGTTCTCAATTAGGTTAGTAGGAAGTGCTCCTTTTATAAAATGACGTGTGTGATGTGTGATTCGTAGCATAACATTAGTCAGTCTTTATATTGCTCCTTACCAAGTGTTGGTAAGGAGCAATATAAAGTGATTATAACCAGGAAATTCACAAATTAGGACTTTTATATTGATGCTATTCTGTTAAAGTTTAAATAGAAAAATTGTCAGTAGACTGAGAAATGATCACAACATTGTTGTGGGTGGTTTCCCATCTTGTTTGAGTGAGAAGATGTATGGTATTATCAGTTTATGATGGTTTTGCTTCCATGTAGATGTACACAGAGAAGGCAAGTAGGTTTAAAGGTAGGATACTCTGAGCTTTAAATTGACAATGGCTTGAAAAGGCCCTGCGGACATGGAAACACTACTCTGACTCTGTATTGACGTCTGTGTAAGACGGTCCTTCAGAAAGCTGTGTGAAAGATGCATATTAAGTCAACATGGACAGATATCAACGGAATGTTGCCATGACATCATGTAGCCCTTTGAACCACTTTTTAATTCCATATAAGCTTATATTAGTCATGATTTATGTAATAAATTATATTGTATAATTTATGTAAGATACTTATTGAAAGAATATCTGCGAAAGAAATAACACAATGTGGCAGGAAATGAAGATACATACTTGTGTGTTCCACAGGAACCGTATGCCCAGGTTTAACCGTGCTGGATGGCGTCGGCAAGGCTGTGACACTGACCACGGGGCCGTCTTTTAGATCAGCTGTAGGAGCCATTTTACATGTTTATTTATATTTGTGCTTGTGTCTCTAAATAGTTGGTTATGTGTTTGGAGACTACAACGTTTTTATTACTAGCAGGTTGTATGTACATGGATTATAAAGTAAGTAACACTGGTCAGTGTTTTAAGGTAACAGGTGAACAGGAATTGGAAGGAGAATTTTTGGGCGGGAACATACGATTGTTACCATAAGCGATACAATAGAATAATAATCAAGTAAATCTGTTAATCAGCATATAATCTCACTCACTCTTCTCATCATGGTAATCTAGGTTTTCTTCTTCACCGTTGCAAGTGACTATGTTGGTACATTTTAGTTGGATCAATAGTCACTACATAAATAAGAACCCTAACTGAGGACAATGACTTAAAGGAACCAGTGGAAAAGGACGCTTCAAAGGATGCATTGGAGTATTGGAATCGCCTTCATCACAAGCTCTACGTATCGCCAAAGCTAGGCTGCGAATCTGAAGGCAAGGTAAGAGAGGCACAGACATAGATCAGGTCTTTTTCACCACATGGCTGCTTGAGAGAAAAAACATGCTCAAGAAACAGAAGAGGAACACCTTCATACTGCTGCAGAGAAATACAATTACAGGCCACAACAGCCTTATTCAAAATCCCTAGGTGCACGTCCTAAAGAAAGCAAGCTTGCACAAACCGCAGAACCAGGTCAACTCCACCAAGTCAAACACACTTTTTCCTCAATACAAGCCATGCATATCTCTCCTAGCACGGCGAGAAACAACTCATACCTCAATTCATACCTCACATGGAAACATTGGACAGAACGTCAACAATAGCATTCAACACCAAACTGAAATAACTGCTCCACTGGTTCAGCAACACCACTCAGCATCTCTTCCACCAAGAGCCATAACAGTATTCAATAGTGACCCCCTACAAAATGTATCTTTTATCAGAACTTTTGAGCAATGCAGAAAGAAAGAAAAGCCTTCTCTGAAGAATGTCTAATGATGAAGCTGAATTTAAATGGCACCAAATCCATCATATTTCTTAATACAATGGGCCAGGAAGAACAATGTGAAAACGCTTATTGACTGATTTGAAGGTCTCTAGTTACGACTAGGACTGTAATCTCCCTGATGTCTATACCCAAGAGAGCATGACTGTCACCAAAGACAACATTGTGACTCGGGAAAACCTCAAACGACGGCCACATCCTGTAAAGAACAGGATGAGGTCGCAGTGTGTGGGGCCTTAGTGCCCCCTGCACTAGGGGCATGAACTGTTGATAAATGTGGAGACCCATTGGAACTAAATTCTATTCTGAAGACTGGAAATTAAGAAATTATTAGGAGGACCAGAGTTTCTCCTGAACAAGGCAGAAGATCGGCCAAAGTCAAGTATAGACCAACGGTATGTCTCAGTGGACACAGACTTCCAAAGAGGTACTACTTATTGAAAGTGTAATTCGCTTGGTTTCATAAATTCAAGGATATATTATGAAACTGAGAAGAAGGAGAAAATATATTTAACTGTAGGGGGAAGAGAGAGAAGCTGATAACCAACACTGAATACTGGTGGGTACCATGAAGGAAAGAGACGATAATGCCAACACTTAATACTGTGTACTGTAGTGGGACAAGAGGTTTATTGCCAACAGTCAATACTGTGTATTGTAGGGGGTAGAGATGTTTATAACCAGCACTGAATATTGGTGTGTACCGTTTAGAACCAAAAGGCCATATATGATTCTGGATTAGGTTAGTAGGTTAGGTTAGTGCTTCGTTTTATAAAAAGGCATGTATGATGTATGATTCATAGCATAACATTAGTTGCTGCTTATCATAATTCCTCTTTATTTTTCAAGTGTTGGAAAGGAGCAATCAAAGTGAAATCAATCAAGAAATACCAAATTTGAGACCTTCATATATCTGCTATTCTGCACATTGTTGTGGGTGGTTTCCAATCTTAGTTTTAAAGGTAGGCTACTCTGAGCTTCAGATTGACAATGGCTTGAAGAGGCCCTACAGACATGGAAACACTAGTCTGACTCTGCATTGACATCTGTGTAAGACAGTCCTTCAGAAAGTTGTGTGAAAGATACATATTAAGTCAACATGGACAGATATCTACGGAATGTTGCCATGACATCATGTAGCCCTTTGAACCAATTGTTAATTCTGTTTTAGTTTATATTAGTTATGATTTATGTAATTATGTTACAATGGGTCCAGAAAGAGGATGACATAATATGGCTCCTGTATTATGGCTCAAGTGTTAATTTCCCTTCCTTACATATAGCCTACCAAGTGAATGCAATACTCAATTAATTTGTTTAGCTAATTGTTTAGCTAATTAGGCAAACATACAATATATATATATATATATATATATATATATATATATATATATATATATATATATATATATATATATATATATATATATATATATGTGTACACAACTTTTTATCTTAAAGCCAACTAGCTTTAAAACAGACAGGGCTTTATATCTTTAAACGACTATCTAAATATTGTTTAATTTTTATTTAGCATAATAGGAATATCAAGAGGAGATGTTGCCCAGTGGTAAACGTCTTGAGTCTAAATAAAATAATCTTCCTAGATAAAAAAAAATATATTCATACCCTCCAGTCCATGGACGTTTAATCCAAAGAAAGTAAAAGCGATCCATAAACTCCTAATGACACGCTTCTTGTGGTTTTGGGCGGGCATGATGTCCAAAGTCCGGACCGAGAGGTGCGGTGATTCTAGTTCTGCTAAGTAACTCAAAACTACTCAATATGAACTATTGGATGAGATCTCTGGATCTTTAACGCCCCTCCTTCTAAATATGATGGCAAAAATTGCAGAAACAGAACACTAGAGTCTCTACAGCGACTTTAACTAATAACAACCAAATTACGTTTTGTGTGGCATACGTTTGTTAATGTAATAAAAGGGTCAGCGTAGTCGGTATACTTTCGCATACTTTGGTATCACTCACATTCTTCCCAAAATAAATTGTACCTTGCGCGCCATCTTCTGGTATAATATGGGAACAACAAAAGAAAAACACGCAACATAAGGTCCAGAGAAAACACCCAAGAATTAATATGGCAAGTTATTTGCTTGAGTGAAAATATATTTATAGTGGTCTGCATACAGTTGAAACATTTAAAAACATATACATTTTGAATGGTAGAAAGATTAGACTTTATAATTGTCCCCCATTTGCGGATCGTTTACCGCGCTTGTTAACTCTTCGGTCGTGTCGGCTTCTGTCGCACAGCCGCTCGAGCAGGCAATGCACTTGCACACACCACGGCAGTTCGACCGATTTACGCATCGCGTGCGAGCTAACGCTTCTCGTGACAGATGCTTCGCAGGCAAATGCCGCCTTCATTGCAGGAACTTTACGAGGCAGCACGGGCGCAATCTCTCCCAGTTCTCTACACGCGAAGGATGTGTTGTTCCTCGCTTTGAAACGGTAGGTCAGCACTCCAACATTGAGTTTTGTCGTGTACAATACTTGCGGGAGTTTGTGTAAAAATGTTTTGATCTCGTATTGTTTTCTGCAACCGCAGCGCTATGTTGGTGTGTGATTGTCGTTTGAAAGGGTGTGCGTGATGCCGTGCCAGCACACGTCAGAATGAGCGGCTGTAGGCACGCGACCGGATCTGTAGGATTTTGCTTAATAAGGACGTTTCTTGGCTTGAAAGGCTTGGTCCATTCAGTTTACTGAATCTGTACCGTTGGTTGTCCAATAGATTTATTATCTATTCTGTTGTTTTCTATTCTGCATTTTTATTATAGGCCTATTATGTTTTTTTCCTGTTGTGTTATAATCTGTTGTGTTCTATTCTGTTCTATTCATTATATTAAATTATTTTCTATTACTATGCAGCCCCTTAATATAATGAGCTGGTTGTTGGAAATGTCATTATTTTAGCCAGTCAAGTGACTTCTCTAATAGTCTATAACCTTAAATGCATTAAAAAATGTCCAACAGTGCTTTATTTTCTTATTATGTAGCAGGCTACAATTTTTTCTTGTGGGACAACGTAACACACTTTGTAAAAACTCTTCAGCACCTTATAGGCTATAAATCTGTAGTCTGGATACGAGTAATAGTTGTCACATGTAAGGTCATATTAATAGTATTACTATGTAAACCAGTGTCCCTTTATCTCACCGTCTACTGCGGATCATATCCACTGCCCATCGAGTAGGATGGAGGTGGAGAAGGAGGACGAGGAGAAGAAGAGGGAGGACGAGGACATCCAGAAAACTCAAGTTAATCTGCAACTTCATCCAGGCCTCCACAGGTAATGACAACCTCATTTATTTCAGTCAGTTGAGCTGTCAGTTTGAATCGTTTTGCAACATCATAAATATTGAACACATGTTAATGCATTTCTTCTCACATTGATATCAACATTGTCTTTCTGCACTGCTGATTGTGATGCTTATGTCTCAAAATTGAAAAATGTTTTTTATGCCTGATGCAAACTCAGCTCAATAGGAATAAGCAACGGTAGGCTATATCTCTATTTAAAAGTAGGCCTTTATATAAAATGTTGTGTTACATGAAGGATTCTGTCGCCATCTACAGGCTGAACGATGACATGAGCACCACAGTCTTGGCAATACAGGCGCACCATGGTAAGGCATCATCCATACTCCTCTATGAACTATGGAACATATTGTTTACATCGGTTACCTTGCATGCAACATAACCGTAAATGCACGTTGTATTATATCATGACTCTGGATCACCTCAGGATCCTATGACTCCACCCAAGGAGAGGAAATAGAATATGGCTACCCGATCACCTGTGGAGACAGCAGAGCAGTCCTGCTCTTCAAGAAGTTTGTGTGTCCTGGAATCAACATTAGGTGTGTGAAGGTAGGTCCCGGCAAATGTGGATGTTACCCAAACAGATCCCTTGTCAGAAATGATCTCTTTTCTCAATATCATATTTGAAACAATGGTTAACTGCATCTTGCCCCCTTTTTGTGTGAATGAAAGATATGATGTGACTATCTGTGTGGTCCTCCTTCCAGTTCCATGATCAGCTCATCAGCCCCAAGCAGTTTGCCCACCTGGCCGGGAAGGCCACCCTCAAGGACTGGAAGAGGGCCATCAGGGTAGGGGGTGTAATGTTGAGGTACAGCCTGCTTTATTTACCTGTTGACTGATATTGAGGGTGTAATGTTGAGCTACCTGCTTTATTTACCTGTTAACTGATATTGAGGGTGTAATGTTGAGGTAAAGCCTGCTTTATTTACCTGTTGAATGATATTGAGAGTGTAATGTTGAGGTACAGCCTGCTTTATTTACCTGTTGAATGATATTGAGAGTGTAATGTTGAGGTACAGCCTGCTTTATTTACCTGTTGACTGATATTGAGGGTGTTATGTTGAGGTACAGCCTGCTTTGTTTACCTGTTGACTGATATTGAGGGTGTAATGTTGAGGTACAGCCTGCTTTATTTACCTGTTGACTGATAAGGTTATAATGTTGAGGGTTAGCCTGCTTTATTCACAGGTTTACTTATATTAAGGGAATAATGTTGCAGTATTATCTGTCTTGTTTACATGTCTGCTTTTAAGGGTGTTATGTTGAGGTACCTCCTTCTATATATACCTGATTATGTTTGTTATTTATTTTAGTTAGTATTTTAGTTATTTACACATCCAAAGTGACTGACAGTGAGTTCATATACAGGTCATAGAGGAGGAGGTAGGGGTTAGGGCTTGTGTTATGAATCTCTCTAACCAGGGTAAATATAATATCGCATCACATGATTATATCCCAGTGATTTAATTGGTTCTTGCCCAAGGGATTCATCTGGGTGGGAGCTTGCTAGTAAATTCCTGAGCTAGCGTGGGAGTGACATTATTGTGGTATAGGATCTAATAACACGCAGAACAATCTGCCAAGCGGCGTGTTTCTCCCTTCTTCATGTTGGCACTTGCTTGTTCTGTCCTGTGTTTAACCCTACTCTTCAGAGAGACAATGCCAGTGTTTATCTCCAGGTTGATCTGTGAATGGTGGATTTAAAATACAAAATCAAACTGTTCAGAATACTTTGAATTGACCTCATATTATTATCTTAACAACAGTGATAACGACAACATATACAAGTTGACCCACTGTATGACTCTATGTGCAACCGTCTTGTATCCTTTACAGGAAAATGATGCATTCCGGCCAGATTGATTTCTACCAGCACGACACTGTGTGTACCAACACCTGCCGCAGCACTAAGTTTGATGTGGTGGTCGACGGTACTGGGCTCTCCCCAGGACGCCCCGGGCAGCGTCCCCCCTCCACCACGGCCCCCCAGGGTCTGGGAGCACAGCCGGGGCCCCTGCAAGGTTCCCTTACTTTTCAATTAAATTTCAGTTTCTATAAGACGCAAGAAAATGGATTGATCTGACATTATTAAAAGATAGGAATCTTTGTTAATCTGCTGATAAATGTGACGGTGGCGAAAGCGGAGGCGAGCCAAACTTGAAAAGAAGAATTTGCCATAACTTGCATTCAGCCGTCTTTGATGTTGCACCGCTTCCCTCCGAGACTACTGAGCTGCCAGATTAACATCTCCGGATAAGACAGTCTATTCTTTGACCTTGGTGCTGTTCCCTAAGCTGAGCAGTTCCCAGGCTGCACCCAGCCTACTTTACAGATCTTGGGTTGGCCTAACCTGCACTATTCAGCAAGAATCGATGATGGGAGAAGTTTTGAGGGGGTGTTCACTAGTTGTTCTTCACTCTTCTCATGACAGGAGACATTGTTCATGGTATATACCCGGCTGTGGAGCAGAAGTTTACCATGACTTCCGAGTTGAGTTCTGGTCTGCTTCTCCCTGCGAGTCCATCCAACAGACTGATCAACAGAAGGAAGAGGCTTCATGCACCTGGTCAGTTCTTATATAGAAGTGTATTCATTTGACGCACACACACACAATCAGGATTTAATCAATGATTTACCATTATTCTGCCACCGTTAGATGGTGTTTGGAGCTTCTGGAAGGCCGTGGCAAACAGTGGGCTGATGAGCAAGGTCCTGTCCAGCATCCAGACCCAGCTGGAGGCCGCTCTCACAGGCCTGGACCTCCGCATGAGAGAAGCTCAACTCCAGGCCAGAGGTGAGATCTCACGCGGTGATCCAGAGAATCCCTCTGCTATTAAAAAAAAAATCAATCAATTGTCCTTAAGATAAACTCCTGCAGAATATTATGAATATTATAAAGTATAACATAAGTATTTATGTTTTCGTGCTCTATATTCCTATCCATGTTATTCGTTTACGGAAGTTGAAACATGTTGTGAGATGGGTCTTGGAACATGTTTCTATTGTTGATGGAGATGAAGGTTTTGGCACATATACAATATGCACAGGAGATGGTAGCTAAGCAATTTGCCATTTGTATTGTCTTTCATCAGAGGCCACGATGCTCCACTCCCTTTGTGAGATGCTTGGGCTGCTTGACTCGGTGGAGAACGCTCTGGACCAGAGACATGCAGAGACAGACCAACAGAATCTGGACCGGAGACAAGGAGAGACAGACCACCAGAGTCTGGAGCAGAGAGGAAGCCACCCAGAAGACAGCCTGACTCACAACCCACTCTGTGGTAAGGTGATTTTGGTTAGAGGTGTTGTATGGATTAAACAAGGTTATGATTCACATATCCCATCACATCATTTCACATCACGTCAGTTGATCACTCAACACGTCTAGGTTGAGTGAAGCATCCAACTTTATTATATAATGTCAAAAGACAAAAGTGTCCCGTTATTGACCAATCAGGATCAAGTATTTCACAATGCTGTGGCATAACATATGATATCCTCCTGACGCTGTATGTTCTGTTGTTAAGTCTCCGGCCCGAAGACAGGGGACCAGGAGAAGTGTTTTGAGGAGGCCGTCTCCAACCTAGACGTGTCTTCAAAGCGGATGCTGGGACAGCACCATCCCCCCAGCCGGGCTCAGACCCCCCACCTCGCTTCGCCCGGGGTCCCCACCAAGCGCATCATCGGGTCTCTCCTGGACCCAGGAGCCCCGCCGCAAGACCTGGACCGGCTGACCCCCAAGCCCCTCTCCCACATCGCCCTCTCCCTCCCCAGGGTGCGGCGCCACACCGCGGGGGTCATACACAGGGTGGGGAGGGGGGGCGGAGACGGACAGATGGCCGCACTGGGGGGAGGGTACGAGGGCACGGAGAGGGGTAGGGTTCTGACCAGTCCACCGAGGGAAGGGAATGGAGAGAAACATGGCACAGCAGGGGGCCACAGAGATGCCGCCGTGAAACCTACGTCGGGGAACGACGGCCACGTCTTCCGGAGGGGGGAGCCTGAGTCCTGGGAGAGGGGTCATGGAGACGGAGACGGAGCTGCAGCGAGGAAACGGGCGTTAAAGAAACAGAAAAGGCAGCGATGACCGTCGACGTGAAGGGGTGTGTGTAGCGGTGTGTGTGGGGGCCGGGAGCGCATGTTCGGATAACATAGGCACTAGGACACCTTGTAGGGCTGCTCTTTCCCTCAAACAGACTGGCAGAAGAGATGGTTTCTCTCTTGTTGTGGTATTCTTTTCTAAATGATAACAGATTTTATAGAGTAAAAACTAAATTAAGTTAAACTCCGGAAAATGTAGCAAAAGATCCCTTTAATGTCCTTTGTTATAATTTATTCAACAACACAAGAAGTCCAGATTAAGGTTTTTGCTTCATTATTGCAAATTGTGGATAGCCGATACAAAACCGGCTTTTTTAATCGGCGGCCGATTGATCGGTGCATCTCTAATACATTATGGTATTTTTTATCTTTATTTTAAATGAAGGTCTTTATAGGGGTTTATTAATATACTGTTGTTTATATAAACTAAAATAAATGAACCTAAGTAATAACCTTACCTCCATATGCAGCTATATTTGTAAATTATGTGAGATTATGCTGATGTCTTTCCCCAATTGTAGTATTCACCCTTTATTTCTTATTTTACAATCTCTATTTGATTCAAATGGAAGCCTATATAAAGTAGAGGAAACATTTAAATCTTAATTTAAGTTTTTGATTTAATTTGACTAAGGGAATAATATAATGTGTAATTTGTTTGTAAACTTGACCTATTGTACCTATGCACCCAGCACTTACTGCCAACTTCTACAGTTAAGGGTTACAATCAGCAGACGTGTTCAGTACTCTACGAGGACCAGCGAAGGTGCTCTTGTCTGAATCAGGGAAACTTTTACACTACTTGACTTTAGGCACCTGACGGTTATTTACCTTGTCTTTGCTATTAAACCTCACATATAAAATATGTTCTGTATAGTTGCTATACCAGATTAAATTGCAACAATAAATTACCAATTGCTCCTCTGCAGCCAAGAAATACGTTACTGGATGAAATATGAAATACTCTTTGAAATGGTGACTTTTGGTGAACTTTTTAAAATATATATACTAGAACAAAATCAACATAATTTGTTTAAACGTTGGTCTTACCATAAGCGTACATACGAGCCATGCTTTGGTCCTATCTGATTGCTTTGCTTATCAAGGCCTTGAGTTGTCTTGAACGATACTGAGGGTGCACCTACACTAGGCCATCTGGCCGTGGCCGTTGGCCGTTTTCACACCTAACCGTGCTCAAATGGCCCCATTGTTCTCTGGCCTGTACTCACACTAGGCCATCTGGCCGTGGCCGTCGCAACTGTGGCCTGGCCACGGTAGGCTCTTGTACATACATCATCACGTCGTAAGTAACACGTCATCACCAAGCGTCCGCTGCATGGACCATAATAAAGTCTGCCGCCAGTCAGAGTTTTAACAACAATGGACAACAACACAGAACACAGTTCGCACTTTGCTGAGTCTGTTGCTTATTTGGATATATGTTTACCGTTTAATGGGAAAGAAGGCTCGTCGCCGTTATTATGTCCGTGGTCGTCGCATGGACTATACGTCATCCAGCTCAGGTTGCGTAGCCGTGCGTGTGCGCGTGTCGGCTCATTAGCATCTGTACCGTAGCGGCCCGGACCGTAGCAGCACACCTCTCCCAAGTGGCCAAATTGGCCTGGCCTGGCCAGACTGGCCACAATCACACTGGCAGTTTTGAGCACGGTTAGGTGTGAAAACGGCCACGGCCACGGCCAGATGGCCTAGTGTGAGTGCACCCTGAGCCCATCCATGATAACTTTCCTTTCCTTTGGATCAATATATTATTTAATGCACAAGCATCATCTCTTGCATATAACGTTATCTCATTTAATTGGCATGGATAAAATGACACTTCATCTTAAAATCTATTGGAACAGTATACGCCCTGAACAGGGCAGACAATTTGGATCGCCCTGGATCATGGAGGTGTGATTGCACTTGTAGGTTTGAGAAAGACGTTTTCCTTATTTGTTAAATTAAGTAATTTGCAAGGCAGTAGGCCTGCATCGTTCATCATCTATGATGACATTCAGGCGGAAATACACAAGTGTATAGCTCCGTCTCACTGCAGGACAATGTGTTTATTCGCTCACGCCACTTAACTGAATCTCTACAATCTCCTGCTCACAAGGGGAACACGGCGTGCGTAATGCCCTCATGATCCAATTGAGCCATCGTTATTTCTGTCAACGACACCGGTTCCAACAATATGTTGGATCATTCCCTTTGGTCATAAAGCAGCGCGCAGCAGATGAAGGTGTCTCATTTCAATGCTCTGTTCAATCACGTGGTTGTGTGGTGGGAATGCTCAGGTAATTTATGACCAAATAAAACAGCTAGGTTGTTCAATTGGAAAATAATCAAAGTGCTTCAACATTAGCTGCAAACCTGGGATAAAGATAAGGACGATGATACAATGATTGTACTGATTTGTAATTTTTTATATTTTTGGTTTGAACATCTATATATTTCGGTTTGGGTTTCTCCAGAATTTCCTGAGAAATGTGGCCAAATGTTCATAAATATATATTTTTATATGTTATGACATATTATTACAACGCATATATATGTAAATATATATGTATATATATGCATATTATATATTTTTATTATATATTTATTAAATAATATATATATATATAATGTATATAACAATACTAAATATATATATATATATATATATATATATATATATATATATATATATATATATATATATATATATATATATATATATATATATATAATATCATATATCATATATGATATTATCATATCATATCATAATATATTATGCTCACATTTTAAAAGACCATTAATTCAAACATAACAACATAAATTATTGCACACAAATAGTACACAGGATCAGCATTATTCGATTTTTGACAGTCTTGGAATTTCCAACGCTCCCTCGCCTCCATGTCGCTGATACGAGTGGGGTTAGAGTTTCTTCATACTGGACAGCATCACTTGGGGGCGCCAATATCCCACCATTTCATCTGAGGAGCGTAGAGAGAGAAAAAGTGTTTACACTGACGTCAGTTAGCAGGACTAGCACTGCCCCGTTCGGTTCAGTGTCTCTCAACTCCGCACACCAAGAAGTCTGTAATAGATGATAGATGTGCTTCATATTACATTTTCCACGTGCCGGACCTTAAGGAGTCACTGAAATGAATTCTTGTGCACGTTGGAAATGGACTAAAACTGCAAAATGAACACTTGCGCGTTTTTGCTGATTTTGACTGTTCAGATCTACGCTGATGGCATCGAGGGGCCAACAGGTAAGACTTATTTTGCTTGATCTCAAACTCGGGGAAGTTTTGTAGCTGGATCACTGATCAATGATCTTCGAGGAAGCACTTTTCACTGGGTTAACAACTTTGTGGCGCTAAGAGTCTACAAGGTCTTGGTGCCAAGGTCCTGTCTGAAATAATGACACAATGAATAGGTACAACGGTCTGTCTGGCATATCCTGGCAACTGTATCTCTAACTTAGTCAAAGCGTCTCTAACTTTATATGATCAAACAGTGAGGTAGCACTGGTGCTCACTTTGGGGAGATTACGGCTGGTACCTTGGGCAGAAGCGCGCTCCCCTTCCTCCCAGCGGAATGCACTGCATTGTATTGTGTTCGTTCAGGCTCACCTTTAAATCGACAGGCGTGGTGGGATATAAAACACGTTTTCACTGAATTGCACACTTTATAAAAGTGCGCAATACATTTGCAATTCTGTCATTCTTGCATTTCAACAATTTTGCAACTCAATTTTGCTATTTGGGGAGACAGAGTTGAATGTACCTCTATTATGCGCGTCTGTGTGTAACAATATTTCCCGTACTGCTACATGGTGATTCATAGCTGTTATTAATAGCTGGTCTACGATGTTTATTTTGGTCCAAGGTTATTCCAAATTTTATTTGCAGTACTGACTTTATTTCATATTTTAATTCAATTATATTTTTACAATTTAATGATATCCAGGGAAATATTTCTTAATTCAGACAGCACAATTACTGATTTGAGTCTATTTTACCAATGAAAATGTAAAAGGTGTTTCAGCTTCTTTGATATTTTATTCTGATTAAATTAGAACATTTCGATGCAGCCATTTTCTATTGATCTCACGTCTCCCACACGCACGCACGTAAGCACGAATTGATACCCCCCACACACACACACGCACGCACGCACGCACGCACGCACGCACGCACGCACACACCAATTTTTGTGAAAAGTGAAAGGGTTTTGGCTACACCATGCCAGGTACAAAATGTTGCCTTGATATTATAAAAACAGGGCTTTAACTTAGACATTTAATATTTGTAAAAAAATCTCCAAAGCAGTTGTTATTCTAAGCAGGATCTGACTTATATGTCTTGTTGCTCATTGATGTAGTGCTCTGTGCTGTGACCAGCGTCCTTCATCTGGGGATGTGATTTCAAAGATCATGGCAGCAGATTTACCAGGTGAATGTGTCTTCTTAGAAAGACAAGTCGAGCAGATCATTAAAAGGAATGGGCAGAGACACAAGACGGATCTCATCACTGAGTTCATTAAACGTGCTCAATGGAACAGCGGTTCTTCAGTAAGGATCGGTGAGATAATGTCAACCAAATAAACATGCTGTTGGTTATTTAGTTGGGTTGCTGGGGCGTTGCGAGCCCCACCATCTGGGCTATTACCCTCCCATTAGCCAATCCAAGCTCTGGATGGCATTTTTGGCGAATTAAGGCTCATCCCCCAAACGCACACATAACTTCCGTGTGAACACTATCACACAGAAGGTATCTCACTGTTAGCCTCGGCGAGAACATCAACAGACAGAAGTTATCTTAACTTCGATGAGAACATCAACAGACAGAAGGTATCTTAACCTCGGTGAGAACAGCAACAGACAGAAGTTATCTTAACCTCGGTGAGATCATCAACAGACGGAAAGTATATTAACCTCGGTGAGATCATCAACAGACAGAAGGTATCTTAACCTCGGTGAGAACAGCAACAGACAGAAGGTATTTGAACCTCGGTGAGAACAGCGGCACACAGAAATTCACTCAATCCAGCCTTTTGCACAACTCAGGGCCATTGTGCCAGTCAAATTGAAATAAATTATTTCCATATCGAGCAGTCTTTTCTACAGTCTCGTCTGTGAGGATAATGAAAAGGTTTTGTCTGTCCTACTTTGAACTGAAGCTGGGTCTTGGAAACCAATCATACCTCCTTCTCTGTTCAACAACCTGTGTCAGATAGGAAGGATCCTGGCCACCCTTTCCTTATTTCAATGATGCAGATCCTAGTCTGACGCTTGTACATCTCTTTGCTTCCTGACGGAATGGCTTCTTGGATTCTTGGCTGGCCATCTGTGCGCTCACTGTTACAGTAGAGTACCATGGACTGGAGCGACGTCATCCGGACTGATTGTGCTGTGTCACAAATCAAACGTTCTAGCGCCAGACGATGCTAAGGCCTTATGCTCCGTCCATGACTGACCTTTAGGGAAGGCGAAGGAAGAGAGAATGGAAGGGAAGGGAGGAGGTAAGCTAGGACGTTTTGAAAGAAGAATGGCTGGAGAATTATTTATAAAATGTGTGCTGTTTGTTCAGCATAATATCAATGGCATGATTAAAAATATGTACATTTGCACGTGTTATTGTTCCGGTAGCACAGTTCATCACTGAAATAGTTGAAGTTAATTAACAGTGAGCTGGATGCAGATTTCAAGCACAACTACTTAGTAATGAAGCACACTGTTGAAGTTGTTTTTGGATGGTAATGTGCTACAGATATGGTGGTTAAGCCAGGCCACAAGGCCAGTACTGTGGGTAGAGAGTGGGAGGCGGGCTGGATTGGTCCTTAATGTTCTCCTGAAGAAATGGCTGGTTTCCATCTTAGTGGGAGTCTGGGCAATATGACAGAAATCTGTCGCAAAAAAAAAGACACAGCAGGAAGTGTCCGAAGAATGGAGAGAATGGCGATAGGGATAGAGAGGGTGTGAAAGAAGGGGAGATTGATAGGTTACATAGATCATCACCCGCTGTTGGTTTCTCTTTTTATTTTTTTGTCTAGCAGAGACTACAGCTGGATTTTCTGTGGCCCATGGGTGGTGTCCATTTTGCCTCGAGCAGTTCCGTGTGATTAGGCGTTTGAGGGGAGGAGTGGTCACTCTGCAGCCTGTCTGCTGACCCCCCTCGCTCTGATCTTTCGCTGCGCCGGGAGTTGTGGAGGAACGCCAGTTCCCGACTGGCGCACTCCTTTTGCCGACCTGGAATATGAAACTATCCATCTGTATGTTCAGAGAATTGTACCAGATGCCAGGGCCCTGGTTTGTGTGCCCTCTCCCTGTGAGCTCAGGCGTAGCCAATTGGCAAGCATGTCTCAAAACTATAGTTTCAATTGTTAAAGCTTATGAGATTTGTCCTTTTCATTTATATGTTTAGTTATGTCCGCAGACATTTGTGTTTAATATAGAAGCAGTTGGCTATGTTTTATTCAGCCATAGTGCCTGTGTATGCTTCTCCTTCGCCACTCTTTCCTCCCCTTCCTCTTCCTCCTGGTTGTAATTGGCTGTGCGAGGTAGCGGTTGAGCATGTCTGAGTCCTCTTGACTCGTCTGCTTGCTCTGCAGAAAGGTCAAGCGTTGGGTGGTGAGCATGTTTGTGTGGCCGAGGCAAAGTGCCTCTGGAGGTCTCCTGAGTCGAGGGCATGCCTTCCACAGGATCACGCCCGTGTCTCCTCCGGAGGGGGGGGGGGGCAGCCTCCCCCTCCGGAGGCTGTTCCGAGCAAGGCACAGATGCCTCCAGCTCTCTCTTAGAATCTCCCTCTCCTCTCTTAGCCTCACCCTCTCTCTCAGCCTCTCTCTATTAGCCTCTCCCTCTCCTTCTCAGCCTCTCCCTCCCTCCCTTAGCCTCTCCTTCTCTCTCTTAGCCTGCTCTGCCGTAGCAGGGGGCCGAGGCTATTTCAGGAAGCTAAAACAAAGCTCTTGAAAGGGGCCACTCTAAGAGACACTGAGGCAGTATAATTACACCTGACACTTATTATCCAGAGCATTATTAAGGTCAGGAATCACGACCGGTCCATAGGGCCCACGATTGGAGAGCCACAAAACTAATTTTGGTCCTTTAGAAGAGAGCTAAGTGAGCACGCAACATTAGCCACTGAGACGTAGACGTTATTGTGGCGTCACTTGACCTATGCACATTTTCCTTTTGTGGGTCAAGATTGGTGGCTGAGTATTGAGGTTAACGGAGCTAATCAGCATGCTGTGTGTAGTATCCATTGAGACTCAAGGCCTGTGTAAGAAGTATGTCCTTGTGCTTCCATTTCATAGGGAGACGGGGATCCTGTAATTCTGCTCTATTGTCCTTGACCATGTTAGTTATTAAATGTAAATTCCTCCCTTATTATAATTCATTAGCATCACATTTTTGTACAGAGTTCTTTTCATTTCACGGTACTATTTCTCATGCTGAGCCATATGCCGTCAATGGTCACAGCAGATTGTACAAAGATATTAAAAAGTGTGTGTGTGTGTGTGTGTGTTTTAGGGTGTGCGTGTGTCTGTGCCTGTGTCTGTGTGTGTCAGTAAACACTGTGAAGTCAAGTCAGCAACAGAAGTCAGGGAAGATCTGCCCGGCAGGCGGGTCATCATCTGCTGTCCGATCAGACGGCCCAGAATCTGTTCAGGTGCTTGTGTTGTGGCCCCGGGGCCCCTGAGTCCCTCGCTGGCCAGGCAGAGTTCCCCTTTGTACCGAGAACGATGTGTAGCCAGTGGCCGGCGTGGCCGTTAGCCTGTCCTTCCTCCTGCTGGCGTCTCGGAGCCATGCTCTCATCCCACCCAGGTGATCATAATGTAATATCATTCTTTCAAGCTCAGGCAAGTCGCTTTACTTAGATTCATCAAAGTGGCGCCTGGTGTGACCCCAGGCTTTTGAAGTAGTGCTGGGAATCCAGCGTCCAGGCATCGCTTTAAAGAGGACTGGCTGCTGGGTTTTACTCAGGTGGGATGCTTCCAATATTGTTCCGAGCAAGGCACAGATGCCTCCGAAAATCCCCTCCAACATCAAAGAACCAGTTAGACAGGCTTATTACCATACACTGTTTTATACATTACAAAAGCGTCCGTCTGCGTAATTGTGCGATGAACGTTTTTGAAAGCAAGTACTCCAAACACTGTACTATTATTAAATGGATAATGTAAAACCGGGAAGGTACCGGTTAACAGAGACAACACATTTCTTGCAACTCCAGAATAGTGTGTTTGCCTGTTTCAGCTCTGCCTGAGTGTGGAGCGCGAGAGGGAACATGAGGAGAGGCCGTGGCTGGGAGTTGCCGCCGAGCTAGCATTTCTTTATGTGCCTCCCTGAGGTAGCGAGCTTCAATATGCAGAAAGTGGGTCTGCAAGACTGATGCTGTAACGGCTGCTCCCGGTCCCCACCCGGAGGAGAGCGGCTCTGCTCTGAGCTTTATTTTTAGCCATCGGCGTCATTCACTTCGTTACAGTCGTGTTTCCGCAGGAGCACGGGCACGTCCGCAGTCCCTCTGTTCCTCGGGTGAACGGCGGCGTTCCGGACCGGCGTTCCGGACTGCCGGCCGGCCTGGGCCCGCTGGAGCCACGTCGAGTTCTGACCTGTCGCGCAAGATATCTGTTGCATGGAATTTGAACCCCCTCGCGTTCCACGGGAAGTCAAAACAGCCCGCTCAGATCTATTCTTCTCCCGCCGGCTCCGTAATGGAGGCAGGTGTGTGTTGGTTTTGTGCAGTGATGCCTGCCACCTCAAACAAAGCTTTACTTCCTGTCTTACCGATGCGGCCCTTTAGGCAAAGACATCTCCTCTCTTAGGTCCTCGACGGGTACTCCTATCAGCTCCAAACTTATCTCCCAGCGCCGCACACTCCTTCCCTCCTAAATGAACACAATGACGTGGCACGCAGCTGTGAGGGACCTTCGGTACACCGTAACTATGAGTTGCCAAACTGTGTAATTTCAGTGGTGATTGACCACTTGCATCGCTCTTACCTGGAAACACTCTCCGCCCTGTACCCTTCAATTGACTTCCACACGAAACGAGAGCCTCCTGTCTTTGTCTTGCAAGGCATGTGACACTTTGTGTACCTGTGACCGCTTGGAAACAAGGAAAGGCAGGTTCTGACAGCGGGAGCCGTTATAGACTGTGATTATAGACTGTCGCTGTACGATGTGTCTGCTACTAAGTCACTGTCGCCAGATTGTACCTATATAAACCTGGAGATAGGGAGAGACTAAAGTTTCGATATTATAGTCAGCCATTGTTAATATGTCAATTATTAACAATATGCCATCGTGAATACAGTAGGTAAAAGTAAAAGTACATTTTAAATTCTGGTCTATTAGTCAATAGTAACATCTATAGTAGTCAGTCCCAGCAATCTACAGTCTACATAATCTCCGCCCGCTTGAAGCACCTGTTTAGTGATGCTAGTAAAGTGGGTTCAGGAACTCTGCACCTGCTGGCTCTGTTCTGATTCAGCTGCTGAAGGGAAACGATCGAACAAAAAGGGAGATCTATTGATTCCTCAGCCAGCCCGACGTGGCAGTTAACCCCCCCCCCCCCCTTCCCCCCCGGCCATCTCAGCATCGACGACGGTGACAGACCCATGGATCCACCAGAGTAGTCTGTCAAAAACACTAGTTTTGATTTGTGGTCTGATGTGTGCCATGTCGTCCTTAGATTAATGCATGACGGACATGTGGGAGGCCGTGCCCCACTTTCCTCCATCTCCCTCGTGAGGCACAATGGCCGATTGCACCGATGCAGTCAATGTGGAACGTCTGCGGTTCAGACACGGCCGATTGCACTGAGCCCCGCTCATGTTATTTCATTATTTTTTCCTTCTCCTTGACAAGGGGGGCAGTGTTGCCTTGGGACTAATGGATGAATGAACGCGCTGCTAGTGTATTAACACACTGGGAGACAGCGAGACTGGGGCTGCTAATCAGGAGCGATGGCGCCAGTGAACTGCTTTTACCTTCGGTCAGCAGCAACCGCTCTGTTAATTGGTATGATGTAAAGTCTGCTGTTTGCTCTTCTGCGGCTCTGCCACTAAAGTATGAGTACATGGCCGCTGTCTCAGGGCTCATCCTCATTCCATAAGTCAGGGTGCAGATGTGGAATGGCTTTGGCAGAGCGGTGAATTACTGCCACCCGACGGAGCGACCGCGGCCCTCGGGGGTCCATCGATCCGTTCATCTGCCATCGTGTCCCAGGGAGACGACCAATCTCCCCACACCGTCTCCCTGAAAGAAAAAGAATCCTGCTTTTTTTTTTTTTCTTCCATTCCAGTCTGCACGGTTCATCCCACAGGCTTGAGGGGAGGGGGGCGGGTGGGTGGGTGTATGGGTGGGGGGCTGGGGGGGGATAGAAAGAGAGACAGAGAGACAGAGAGAGAGGGGAGCAGGTGATCCCTCCAGGAGACATCATGGGATTAAAGGGGGAGGGGAGAGGAGGAGAGGGGGGGGGGGGGGGGGGGGGGGGGTGCCGGCTGCGTGGTCCCAAGCTGTGTGAGAAACGCAGCGTCGGCCTTTGATGTCAGCCTCCATGGTAGACTGAAGTCAGCATCGTTGGTTGCTCTAGAAATTATTAAAGAAGACAGAAAATAGGAAGAAATGCCCGGACGCCCAGAGCCGCAGTAGCAATGAAAAAGAAGAAGAAAAATGCAAATTGTGGATTATGGGTATTGCCGCTATGGCTGGGCACGTGTGTTTGTGTGTGCATATGGAAAGAGGCGTATGGCTGATTGTCCCACCTGATTATATGTAAATATTTGAAGAGCTCCACGGGCACGTTTGAACGTACAAGTCATGTGTGCTGGGTTTGTTTGTGTAATTTTGTAACTAGTGTTAACATTTTAATAGAGATAAATTAGCATAACATCCATATTCATCACATGAAAAACGCAACCCTGCTAATATGAAAGCAACTCTGCTCTGGCCGTTGAAACCAACAGATAAGAAAGAGTGTGTGTGTGTGTGTGTGTGTGTGTGTGTGTGTGTGTGTGTGTGTGTGTGTGTGTGTGTGTGTGTGTGTGTGTGTGTGTGTGTGTGTGTGTGTGTGTGTGTGTGTGTGTGTGTGTGTGTGTTTGTGAGTACCAAATGACCAAGTGTGTGTCGGAGTGTGTATGAGTGAGAAACAAAGTACCCAGTGTGTGTGTGTGTGTCTGTGTCTGTGAGTGAGTACCAAATGACCAAGTGTGTGTGTGGCAGTGTGTGCGAGACCTCAGCGCAGGTCTGTGACTTGGCCCTTCGTCTGCGGTCTGCTGGGTAATTAAGGAACAGCTTAGTGCTGGATTACGCCTGATCACCACCGGGGACGGGGTGAGGAGGCATCCGGCTAATGCTGGTTCATATGGCTAATACTGCTGGTTCATATGGCTAATACTGCTGGTTCATATGGCTAATACTGCTGGTTCATATGGCTAATACTGCTGGTTCATATGGCTAATACTGCTGGTTCATATGGCTAATACTGCTGGTTCATATGGCTCATACTACTGGTTCATATGGCTCATACTGCTGGTTCATATGGCTAATACTGCTGGTTCATATGGCTAATACTGCTGGTTATGATGGCTAATACTGCTGGTTCATATGGCTAATACTGCTGGTTCATATGGCTAATACTGCTGGTTATGATGGCTCATACTGCAGCTTATTATGGCTAATACTGCTGCTTATTATGGCTAATAGGTGCTGGTTATTATGGGTAATACTGCTGTTTATTATTGTTAATACTACTGGTTATTATGGCTTATTGCACGGTTCTTCTTGATGCTGTAGAATGCTTCGGTCACATGCATGGGCCATCCCGACATCCGGCGGTCAATTCATTTTTGATAATTGACTGTTGCTAAGCATAATTGACCACTGTCAAGGAAAGGGATTTTTTTTGCCTCTGATTCACCTCTTTCGTATCACTACGCAACGCATGTCCGCTAACTTATCAACCCCAGCGTATTCGGTTACTAAGTGACGACCACGTCTTTGGCAAACTATTTCTCCGCTGATCAACACTACGAATGGTGGCAATTAAATTGTAAAAGACACAATGTGTGAAGTAATTGTGTGTGCGGGATAATGTATAGAACGCCGTCAAAAAAATAAACCCCTTATGGCCGAAGCAAGACACCTCCGCTTTGCGCTGTCTGGGCTTTTTTTCCCTATAATTACCGGCGTTCTATACATTATCCCTTACTTCTACTACTGGTTATTATGGCTAATACTGCTTGTTATTACTGCACATACTACTGTATATTGTGGCTTATACTACTGGTTTATATTGCTAATAATACTTATGGTTATTATGGCTAATACTACTGGTTGTTATGGATATATCGCTGCTGGTTATTAATGCTCTACTATTTCTGGTTATTATAGATTATACTGCTGGTAATACGGCTAATACTACTGGTTATTATGGCTAATACCGCTGGTTATTGGCTAATGCCGCTGGTTATCATGGTCTATACTACATGGTATCTTGGCGGATACTATTGGTTAGCAGCAATATCATGAATATCAACATCAATGTGACGACCTTATTGTCGACTCGATACCATTGTATGCCTTTGTTTTGTTTGGCGGCACCGCTACGCTACTCTACGTTGTGCTATGTACATTTTTAGCTTAAGCTGTTATTCTCACATATTCTCACAGATTTTCATAATTTTCCTCCAACTCATTAGATCACAGTTCCCTGTGTTCACCCCAGAGGTATTTCATCGAGTGGTGGGCTCGGCGTGATGTACACCACTGGCTCTGGTGTTTGTGTGAAGAGCATGTTGTCTCTCTCTCTCTCTCTCTCTCTCTCTCTCTCTCTCTCTCTCTCTCTCTCTCTCTCTCTCTCTCTCTCTCTCTCTCTCTCTCTCTCTCTCTCTCTCTCTCTCTCTCTCTCTCTCTCTCTCTCTCTCTCTCTCTCTCTCTCTCTCTCTCTCTCTCTCTCTCTCTCTCTCTCTCTCTCTCTCTCACACAGATACACACACACTTAGTATTTCAGAGATATTTTAGCAGAATGTAATTAATGTTCTCATTAACAGAGTGAAGGAGCTGTAAGGCAGAACTAAATGTCTGAGACCCCAGGGGTGTCTGTTGGAGGAGGCCCTTTACTGCTACACAAATTGGCTGTTTCCTGAAATGGATCGGTGTTGAGACACAAAAGGTTGCAGGACAGTGCTTTCCCCCAGCTAGAGCAGGCTGTTATCGGCCATTCGCAGCCGAGGGAACCCGTTCGCTGGAGCTGCTCGCTCACCTCCTTCAGGGGAGACATTTGTTTCTTCTTCTTCTTCTTCTTCTTCTTCTTCTTCTTCTTCTTCTTCTTCTTCTTCTTCTTTTCCTTCTTTTTAGGATATGAAACCAGCATTAAAGAGACGACCAGCAGCGATGAAGTGTTTTTTATCCACACTCAGAAAGGTTAGACGACTTCACTGCTTATAAAACAGGATTTGCTATTGCCAAACCAATCTCAATCGTAGGTTGCACGTTGGTCTGGGGAAGCTACTGTCATTTTCTTCAGCACAAGAGGCCTGATCAATGGGCCAAGTTCAAATTACTCTGTACGCAATGGCTGCTTGCCGTCGCTTCCCTTGTCGTCATCGTGTTAAACCAGCCAATAGCCTGGGGTTGGGGTTTGCAGGATTGGCTCCTGCAAAAATGTATCGAAACTAGAACGAAATGTATTGCTCTTCTCCAGTCCCTTCTGCAGGGCGAACTCAAATCGCCACCAGAATGGGCCAGGAAGGCAAATATTGTTGACATCTAATTGTCCAAGGAACCGCTCCACCTTCCCCAACAGTCTGCAGTTTTATCCTTTTTTGACAGGAAGTGGGCAGGGGCATTTTTAAAGATAATCCCGTCATGGGTTTGAACAACTAGGAGACCCAGCATTGTCACCACGTCATCTGCCAGAACACAAGACAGGAGTGCTTTTCCTAATTCTTGATTCTTCTTTCAGAGTTAGGGCCTGACACTTTAAGCCCATCTCTGTCGGTTAAGGCAAGCAGAGCACCTGGGAGTGGGATTTCATTGGAAGTGGTTGTGGTGCCGCTAGTGGCTCAGAGACGTACTCTGCGTCAGAAGAATTAGCTGCTTCTTACCTCCCAGATGAGGCCCTCTCTGCTTTGCTTTCTGTCTGCTAGTTTGGGTCCCACCCCCCTTCTGGGATGTGGGGGAGAGAGAGGGTGATAGAGGAGGGAGGGGTAGATCCATTTAGTAGTGAGAGCATGGAACTGTGGTTTTATCACTTAGTTCCCCTGACGCCAGCTGCCTTTGCTGACGGATTTAAGATTGGAATGTCTGTCTGTCTGTATGTCTGCCCGCCTGTTTGTCTGTCTCTCTCCCTGAATTGGAAAAATAACATTTTATTTTCAGCCCATTCAGATAAATTTCCTTTACACCGTGGGCGCCACTACTTCTATCTTCTATATGTTTGGGGTGAAATTAGAACGAAGCCTGAAAAGAGGTGGATATAGGCCAGTGTGAGTAGAGGACGTGTGATGGGTCCTGTGATCATGAACTCTTCACAGTTAAATGCTTTTGGAAATGCTTTCTAGAAAAATCTCTCCTCTCGAAATTTGCCACTGAGGGGAGGTGTGTCTCACCAAGCCTGGAAACACCCTGGATCTCATTTCAAACTATGAATATCCTACAACCCTCGTTCTTGGGCTGGGGAGATAAAGAGATATGGAAAGAGGTGCCATTGTTATAGAAACATCTCTCTCTCTCGCTCTCTCGCTCTCTCTGACCTTGTCCTGCTAAGCCGTAGGACAGCTCGGGGAGTGTCTTCATGGCCCATTGTGTGTGTGTGTGTGTGTGTGTGTGTGTGTGTGTGTGTGTGTGTGTGTGTGTGTGTGTGTGTGTGTGTGTGTGTGTGTGTGTGTGTGTGTGTGTGTGTGTGGGGAGGTAAGCTCTAGTATATCCTACCAGATATTTGTTTGTCCGAGTGTGTGTCTGCCTTTACTGGGATAGAGGTAAGTTGTGTGTTTGTGTTGAGGTTTCTAGCAAGAAGATGTGTTACGTTTGTGTGTGTGAGACAGCCCGCGGGGTGTATGGTCAGGCAGGTAACTCTATCAATCAGCTCCTGCTGAACATTAACTCAATTACACTAACGTGTTTTCATGGCAACTGCAGCGCAAAGGGCTCATAGCACAGCTGGAAATAAATATGTTTTTGTGTGTGTGTGTGTGTGTGTGTGTGTGTGTGTGTGTGTGTGTGTGTGTGTGTGTGTGTGTGTTTGTGTGTTTGTGTGTTTGTGTGTTTGTGTGTTTGTGCCTGTGCCTTTGTGTTTGAGGAATGGTAAATTGACACACCTGGATCTCTGGTCTTTAATCTGGAAAGGGAAGCCCAGATAACGAGTATGGGGTGGAGTTGCAACACTATAACAGTTTCACACACATCCGATACACATACACACACAAAGGATGTATGGGAAGTGTGTGTTGTCCAAGCAAGAGAGACCAGTTTCAAAATAAAGTAATATTTGTTCAAATGAAAACATATAAAATACACACTTATCAAAATATTTCAATGTTATTGAGAGTGTATTCTCACAAATTAGGCATTCAAATATAATATTATGATTATATTCTCAATGAACTGGGCTTTTGACTTTATGGCCTAATTTTTGTTTCAACCAATTCTGTTGCTGCGTTAATGGTGGGCTCAGACAGCAGTTATTTTAAACTGGCCTAAAGTCTATGTAAAGGTTTCAAATCAACACCGCGACTGACCACTGTAGAAATACACTTGTTAAAACGCATCACCAACGCATCACCAACCATTGGATGAGTATTCTCCGGTTGAATATCCCCGTAACGCAACGGGATACAAGCCGTCAAAACTGTGCCGTATCCCCCCAGGAGTTGTGCTGTTAGGCTTTAATATAGTAGGACTGCTGGATCCCACACAAACGAGAGGGGTGCTCTCAGGGCTTGATGTTCCACCAGAGCTTCGTACTGCAAGCCCTTGCTCTCCCAGATGAGCCAGCTAGCGTTAGCCTCCGCTAACCTCTGAAATTGATCTCCAGGACCCTTGTAGATTTATATACTTGTATATTTATATATTTATACCGTACTCCTGCTTTCTGTTCTCCCTCAGGATAGATATATATCTAATATATACTTAATCTTTTCCCTCAGGAGAAATATATTGCCTGTATATCTACTCTCCCCACTGGCCCAGTGGGGAGGCAGTGGGTGAGATAAGGTTCTATCAGCCGAATAAAGCGGAGAACAATGTGTGGTTCTCCTTATCTCCATCATGCCTATTTAGGCTGCCGTCCCTCCTCTCTCCTTTCTCTGTGTCTTTATTGAACAAAATGAGCAGGAATGTTGTGTCTTCAGGGCCAGTCAGATTAGAGTTGTCTGAGCCCTCTGTTTAACTCTGTGTGACTCACATTAAATACTTTCAATCGTCACGGGACTCGCACTGGGGGCTGCTTCCACCAACAGCCTTTCCTTTTGGAACCCTAATGGAGCCGCGTCTGTGTCAGCACTTACCTGTTGAAATACCCCAACATGTTCTCATTCAGCAGCCGATTGATTGGGCCTTGTGTGTGTGTGTGTGTGTGTGTGTGTGTGTGTGTGTGTGAGGGTGCAAACATTTATTTCAAGGCTTCTCTGATACAGCATTCATAAGCAAGGCTTCAGCCCCTAAGTACACTCTTAAGTGTCCCTGGCATCCTGAAAACCAATTTCTTTGACGTTAAAAAACTCTCCCTACACACACACAAAGGCACACAGACACAAAGAGACACACACACACACACACACAGACACACAGACACAGACACACACACACACACACACACACACACACACACACACACACACACACACACACACACACACACACACACACACACACACACACACACACACACACACACACACACACACACACCTCACCTTGTCCGCTCCTGGGCTGGCGTCCTGGTCAAGGTGAGGGAGTGTAGAGGAGGGGAAAAGTGAGGGTAGGGGAGACGTGAGGGGAGACTTGAGGGGAGGGGAGACGTGAGGGGAGATATGAGGGGAGGGGAGATGGGAGGGGAGGGGAGATGGGAGGGGAGGGGAGATATGAGGGGAGGGGAGATGTGAGGGGAGGGGAGATGTGAGGGGAGACGGGAGGGGAGGGGAGATATGAGGAGACTGGAGGGGAGGGGAGACAACGGGGGAGGGAGGGGAGAGGAGGGGATACTTGAGGGGAGATGTGAGGGGAGAGGAGGAGAGATGGGAGAGGAGATGTGGGTCGAGAGGAGCCATCAGAGAGGAGAATGTCTCGTGTAGAGCAGCACTGATACGTCGTCAGCTCATAGCTGGTCTCAGCTGTCTGCTCTCTCCTCACTCCTCACTCCTCACCACTGATAACTCACTCCTCATTCCTCGCAGTCCAAAATGTCTCTGTGGAGACTGACCTCATAAGACTTCAGTCTCTCGGACTCCAGACATTAAAATGAAGTGAAATGAACCCGGGAGGAGTTCTGCCACAAAGTCAAAGTATCAGTGCATGGTTCTTCACCGCCCCAAAGGCAGGTTACCACCTCACGCACCGGTGTATATATTACCACCCCCAACGGGACGATTTCACAGATTACTGCTTTTGCATTGTGTTAAGTTTCCTCCCGCTGTATCCTGTCGGGTGGCGAGGGTGTTAGCGTGGTTCAGACAGAGGCAGTCAGATCATTAGTGGTTGCACCAGCAGCTGGGCTGTGTTTTCACTGCTATCAAATGTTGTCTGGTCTCTGGTACAGGCAGGGTGGAGCGGCTTCCTGGGGCAAGTCCACGCTTGTTGACTCAGCTTCGTTGGTTTTTATTGTTGCGCAGAAAACACCTGCCCTCTTTCCATTGTCTTCTGCTAACAGACATATCGAGGGAGAAAGAAAACAAAATGGATCTGTTTTTTCGCACACCGGTTTGGATAAAGGTCAGAGAAAGCAGAACTTGTTTGTGGGATTGGGAGAGGGGGAGAGGGGGAGGGGGGGGGAGGATTGTGATGAGGTGTGGCGGGTCCCCTAGTCCTCACCTTAAACCCCTCACCTCTCTGTCAACCGAAGGGAGAGTGACACAGAGAGGAGCGCCCGAAAGAGTGGCCATCTATTATGGAAGCACGTGTTTGAAAAAGCTTACAGCTTTCTATTCTTCTAACTGACTGGTTAGGAGACTTATTTAGTATTTCACCAGAACCTTAACATCACTAGGGGAAGTCGATGCAAGCTGGGTTCACGAGCAGTTCCAGACCTTGAAGAACAAATGGGTCACAGGCCCAAAACGGTTGGAATCCACTGGCTTCTACATTCCCCAGGAGGGAGGCAGAGTGTGTGGACGTTTCATAAACAAATGGAAGCCAGCGTCATCAGACGCATGACTCGTCTCCATGTGCTCAACTCGAATTCCTCCTCCTCTCCAGGGCCCTTGCCTTCCCCCTTCTCTCTTTGGTCTGGTGTCTTTGTGTGTATTTTCTTTTGCTCCGCTCTCCATTCCGTTAGCAGTTGCCCTGAACAACGGCTCACTGTGTTCTGCTGGAATGAGTGCTGGGTATGTAGAGGGCTTTAAAAGGTTCTGTTGAAACTTGCCCAACTCACTGTCTTGTATCCAGCCGTGACCTCGCACTTCACACTTGCTCACTTTATCTGCAGCCTCTTCCCCCCCGTGGGGTCTGTTGTTGCTGCCTCGTCTGAAACCTCCAATCAGCTGCAGCCGGGCCCCAGCAGGGCCCCAGAAGGGCCCCAGCCAGGTCGCTAGGGGGACCGGGGATGTGGCCCGGCCCGACTGCAGCCGAGCACGGCCATGTTGCTGCAGCGTCACTCAAGTGACAGACTGTACTGCACTGTGTGTGTTTGTGTGTGTGTGGGTGTGTCAGAGTTTGTGTGTGTGTGTGTGTGTGTGTGTGTGTGTGTGTGTGTGTGTGTGTGTGTGTGTGTGTGTGTGTGTGTGTGTGTGTGTGTGTGTGTGTGTGTGTGTGTGTGTGTGTGTGTGTGTGTGTGCATAAGGTTGTGTACCAGGGTATTAGTGTGTGTGTATGTTTGTGAGCATGGTTGTGTTTCAGAGAATGTGAGTGTGTGTATGTGTGTGTGTGTGTGTGTGCGTGTGTGTGTGTGTGTGTGTGCATAAGGTTGTGTACCGGGTAGTGGGTGTGTCAGACAAGCAGGGTTAGAGATCCAGGGGTCAGTGGATTGAGCATTACTTATGAAATAGCATAAAATACAACATATAACATATAACAGGCAGCAAAACATACAGCATTCTGCATTATCTACAACCGATAGCAGACAGAGGATGAGGTATCAGATTAAACTGAAAGAAAATGTGTGTGTGATAATTTGACTTGTAAAACATGTAAAATATTTTCTATCAAGGCTGTCATGGTCCTGACTGCTGCTTTTGTTTGTCTTCTGAACCCATGACTTCATGCAGAGGATGAAAGTACCTCCATATATGGGCTGGGTCTCTTGAGAGGATGTGGTGTTGTTTGTGATGCATGGTAGACTGTTGGGCTGCTGGCCCTCTTCATACTGGAGCACACAGAGTCCCGGGGGCTGCTCTGTCCGCAGCAAGCCACACATCCCTCACACACTGGTCCTTCTGGTTCATGGTAGGGATGTAGGCTCTGACACACGGACGCACGCACGCACGCACGCACACACACACACACACACACACACACACACTATTCATACATTTGATCAAATAAAAAACGTATGTACAGCAGAAAGCTAGTATAGAAGACATTGTGACATAGTTCTTATAGAAACTGGATAAAGACATCCTCACTCACAGTTTGGAAATCACACACCCACGCACATAATTTGAAGTATGAAATCAATGTGTCCAATCGGTAACTGCGTATTAGCCAGTTAATCTCAGTACAAAATGGTAATTAGAGTGTTGTGAGCCCTGAAGTTGGTATTGTTTGTTTGCTAATGCGGTTCCTGTTCTGTGTGTGTGTGTGTGTGTGTGTGTGTGTGTGTGTGTGTGTGTGTGTGTGTGTGTGTGTGTGTGTGTGTGTGTGTGTGTGTGTGTGTGTGTGTGTGTGTGTGTGTGTGTGTGTGTGTGTGCGCGCGATACACCATGCTCAGGGTCAGCTCTCTGGCTTTATATTGATACTGTTGATGTTTAGCATTCTATATTTCGCTGCGTTCTCGCCGAACATTTTTTAACATATCAGCATACAAACAATCAATTGCTAGAATTATTCCTGGCATTCATAATGTGAAAATGTGCGTCTAATCTCAAAAGCACCCCCCCCCCCCCCCCCACAAACACACGCACGCACAAGCACAAGCACACACACACACACAGACTAAAGACATTGTTGCTGGTGATATGCCATACAATTTAACATAATTGTTCTCATGTGATTATCCTGTCTGGCCCTGGGCTGTCTTCTGCTCATATAGCAGCACTCCTTCTATTACCCAGCCAACTACTCTTTGTATCACAGCAACGGCCACCTTTCCATTAAACTTCAACGACCAATCATAGGCAGTATGCTAATTTCTTCATGTAGGTGTGTCTTCCTCTCCCTGTTAAGAACAATACCCGTCTGGGTGTACAAACCATAGCAAACCTCTTTCCTGGCTTCATTACAACATCCCTAACCGATAACCAAATGACTTCCTTGTGCTTATTCTACAAAAGTGCATTCAGCGTGCGTGCGCCGAATATAGACGATATTGCACTTTGGTCTTTTGGCATCACTGAGTTGTGGACAACATAACAGTGTTCCCATACTTCACAAAAGGTCTTATCACAAAGACCAGAGTGCTGAGCTGCCATTGTTTACTTTCGTAGTGTGTTAACTCTAAATGTCTGAGGTAGAATTGGAACCAAGAGGTCATTTTGTCAAATTATATTGGTATCAAATGTTTTAGTGAAGCCAGGAGAGATGGGGACGATGGTTTGATGATCTAGACCAGTATTGTCCATTAAGTTTCAGACATGTGAAGTCGTAACAGAAGGTCACCTGCAGGGTCAGCTCAGATATTTAATGTCCCGATTTTAACGAGATGGAGAGTAAAGTCTGAACCTGCTTGATGTGCAGGTATTTTTTTAGCCATTCTACAGAACCAAACCTGCAGTGTTTACATTCAGACTCATATCCCATTAGGGAGTAGCCATGTCCAGAGTATTGGCTCATGTCAATACAGTTAGACCTGTATTCATGCATGTAAACTAACTGCCACACTCATCTGACAACTTTTCTTTTTATCATCATTTAGATTTCTTGTTCAGAATGTATATGTTGAGTAGAACATCTAAATGATGGTATTTACAGTATGTATGTACATGTACTATAACATGTGCAAGAAAAAAGATTCACCATGAGAGACAAAGTCATGGCTCAAACCTGCACGTTGTTACTTTAGCTAATGCTGATAGACTTGTTTACTGTCATCAGAGCCATTACGGGGAATTCTAAACCTGTCCACACATTGATCAGGTTTTACAAATAACTGCCTCGAAGGTAGACTATCCCTCCCTTGTGGCTTAATTATGCCTTGTCAATCATTAACTCGGAGGTATAAACATGACCAGATAATCAATCATTTATCCCAGTGCAACAGATCTATCATCTTCCTTCTTCCTTGTTCTCTTTCATCCATCCGTGCCCTCTGAAGGAAGTGGTATTTCTCTGTCTGCCTGACAGAGCAAGAGCAATGTCAATAACACATTTGTAGTCCTGGCGACGCAACAGAGAGCGTTCTGGGGTCCTCAGAGTTCATCATATGCTTATTACACATATCTTTGTCTCCCATCGACCTGTGAGGCTCCCTCACCACTGTAGATCACTTCCTCCTACCTCCTCCTCTCCTGGTCTAGGGCTGTGGGGTTATTTTACCTTGTCTATCCTGGTGACGACGTTGCAGTTGATACATAGAAGTGGCATGCTGAGTGACAGCAGATTTGTCTTCCTGAGGTTCTCCCGGCCGCCTATGCCTTGGAGACCCACTTTTATTTTTTTCAATGAAGTGATGAGAGGAGTGAACTGTGAATGAGCGTCTTGGGAGAGCGAGAGATGTGGGCATTCTGGTTCCTAGGATGGTTGCATCAGACGGCGTCTAGATTGCAAGGGCTCAATTGAGCATGGGTATATTTCATTAATGATACCTCCTGTTCTCAACCCATGGCGGGGGAATGCATGCTTCTTACAAGCCTCAACGGTGCCAGATATAATCACCTTGTGTTTTTTTGTTCTTTTTTTGTTCTCAGTCGGTGCAGTGTGGAGAACGGGTTGAGGGTGGTTATAACAACTGTGAATCCATCACTGCCAAAGAACATCGGTAACAAAGCAAGGCCTCTTAAATCTACAACTCAGAGACAATTAGACATTGGAAGATGCCTTGCTATAAATGTGCCAACAATTAATTGTTCAGGGTACATACAGTTCTGTGATATATCTGAGACATGGTTTCTGTTGTGACTGTTTGATTATGTAGCGACCTATCAGGGAGGTATTGTGTTGAAATAATGTATTCATACATGCTCTACACAATTCAAGGAGTTGTGTAGTCGAAACACTACCTCATTGTTGTGTACAAAGTATCTAGTGTCGTTCAAATAGATTAAATGTTGTTGTTGTGCTATATTTAGAGGTGATCGGTGCAGTTACTAGCAAAGGTTAAAGGGGTTTGTATTTAGGATACAGCTTTCATTTAGCCTTCTTTGAGTTAATTCAACATCAGACAAATAACAAGTCAATGTTGTAGCCTTTAAAGCTTTACAATTCTCTACCCAAAATTATAGTTGTCTGCTTACCATATTTTGTGTATTTTATAATTAATGCTGATTGAATGTACACATACTTTAAATAAATATATGTTAAAAACATCATTATACATTTATTTTCATAGAAAATATCATTTAAAATATTCCTAGCCGAAACGATTATGACTTTTCAGGCATGTAAACAAGGTCTGTTATTGTGGCAATTTGTTGTCAGCTTTGGGGGAGGGAATAATTTGCTCTCTGACAGCGAAAGTGTCATTTCGAGAGGTCTGTCTGCTCCACCAATTACCTTCCCAACTCTGCCTGCTTGGCTGGACCCGAGACACAACTGTAATTACCGCTGATAATGGGCAACAAGGGAGGGACTAACACCAGCTAACAAAGAATGGCAAGTGTCAAATAGGTATGCATTTACATTTGTAAGGGACTCTCACCTCCTCTGCATACTGACACTTTGGAAACAGACTGCTCAAGGTAATGGTTCGACATCTGAAGGTAAATCTGTGACCAATACTTACAGTTAAAGAAAATAAATGCAATCAGGCTCTGTATTTCTGAAACAGTAATTTGTTCAAAACGTTGTTTGCTTTATAAATACATTATGTAGGCTTTACTGAACACCAGTTTAACCATGTGACGAGGAACAGCCAGGGTCTCAGTATTTCACGAGGTCCTAGTCTTCCTGATAGACCTAGTAAGGCTATCTCCAAATGGAGCCTTTTCGGAGTTGTGTTATCTGATGTGTAGTCCACACATTCAACAGCTGCAAAGACATTTGTTTGTTGGTTGCTGAAAATTGATAAACTATGGTTGGCATGGTAAGAAATAATAATGTAAATAGTGGAGAAATAGAGAATGGAAATGTTTTTTACAGGCTATTCCAAGTTTAGGTATTAAGGGATTGAGTTTTGAAAGAAACATTTGAGCAAAGCACCGTAATACAAAAACATTGACCTTTGGCAACACCAACTGTTCACTTGTTCCAACAAATCGTTATTATTATTGTATGCAAAGTAAAGGAATTATCCCAAGGGTCCTATTTTGCAATCACAAAAGTATGTGATATTTTGATGTTTCTTCCTTCAGTAGTTTATTTCCATGAGAGATTTAAATAATGCTCGGAAAACCTTTTTAATCTTCTAGGGATTACAGTTTCTCGGATGATGTGCTGACATCAGAATCCAAATCAGTGACCTGTATATATTCATCGTAAAAGGAATGATATTCTGAAAAATCTGCCAAGGTTTCTTTGAAATTGTTTGTGATTATTAGGCTTCATTTGCTTTCTCTCAAATCATAGCTTTTCTTCTGACTCAACCCCGCTGGCGCTCGCTAATTTTTGTATGGGCCCACAAGTCTGTGCTTGCTCATGACTGACAAACATCTCCCCAATTCCCATTCTCCCAGAAGACACATGGTTTGACTTTGGCTGAGAATAGCAGCTCCTTAGGGCTCACTCTCTGCACATTGCAGTACAGTCGTGAGTATTCCTTTGATCTTCATAATGAAACAGTGGCTGTGGCCGGGACTGAGCCAGGTTAGGCTGATGCTGCTTTGGGGCTGTTGTGTGTTTTTTTTGGCCAATCCTTAGAATAGATTGCTTTGTGCTGTACATCAGAGGTTATTTTTTTGATTAACAACAAACATTTTACACTGAGTTTACTTTAGGCTTCAAAGGCCTAACAGATTATCATTTCAATCACAGCTTGGTGTTGGGGTATTGATTTCAGGAGCGAGAGAGAGGGAGAGAGGAAGAGAGTAACCTCAGATATTAATGTGAAATTGATTAACAGGACAACTCTGCAGACCTTGGTGGATAGGCCTGCATACTTGTTTGTGTTTGGGATTTAACACGTTGTTTGAATATCAAAATCGAGGATGAGAAAAACAAGGGAATAGAAGAGGTGACACTGCATCGATGAACACTGGAATGGAAACTTCAAATCTCCAATGTGAGTGCTCAGGCACACATTAGCCCCGCACCATGTGATCCTCTTGAGGTTAAGGAACCATTACGGGCAGCACAATCTGTGGGAACAACAGGAAAAGTGTTTCTGGACCGCATTGTGTTGCTTCTGTCCAGCTCCAATTAAGAAGATGCTGAGGTTACACTATCACCTCCGCCCAGTTGTTCCCCCGCCCCCCTCCTCTGTGCTCATGTCCTAAAGTCAGCCTCATTCTAGAGGTGACCCCCTGCTCCTCGATGAAGTTATGAATCACCCTGCTAATCCTTGTTGACAAGGAGTCCAAGTGTGAGTGGTGAAGCCAACTTCTGCAGCATGTCATCCGCTAACAGATGGCATAAATCATTCTCTTAAACGCCGCATTAAGTATTAATCATTCTCAGCCCTGTCACTGTCACACCGCTCGGTGGGCCGCAGGCGTGCAAAGTGTGATTAATGGAGGTGCAGTCTTAAGAAGTCACGTTCCAGTCACCAACCCTTTTTACCCAGGATCCCCGACCCACGTGGGCAATCTGACGGGGCACCTGGACTTCCACCGTGTTGACCTCCGAGTAGTGATCGTAGAGGAACTGAGGAACATCTGCTCCGCTTCCCGCCGCGGTTTTTTCTAACACGGCCACGGCGGAAGAACGGGTTGTTTTTTTGTTCTTCTGAGGGCTGATGGGATATTTTATATGTCCGTCCAGATGTGATTTTGCTACGTCTCTCAGTGACTAATTACATTGTTGTGATTACACAATGCCTTGGAGGATTGAAAATTACCTTAGAGAAGCTCAAACCTCAGGACTGTGCAAGGATTTAACGTGGATTCGTTTTTTCTGGCAAAAATTTCCAGAAAATTGTGTTTTTCTCCATTGCAATGGCTTACACGTACAGTTTCCTGTGATGCCTCTGTTCCTCTTTCCCCGTGTTCTTGGCTGTGAAATCCCCAGTGAGATACTTCTTAGGCCTGGTAGCCTAACTAACTTGGTGGGTTTATGCGTGCTGTCACTCAGCCTGAGCTTATAAAGCTTTCTTCTTATCCTCACATTTCAATATGTGCTGTCCATGGTGTGTTAATTGCGCTCAATTATAGTTTTGTTTTGACCTCAGATCACTCACTCACTGTTCTATTTTAATTTATTCCTCCTATATGATCCCATTACTCTCTCCCTTAAAGTAAAATAGCCAGTTGCTGGTTTTAGGAGTCTCAATGATATTCTCATCCCAATTGCACGGCATTGCCTCCATTGCCCCTTTTGTTGCGTATCCTTCTCTCACTGAGCCTGGCTCTTTAATGTGATGTTGATGCAGTGGGAACCGCGGCTAGAAGTGCTCTCGCTCCTTGCTAGGCCCTGTCTGGGCCTTCTGCATTCCATTTGTCTTAGCTCCAGGCTCCCGGCCTTCCTTCAACCCCACAATCGTACAACCCTCCGCCCTCCCACCCCCTCCTCTCTCAAATTTTCTGCTTGGGTATTAGAGCCGGACCCCAGTCAATGTGGTTTTGGCGAACTGTGAGGAAGTGAGATACATGGCAGGACGCTGTAGAGAGAGAGCAGTGCAGCACATTCGAATGGAAACATATCGGTGGCTGGGCCTCTTTCCTCACTGGGCCTGGAAACAACATCAAGACCTCTGCTGTCCGTGGAAATGCTGATGGAGGGTGATATGAGGAGGGGAAGACACAGCGTCTTAGCTCATTTTTCCACCAAATGGCTTCATACCGAGATGCTGACAAGGTGGCGGTGTGCGTGCTCTCGGCTCAGAATCACTAACTTGCCGAGTGTTTTTAGATGCAGTGCTATTAAGGCAGAGGGGGTCCATAACTCCTGATTAAAGACGTCTCCTCAGGGCTCCGCTCAGATTTTAGGGCAGCATTCTCAGCCCCGCTGGTTAACCCTGTGTGTCGGAGCGGAGTGAGATGTACCAACTCGGGGTTCCCAGATGAAAAGGCAAACGGCAAACCAGCGTTTTACGAATACTTGTTTTTCTTACACTTTGACTGAAGACAGCAGGGAGAATTTCGTTGTTTGGTGTGACACAGCAACCACAGATGACATATTTTCCGAGCTACTAGGAACAACATGGGGGCTAATTCATCCTGGATGTGTCACTCAAACAAGCGCGGTTGTAACACACACACACACACACACGCACGCACGCACAAACTCACATTCAGATATAACCCTTTCACACACAGACAACCACCACATAGAACCTTAAATGGCTGCTTCTGTTTGCATTTACAAAGAGGAGTCAGAGCTCACCTGTGTTCAAAGATGCGATGAAATTGCAATTTCACAGAACTCAGCAGACAACAACGGTGGGCCAATTGCGACGTAATTAGATTTATAATTAGGGGTGGCAATACATCCCTCAACCAGTCCCCTCTGAACATAAGCGAGACAGATGCATGTTGCGCAGAAAATGTGAGATTGAACCACGGGGCGCGCGCCTTTATGAAGGCAAGCGGTGAAATTGAGAAAGGAAGTGTAGTACTGAAACAAGAACAGAAACAGGGCGTCTGCATGCGCCGCTACGTGTCACCTGGTTCACCTTTCATCTTCACATTCAGACGTTGCGAGATTAAACCGCTTAACTGTTTTGGAGCCCCGCTGTAATGAGGCTGTTATACGGCCAGCAGAATGACTAGGAGGGCAGCGGCCCATTAGAGAGCATATTATGAACGCGGGCTGTTCATTATAGCAATTAAAATATATAGGCTATAGCTAATAAAACCAAAACTTTAGAGAACAGATTATTTTTTATTGCAGACAAAATGTAATTTGCTCTGTTTAGTTTGTTTGTATCACAGTTGCTGCACATTAAGTTGTTTTTCAAACCTCATTAACGTCAATTCACGTGTTTTATGTTTTAAATGAGCTATACTCATTTCATTTAGATTGTATTCCTGTGGTTCCAAAATGTATCACTTGTGCATGACTCCACGTACACTAATGTGGACTGAGCCGTCCCAGAGGGAGGACATTGTGTAATGAATTGCATTGTTTAGAGTAGGCAACGTGGATCTTTTTAAGGAAAACTTAATTATTTTACGCTAAGTAAATCAGAGTAGCCAAAGATCATTGCTATCTCATATCATCGCAGCGAACATGCCGAACATTCATCAATTAAGCAGGGATGTAGCTTTCAGATGTTTCTTCTAAGTATCACTGAGCATAAAATAATGAGAAATTTCACAATTAATTTAGGAAAGCTTTAGGCTACGTTTACACGATGACGATCTGAACAGAATACTTAAAAGTAGCGTCGCGTCTTCACTTTTTATTCCGCGTTTAGACAAGCGTTTTCAGGAGGACATCTGCGTGCATACGGTGACACAAAAGTGTGTGGAATTCGATTGGGTATGCATGCCAGGCGGCTAGGTTGTGCTGTGATACACTATCACACAACACCGCCATGTCTGAGCGCATGCGTAGAATCTTCCTTCTTCTCTTATCAGTGCCGCAAAAACCAAAAAGATCCTTCTCTGTTCAATAATACTATCTGTACATATCCTGTACATTTCATCGAAAGACTCCTGTACGCTTGTTTGAGCTGCCAGAGCAGCTTGAAGGTCCGACGCATGGAAATAATCGGACATGTTTTTTTATTTCCTTGTACTGGCCCATGTATGTGACGTAAACGCGTACGCGACGTGAGCAGATCTGAGCAGTGTTTTGTGTCTTGGCAGTGTAGACGGAAACGCTACAGCGGAGCGTATTCAACTTTTCCACTCTGGAGGGTGGTTTCCGATTTATGCGTTTTCGTGCCCCAAAAACGCCGTCACCGTCTAAACGAAAGGCACTACCGATAAAATACTTTGTCGTTTTTACCCGCAAGCGTCCTCGTGTAAACGGGGCCTTAAAGGGGACATTTTATGACTGCCGCCGATGCTTCGGCGGCAGTCCGGAGGAGGAGACATGGAGAAGAAAGGGATTGTACTCCCGGAGCTGAGCTGCCGGACTGCCGCCGAGCTACCCCCGCCAGACTTTTCAGCTCCCGAAGGACATCCGCCGGAAAGCTTCGGCGGCAGTTCAGCTCCCGGAGTACACTGCCAGAGCTGCCAGACTGGCGGCCGGACGGCTTCAACGGCGGCCAGACTGCTCCTGCGGTTCCGCCGAAGCTTCGGCGGCAGTCGGGCAGCTCCGGCGCGGGGAGCTCGGCGGCAATCCCTTCTCCTCCATGCTGTGGTTCAGTCTGACAGCTCATTGGTCAATGGGCAGCAGCTCATTTGCATTAAAGCTACAAACATCAGAAACAGCGCATTCTGAAGGGACTGAAACAGAGGGGAATAGCGGTAGGCAAGATTTTTTTTCCTAAAAGCTATTTCCAGCAAAACATGTTTTCTGGAACTCAAATAATATGTTTACTTGTTGTGAAAACGCCATAATATGTCTCCTTTAAATTGCATATTTTATAGCAACAATGCAGCTACAAGGTAATGTTTGGAAAACAAACTGATATGAAGCCATAGTCATTCAAAAGAATTGTCATTCCACGGCTTTAACAAACTGGAATGTTAATGTTCTTATAGGCTTGTATTACGAACTATGGTATATTGCCCTGCTAGGTTCTTTCTCAAACAAGAAAAAACAACAAGGACGTCTTAATAATAATGACAACAATAATGATATACAATCGTAATAATAGTGAACAATAGGTTGTTCTCCTATTAGGGCTATTCTGAGAGGTTCTATGCTCACTTTATGCAGCCCTCCCCCCAGTCCAAAGCTGTTGCTGGATACGTGAAGGGAAGATGTTCTGAAGAGGGTTTAACTGACCGGCTGGCCCTCATGGGCCAGAGTACAGCTGCTGGAGTGGCTGCAGCTGTACTCTGTGGCTGCCAGCTTGCTTGGGCCTTGTTAGTAGGGGTGGGAATCTCTTGGCACCTCACGATTCGATTCCGATTTAGGGGTCAACGATTAGATTCTAAAACGATTATTGATGCATCTCGAAGCACTTTTTTTCATTTACATTTCAACAGATTAATTACCTTATCTAATACTTTATTTGAGAAAAAGCTTTTGTCACAAATATGACTTTCTAAGAACAATGCAATAATCAATGCAGCTTGCATTACAACACACTATGGAAGTAGGTAAAAAATAAACAGATTTAGTTTTCTTTTCTTTCCAATCTTTCTTTTCTATGTCATTAAAGAAAAAGCTGCTCTTAGTCAATTATAAGAATAAGAACTTGTTCGTCGTTCTTGTGTCTGGCTGTGGGTTTGCATGCATGCTTTGTGTAGGCTGAATCGCAATCGCGTCCAGACAAATCAGATTGGCCTATACACATTGAAGATAAATTCAATAATTTTAAAACTACTCAAATTATCCTTCTCTGTCGAACAGAATGTTGCAAGAGGCAAACAAATGTAATAATAAAAAAAAATATATATATTTTTTTTATTCCGATCATTAAGTTATCTAAATCGAGATGGAATCATTCTACACAGAATCGCGATGCATCGAAGAATCGATTATTTTTCCCACCCCTACAAGTTAGTGCTGAGGATGCCACCTTATCTCATATTGTGGAGACCAGGAGGACAGAACACATCCGTCACGACCAGACGACAGGTGGATGCACATTAAGTCAACACTGGGCACTTGCCAGCTACCTGATAATAACCCAGAAAACACTTTTCGCCTCAAACTAGAAGATGGATTGAAGGTTGATTTCTTCTTCGGCTGCTGCCAAATTGGTGCCGCTTTTTATAAATGTATACCTTTATGAAAAGGTATTACTGAAAAGAGCAACTGGCATCCCTCTCTATATCATATCAGGATGACAGATATTAAGCTTGGCATCTTCTATATCTGTCTATCTACTCTGTGGCTAAATAAGTGCATTGTCCAATCTAAAGGTTCCTACCTTAAGACGAGCCGTATTTATGTCAATAAGCCTTTCAAAGATTAAAGAATATCTTTATTAAAAAATATTATCACTTTTGAAATGTCATACGCAAAAGCCATTCATTTTTTGCCGGTAGTGATATCTGGATGATTTAAGATAAACTGAAGTTGTCCAGCATTCATAATACCCTCAGAAGCTGCATTGATTCCCCAGGAGTGAGTTATATTGATATTAAATGAGGCTCTTTAGTTTGATGAGATGTTTTTTTTGTGGTCACACATCACAACACAATAAAGAAACCATTGATCCCGCCTGAGGTCATCAGCGTTGTTCTCAAGTTTTATATTTCAACACTTTCTTAAATGGAAAACTAAATAAACCAACCCTTTCAAAGTGCTTTTAAACCATGATGAGTTACCACATAAGCAACACAAAGAACCTCCCATCAAGACAAGATGTTTCTTCAGTTAAACTTTAAGTGGTTTTCAAGTATCCATGGTTCAGCCTGACCTAGTGGAGAGCATCAGCTCTATGTTCTGCCCCCTGTAACACACCTGGGTGGCTGTGCTACAGGAACACAGCCACGGGATACATGCCACTCTTGGTGGGAATTGTTTCTGGAATGGAATCCACCGGATTCAATTGCTCCATTTTGTTCCTGGTTAATGCTGACAGCATACCACTCAGAACACTCATCCCGGCTCACAGTCAAATTCACTCTTGTTTTAAAACTTCTTGCATTCTTAAAAATATAAAATAAAAATAAAAATAATACTGTAAACAGAGTATTGACTGCCATGTTATCAACTAAGAGGTAAAAACACCCCGATAAGAAAAAGGCCATTGCTGGCTTTTCCCTGTGTGACTCAGTGAAAGTTAAGCCTAAGCACATTTTCCCATATCTAAATCTAACTTGGGCATGAATGGGGGTGTTTGGGTCCATTTTTAAACCTCTGCAGCTCCCACCACCCGCATATTTCTTATTTGGCTCTCTATCCACATGTCTTGGCAGACTATCTTGGCAGACCCCCCCCCTGGGACCCAAGTTCCCCTGGTGATCAAGTGAGCCAGAGTAGAAAGCTCCTCCTAGGTGCTTGCCATGCTCCACTCTCTGCACCCTCCTCCTCTCTTGTTTATTTCTGTCTGTTTGGATGAATTAGGACTTAGCAGCGGGGTGCCGGTAGTCTCCTACCGTCAGGTTCTCCTATCGTCAGGTTCTCCTATCGTCAGGTTCTTCACACATACACTGTCATATTTTGTACCGCATGAAACTTCACAGTATTTCCGTCGAGTCTACGGGACACGCTCTCAGCCATCGGTGAACAAGAATATGAATTCTTTCCAAACGGTTAAGAATATTATGAAGATTATAAATTAATTCCATATGGGGACAGCCCAGGAAGCTTCACATGGGACTTCAAAGGGCTGAGGCTGAAGTGTGGCTAATCTCTTTCAAATCGTTTTTTTGTTCTTGTCATCTCCTGCTAACATGACTGGAACACGGCCCGCTCCCTGTCCTCCTTTTCAAGCGGCTGCCGTCTTGCCGTCTTGCCACTCTTCTCTTCCCCTCGCCTCACTGGAATTCCAACCACCCCTTAGGATCCCACTGATCAACAACCAAGAGAACACTTATGCTGCTACTCCTCTGTGTCCAGAGCGATGCAGGCTAAAGCATCAACACCACACATCTCCCGCCAGCCGCGTGCCTTGGATAAAGCAATGTCCACCGGGTGACCGGTGGAGTGTCGGCCGTCTGTAATGGAGCAGGTCTCCTGAGTAAGAGTTGAACGTTTGACATTTCTAATTCTGTCTGCCTTAAGGGCAACTGAACTTGGGAGTGCGTCTTTCTGAATAATTTTCTGTCTCCGGAGCACTGCGTTTCTCAGGGCAAACCTTTTGAAGTCAGGTCAGCTGACTGGAGGCTGGAGCAATCGGAAGTTCTTGCAGTTTTTGCAACAGCAGACACCATGGATGATGTCTGGGTCTGTTTTTTTCCGGATAGAAGCAAATCTGCTGGTCCCAGCTGCAATGAAATGGATGCACAGCATCACACTGTAGACAGGTGGCAGCTGCTGTGGGAAGTTAGTCCTTAGCCAACCATACAGCAATGTCCTCATAAGAGCGGCCCTTATGCTGGGTGAGTGGGGTTGGAGGTTTAGAGGGTTGGAGGTTTAGAGGGTTGGAGGGATGGGGGTTTAGAAATGTATAGGATTAGAGGTTTGGAGGTTTAAATGTTTGTAGGTTTCGAGGTTTCGAGGTTTTGAGAGATGGAGGTTTAGTGGTCTGGAGGTTTGGAGGTTTAGAGGGCTGGAGGGATGGGGGTTTAGTGGTCTCTGGGTTTAGAGGGCTGGAGGTCTAAAAGTTTAGAGGTCTGGAGGTTTGGAGGTCTGGAGGTTTAGAAGTTTAGAGGTTTTCTTACCTTGAAAAGACCAAATGAGTCAGCTTAACAAGTATTAGAAGGAGAGAAAAATGTAAAAAGGTGAATGAGGCGACCGCTTTAGTTCCCATTTCGTTTTTTATTGGCTAATAACATGTCAAAAGCATTCCATTATTTAGGAAATGCTGACCTTTATGTGGAAAGAGATTGCGACGAGTTTTTTTCTTTTCCGGCAGGTAGTGTATTTATTTTAATCAAGGGCGTGGGTGCATGTCCATTAAAAACACACAGAAAGGTTTCGTAGGTTCCGAAGTTCTCTTCTCTCTTCCTCTTTTTTCCTTAATGACTTCCTTGCAGACATTGTGAGAAATAATGAAGGACACGTTAGATTGCCTTCGTCTCACAAGATACTCAAAGGAATAATGCAAGAATCGCAATTGGAAGGAGTGTTGTTGCAAAATTCTCACAATTGCATATTTTGCTGTAAAAAATATATTTTTAAATATAAAATACAATAAAAAAAACAACGCATAGTGCCAGCAACAACACTTTTCCTTCACCACAGTGAGAAAAGCATTTCCTCTCTGGTATAAGCAGCATTGTGTTTGAGGCTTTTTATTTTTAAAGTGCTACCAATGAGCATTCAGAGGGAGCAAGCGACTGGGTAGGTGGTCTAACAAGATGGAGCCCTGATGTGTTTCCTGTGTGGGAGGGAATGACAGTTAAAAAGTATAGTCATATAGATGCATTTGACCAAACACAGGTTGTGTTGCTGTGTTCGTCCCTGTATCTCAGCAAGCTAGCCGAGGGTTGCACGTTTATACGATACCCGGAGTTCACACAGGATCTGTATTCGCAGGTGCTGCTCTTCAGACATAGAATACTTTGAATCGGAATTACTCAGAAGCAATTACTCAGGAGTAATTAATAGTAATAATAATAATACATTTAATTTAGAGGCGCCTTTCAAGACACCCAAGGTCACCTTACAGAGCATATGGTCATCATAAATCGTTTAAAAAAAAACAAGACATTGTGGAAAAAATAAATAAATAAATAAACATACAAAATAAATAAAACAAAAACCAGACAAAACAAAACAAACAAACAATCAAAACAGTGATCAATTTAATTGCAGTTAAATCACACACACATAGACACACACACACACAGACAAAGATACACACACAGACGCATACCTACACAAGTATACACAAAAACACATACACATACACATACACACACAAGCACACACCCCATTCACTGAGCTTGAAGGTCCTCTTTAATGTGAGCTGAATTAGCCTTTGGACCCCATACGAAGCAGGGTTAATACCTTGCTATGAAGGAGGATTTAGAAATGAGGTTGATTATCTCTAAAGGTGTCTTTTGGCTAGTGAACCCTAAATGGCATGTTAATACATACGCTAAGGGTGTAAGCGTGTGACGTGAAGCAATCGGCTCCCTACTGCGAATCGCAGCGTGTGTTTGCCGATCTGGTCCGATCAGTTTCAGCCATTGGAGGGAATCCGATTGGTTCCATCTCCAAATGGTAGCTGGATGTCAGGCGGGGATGAGTTCAGGAAACGCAACTAGAGCCTTTTTAAAAAAACTAAATAAATAATGAGTCTATATCAAATATAAAATGGAGGCACAGGAACGTGAGGAAGAGAACCTACTGTATAGTTAACGGGAGTGATCGTCACTGTCATCGCAACCTCGCCTCACCCTTCCTCAACTGCCAAGAGCAGAAAACACACAGATGATAAAGCATGTCTCTTCTCTTTTGTTCCTTAGAGAGAAAGTCAGTGTGTGGTCTTTTTCTCTCTCTGTCTGCGTGTCCTTGAATCCCCCCCCCCCTCCCTGTGATAGAGATGGTGCTTAAAGAAAGGAAACCATGCTGATTACTGTTCTGGAACATCTACAACTTCTGGAAGCTTTCAACATCAAGCGGCCACGCGTGAAGGGAAGCCCGTACCTTTTATAAAACCAGTGCAGAAAATAATAATTTGCAGAAGAAAACTGCCACCTGGATCTCAGTGGGCTGTATTTCTTTTCTTCACACCCTTGTTACCCACCCACATCTATGTACTAAACCGGCACCAGCCCGTAACACAATCAGTTATTTGACATTTTTCGTATCTATATCCCACTTTCCTGAAGAACATTCGATTTTTTTCATCTACTACTTTACATAGCCCCGCTGCTGCCATTATGCTCCGACGTTTCCCTTTTCAATCAACTTCCTGGTCGTCCCGCGCCTCAGCGAGGTGTTCGCCACCAGGGGTTGAGTTATTAACGTCTCGGAGGGGAGAGATGATTTCATTGCGTATTCAGGAGCTGCGATGGATGGCTTACAGAAGTCGCCAGGGGACTGTGTGGAGGAGAGCCTCACGTAGAGAATAATAAATATATAATATATATATAATAAATACACTTGTCTCTTGCCTGATGTACTGAGCCTCACTGCAGCAATGCAAATCAGCCCCCTGTTCTCCCTTAACGGCCTCCTCCTCAGTCGCTCCCTCCTGGATGGTGCTATATGCTCCCTCTCTCTCCCTCCTAGATGGGGTTAGATGCTCTGTCTCTTCCCCCCCCCCCCCCCCCCGGATGGGGCTGTATGCTCCCTCTTCCTTCCTCCTGGATGGGGCCAGATGCTCCCTCTCTCTCCCTCCTGGATGGGGCTAGATGCTCCCTCTCTCTCCCTCCTGGATGGGGCTAGATGCTCCCTCTCTCTCCCCCCTGGATGGGGCTAGATGCCCCCTCTCTCTCCCCCCTGGATGGGGCCAGATTCTTCCTCTCTCTCCCCCCTGGATGGGGCTAGATACTCCCTCTCTCTCCAGACTGAGATGGGGCTATATGCTCCCTTTCTCTCCAGACTGAGATGGGCTGTCTGGGTAAAGTGGTGCTCAGGTGTGGTGAGTGTTCCCACAGAACCGCGAGCTCCCCGGCCCCTGCAGGAAGCTGATGCTATCAGCGCCTGCACATCCTGCTCCAGGGGGTTCATTACCACCCTGGATCCTGATAAGGAGAGCCGAGGTCACCGTGACATTCCAGCGCTGTGGAGTGTGGAATGGAACTTGCATATTGTGCATTTTCATTATTTTATTTTCAAAATGGCTGAAGAAAAAATAATATCTTTTAATAACTTAAACACATTTTATTTTGGACTTTACTATGGTAACAGTGTTTGTGTGTGTGTGTGTGTGTGTGTGTGTGTGTGTGTGTGTGTGTGTGTGTGTGTGTGTGTGTGTGTGTGTGTGTGTGTGTGTGTGTGTGTGTGTGGTCGAAGGGGGGAGGGGGGGAGGGAGCAATTCATTGCAATTCATCTAAGTGGTAAAGTTCTTGACGTAAATTCCCTTTAAATCAGCTTAGGCTTTTGACACACGCAGGCTTAAATGCGGGGGATAAACAGAGATGCAGGAACACCCTAATGAGATAGCAGAGCACAGGAGGCACAATGCATCCCAAAGTCCAATGGGGAGAACTTCCATGACACACATTCCTGATTAAATTCATTTATAACAAGTAGGGTACACTTTTACACACGTTGCCTTGCCTTGCAGTGGCTGCCTGGGGGCTGCACGAGACAAGCTGCCTAAAAATACTACTTTTGTTCATTCATTTATACTACCAAGTTGTGAGACTATACTATTCTCGTTTTTATCTTGTATCGCTGTGTGTGAGTGAGCCATTGGAAGAGATGGTTTATATATTGAATATGTTTACCTTTGACCAGTGTGTAAACGTATAAACTTTACCACTCTGTAAATGGATAACTTTTTACCACCAGTGTACTAGTACTCTTTAAATGTTACCACTGTGTAATCTGTACCTCTCACCAGTGTGTGATCTGTAACTCTTACCATGTGTAAATGTGTAACCTTTTACCATGTGTAAATTAATACAATTTTAACAGTGTGTAAACTTGTTACCTTTGACCAGTTTGTAAATGTATACCCTTTTAACAGAGTGCACAATTGCATTGGAAGTTTCTGTAGCTCTTATTGCGTGCACGTTTATTCCAAATTAATGACATGGAAAAAAGGCAGTGTTATAAATCAATTAAGCCTAATTTAAAAAATGTATATATTTGTCTTGCTGCACTTAGACAGTAAAAATAAGTGTCTGTGATCTGTTTCAAAGTCTGCTCATAGACCACCAAACCGGGGGACAGCGTTATTAATTCAATTACATAATTTGTTTATGAAGGAAAAAAAGTAAAATGAAAAAAATATTTTGCATGACTTTATTCTATTAAGAATCTTTTGTAATTTGCAAATGAAAAGCTTGCCACAGATGCAATATCGGAGCACGGCACGCTGGGAAGTCGTTATTATTGCATTATGAGGCGACGGCCTTCCCTCATGAGCTTTCTTTGTTACTCTTAAGGCTTCCAAACTGAACAGCAGACACCAGGTTGTATCATTCATAGAGCCGGTCCGTAGGGAACAGTGATTTGATGATCTCTCCGGGGGACGTCCCCTAACGTACTGCTTGCTTGCTGCTCAGAATATGAATAATATATTAAGAATAGCTTTCTTCATCTCTTCGTGAAATGCATGTAGATAACGAATTTTATATGAAATAATTTCATAACAAAAACATGCTTGATGGGTGTGAAATATATTGGGTGCTGTATACAGCAATAAATATAACTGTAATGTTAGGTGGAGTGTTAAGATAACACATTTACACGTCACCCCTCCACAGCTAATATATAGGCAATTAAAACATAAAATAAATCTATTCATGTGCTTAGTAGAGGCTTTGCCGAGACAGGGGAAATGAAAGATATGATCTTGATTGGTTTTCTCTGTAGTGCTTGCATCTCCTGGTGGTACAACCCTAGCCCACCTGAACGACCTGACATAGGTTAGGTAGGTAGTCATTCATCTGTTCCCCGCAGACTGCTCAACGTTACACCAACGCTGCAGTTGGAAAACGGTTAATTAGCCTTTCATGTATGTGGTCAACTCAGGACATCTCAACTACGTTGGATGTTGTGTCCAGAATGTTATTACCTTGACAGCCAATGCAACAGAAAGAGTTTGTTTATCATCCACCACACAACGACTAGAGATGAGTCTGACCTCCGTCGTGGGAAGGCTCGGTATCCATTTTGTTGCGGAGATGACATTCCCCGGAGTAGCGGGCCTCACTCCGATTCTTAGCGCCGGGGAAACGATGAGTCTCGTGGAGGAGAGGAGTTCACGGCGGGTTCCATTTACAGACGCGGCGGGGGATAATAAAGTGCAAGCGGTTGGATGTGTCAGGTGCTGTATCTCCCGCTCCTCTTTTAGAAATAGATCCCAGTGTGAGACAATTAACCCCTGGCCCCCGAACAGCGGATCTGGGCGGCAACCGCCCCGCTCAGGGCAATACATCAAACCCCAGGAGGAGCAGCTACCCCCCCTCTCTCTGGGCCGGCTGTTGCTGCTGCTGCTGCTGCTGCTGCTGCTGCTATTGATGAGCCGGTCTCCTGGGATGTGGAGCTCCGGGTCTCTTGATTCTACCTCGGAGGGTGGTGATGGACGGGGGGACGGGGGGTAGTGTATATTGGATTTGGTTGTTTTTGCGCCGTCTACTTGAATAACTCTGCAGCGTCGGGGTCGGCGGAGCAGTGGTTTATATATACGCTCCGGTTCGGCCGGCTGGTGTGTGAAGAGCATGGAACCTGTGTCCTTCACTTCACGTCTACCTTTAATATGTTTACCTATTTGGCCACGATTACGCTACAGACCATATAATATATTTATCCCTCATATTAATATGACCTATTTTTGAATGCGATATTAACATAATCCCGATAAGGGTCCTGAGGTTTGTAATCATGTTGATGGATGGGTGGTGGTGACAGGTGGGGACACGTTTTGCTGCTCGTCCGCGTGGCGTCACGGTGACTCAATTTATTTAATGGCAGATTAGGGAGGAGGAATTAACAGCAATAATAAAGCGGGAGACACAAGGTGGGGGCACCTTCAGGTCCCGTCTCTGATTAACCCCGTCAGTAGTTTGACAACTCTGCCCGACGATGTCCACCCGACTGGACTATATCCGGCCCGGCCGCCCGAACCTCCCGCAGTTTTGTTGCATATTGCTCGCAATGCAGCTCATGTGAGAGATGGCAACAGATGCAGGAGCAGCTGCAGAAACACTTTATCCACCGCCTCAAGGGGCACAAAGCTACAGCCATTAGATATAGGGATAATTTTTTTAATTTCGTTTTTTTTTGCGCCTGGAATGTTGTGCGGTTTGTGATGTATTATAATAATGACCGTGTTCCCCATGGCTATTACTATTTGATTTGGCCCAGTGTGTATGCACATTAGTTTGTGTGTTGTGTTTGTGTGAATGTCTGTGTGTGTGTATACACATTAGCCTGTGGGTTGTTTTTTGGTGTGTTTGTATGCACATTAGTGTGTGTGTGTGTGTGTGTGTGTGTGTGTGTGTGTGTGTGTGTGTGTGTGTGTGTGTGTGTGTGTGTGTGTGTGTGTGTGTGTGTGTGTGTGTGTATTTGCTTTAGGGTGTTTCTGTGTGCAAAGCTTTAGTGGGTGTTTGGGGTTATTGGAGCTCATTTGATTTGTTGTCAGGTGCAAGCGCTTCCCCGTGTTTCATGTGGGGAGATTCATGGCAGTCTTCCTGAGCAGCGAGAGCAAAATGTTACGTATTTCAAGCACACATGCATTTTTCCCCCAGCCGTACCTCTTCAATAATCCAAAGTGTTTGTGTCTCGACTTTAGCGGCCGGCTGCACCTTTGACGAGGACTCTGACCCCAACCTGTGTGACCTCACCCAGGGGGAGGAAGATGACTTTGATTGGCAGCTCTTCAGGACCCACAATGCACCTCACGCCAGCGCTGACCTCCTACGGGGTAAGAACACTGCTCTCCCATTCGTCGATAGTTACAAGATAGTTTATGCGGTTATTCAAGAGGGCGCTCACTTTTATTTGGCAACTTTGATATTCATCTGTTTTGCCTCTGAGATAACAAAGTTAGTGTTGTGTGGAGTTCTGTTCTCTAGAATGATTCAATAACTAAGGGCATCCTAATAATGTACAAAAATGAATATGAAGAGTCTTGGTTGATCAGTGGTGAGCGACTGACTTCAAAAATAACACTTGATTTCAGAGTTATCATTCCTCAACGGTAACACTTTAAAAATAAGGGTACATTGACCATTAACAAATAATAGTTGCACCAATAGTAGCAGTGATAGGCATTATTATAGTTATTATAATAACTAACCCTACTCCTGAAAAATACATAAACAATAAATTGAAGGATTGGAGATAGTGTGCCAGTGCAACCAGAGCACACTTATTACTGCAAGAAGGCCATGGCCATTAGGGAATAGTGGAAAGAAAGATTCAGCAACACTGCTGCCGTCCTCGTGTGTTTATTTAGCGAACACAAATTAACCCAAAAAATCACAAAATCAACAGTCCCCCATCTCCTGAGAAACCCCCTCATACCTCCCACCCACTCCAGAGATCATTGGATGCTTAGTAAACAACATTTACCCACCGGGGTCCCTTTCCCCTGCCAGACATACGGACGTGGTGCATTAGCTGCTTCCTCCTCTCCTAGTTATTAACTCAATCCAAGAAGAAAAAGACAAAGACCATTTTCCATCTTCCTCAGTGGGTGTCGCCCATGGATCCTCCTCCATTGAAGCTCTGCAGGTGCATGACTCCGCTGGGACTTAGCATTCCTGGGCGTCCGTCCGCTATAGCTGATCCACCACTTGATCAACGATGAGCATTACAGAAGGAAGGAGACGGCTAGGACAACGATGGTGTGCAGGGGGGGGGGGGGGGGGGAAGAGAGAGAGGAGAGAGAGGAGAGAGAGCGAGAGAGAGAGAGAGAGAAGAGAGAGAGAGAGAGAGAGAGAGAGAGAGAGAGAGAGAGAGAGAGCACTCATGTTGCATATCTTTAAATACTCCATAATGATCTTGATCCCTCATTGCAACATGCCTCTCAGAAAAGAATCGCACCAAAATTAGATAATAGATAGAATAGGCAACATGACAAATACACAGAGGACACATAAGAGGATTATAATGAGGCAACCTAAAGATGACACGATGTAATAAACCGAGCAGGGGATGATATAATTACGTGTCTCGTTTATGATTAAATATTAAACATTTACGGTCCCTCGAGGTGCACCTCAAGTTGAACACGGAGGTAGATTTCACAAGTGTCAACTCCCCTCACGGAAAATAATTTCTCTAAAATGCAGGCACGAGGGAAGCGTCTGGATTTATGGCTATCCGATTCCCTCTTGTCTGCAGGCTCACATCCACAATAAATCCTTCACTGATAAATCTTCCACCTAACTCTTATCTTAAACTGTTGGACTGCCCTCTGTTCACCTTTTGTATCATCAGCATTCAAGTCAGAATCTCCCTGCATGCCGCGGTGCCGAATCAGGTCAGGCGACAAGATAATGAGTACTGTTCCCTGTGGGTTTAATTAAAACCCGCTGTCACAGTGGGAAACATTTGTGGCTATCTTGGGGAATTCAGTGAAACGGAATAACGCAGGTTGGATTCAGCAAATTATGAGACTCAATGTAATTGCTCACTGTTGACTAACTGTAAAGAGAAGGAGACATATAGTCAATATGATTTGCCATCACTGCTTTGTTTAGTCTCAGGCGGGAGGAATCCTTCAGTTCCGCTCCATTATGACTTTCTCGCGGTGTAAAATACGCCACGGGCGATATTACACACTTTTATTTTACCCTTGCCTAATCCCCGCTGTGTTGACTTGTGCGTGTGTATCACACTGGGACGCCCACTATCAGTCATCTGGGCCACCGAGGTGGGGATAACTTGTGTTTACGAGATAAGGCTATTTACATTGGGCCAGAATTAACTTTCTGCAGCGGAAAATTGGTATCAGGGGAAGATTAGTAAACACAGCAGAGATAGCGGCGGAGCGGCGCTCCCAGGAGAAATTAGAGACGATATTTCCAATGAAAAGGGAAATGTGGCTGCAGGAGGGAGACTAGAGGGCCCGGAACGCAGCGCTGCGCCCCCCGGAAACATTCTCCCACTTAAACACTTTTTTTTTTCTCACGAATTTGAATTACATATCGCGAGTCCCCGTTCTGTTCCTCGTGCCCCTTTTCTTCTTTAATTAGACAAGGGTTTCCCGGGATGCTGACCTTGCGGAGAAGGATGTGTCTGTGTCTGTCGAACTTCTGCCTCTCTCAAACGTGACGCCCGCAAGTGTTCTCGTGGCGGTTTTCGTAATAATCAAAGTCCGTCCACGACTCCATGTGGGCCCCTGGGAGAACGGCCCGTGAAGGCCCCTCAGACAAATGCATTTCAGAACCAATTAAAAGGAGCATGTGTTTATTCTCCTAATGCTAGACTGTACCCATAATAATGACCAATACACTCTCAAACTCACCAAACTCCTACGAATAAATGAATAAGTTAAGAAGTACAAATTAGTACGGGAATAAATGAAACTATAAGATAAAATGTAATCCGAGTTCTGCCATGCGAGCAGAAAAAACATTTGATTTAAAATAACTATTATTATTACAGCAAACTTGGCAGTATCTCCGCAAAGGAATTCGGCCCTGAGACTGAGCAAGGAGCCCTTTATTTTCAAATGAGTGTCCTTGGTAGACATGTGGTCCCTTCGTCTGAAGTGTTTAGTGTCTGGAGTATCTATGTAGTCTAAGGCCAGAGGGTGTTTGTAATATTGCCGTAAAACGTTGTTTTTGACCTGTATTACCCTCATCAAAGTCTGGGAAATAGAAGAATCTCAAAGCTCATGTTGTATTTGTTCTGGCAGATGGCCAGACCCCCGCCTGTTCAGACAGATTCCCAGCTGATCTGGAGCCGGACTGGCCAATCAGCACCGTTGATCAAACATTTGAGGGGGGTTTGATACGATGACTGAACAGAGAAGTGCCATTGAGGCATTTTCGTAACCAAGATGGCTACAACTGATGTGTGAATGGACCGTATATTTTCTCTAAAAGAACAACAAACAATGGCACTTAAGGCTTTTGTTGATAAGAAAGTTGTGATAACTGTTCCTCTGACAGGAATTGATAAAAGTTTAATTTCAGCTCAGCACTACGTCATACATTTCGTTACTCTGATTGGTTGCAAGTCTATCCAATTGCGTCCACAGGCATTTTGGTCTGCGTCTGTTGATAACATCCCTTGGTTCCAGACTAATTTGCATTTGTCGGCTAGCAGAGACATACTGCTAGAGACTTATGCGATATCTTCTGATATCATTTCAGCCAGGGAAGAATGTGGCGACAAGGACTAGATTGTAGGAATTTCTCTGCATCGGCTACAGTATCCATAGAGCTGAGTTTGTAGATCGTCTTCATAGTCACCACCACCCACCATCACCATCCACTTATTATTTATACTACAGTCAACGAGAACAGATTCCTACAGAGGGACCATAATTACGAGTAGAAGTGTCAGGTTAGATGAAGTTCTGGTGACACAATCTCACCGTTTACTGAGCCTTATAGTTTAGAGGCAGTAGACCGTGACTAATACAGCCTCTCCGCCCGCTGCCTCATTTACATACGTACAGAAACATTGATAAACAGGAAAAAGGCTGAAACCGCCACAACATAAAACAGCCCGTTTGTGTGCGGTGGCTTCCTAATGTGTGTCAGTGTGAGGTCACACCTTGAGGGCCTGTAAACCCACAAGGTTGTTGTTACTGATGAGGGCTGAAAACATAATTAAAGCCTAGGCAGCACAAACAACACGCTGGTCAAGTCGACTTTCTATGGGAAGCACCCATGTGGGCGCGCACACACACACACACATGCGTATGCATGTGTGCGTGTGTGCAAATGCATATGTGCGTATGCACGCACAAACACACATATACTCAAACAAACTTTCTCCATCGCTGTAACCGCCCTCTGGAACTATCTGCCGGCTGATATCAAATCAGCTGAGTCAGTTTTTCTTTTTTAAATAGGCTAAAAACATATTTTTATTTACTTGCCTACAGCACTTGATGCATTGTACTTCGTATTTGTGTATCCCCTTAATTTATGCTCTTAATTCATTTATATTTATTTAGTTTGCATTTTTTGTGTGTGCACTTTCACTGCACAATAATCTGTTCCACACTTTGGAACAAATATGGTTGGCTTTTTATGCTTTATAAATAAACTCGAACAAACAGCCACTTCGTTGGCGCCGCTGGAGAGCAGAGGGGACGGGAAAAGCATCTCTTATTCTCTTATGCAAGTGGATTACAAAATGGACTGTTTACTCATGAAGATGTGTATTTATATCTTCCTCCTTGTCCTAGCGTTGCATCGGAAGGGTCTGATATGCGGAGGACGCTCCCACTTGCATGCTTGAGCGGACGAGGCCAGCGTCATTTCTAATGCCCACATCCCCGTAAAATAACCGGGAGCTTTAACAGTGAGGGAAGATAATGTGTGTGAGCCGTTTAAAGGTTTTATTTGAATCCTCTATCTTAACAGAGATGTCTGAGGAGGAGTACGATGTTGGTATTAATCATGTGGACGTTGCTGCTAAAACCAAAGCAGCAGAAAGGCTCTCGGACCGTTCTGAGATAACAATAGGCGCGGTAGGCCCACGGCATACATAGTGGCACAGGGTCGCAGAATATAGAGGCAAAATTAAACGTCTAGGGTTAAAGACAAATAGAGATACACACATACGTCTCCATTCCCCCCGGGAGGATGCTTTACCCTATCGTGTTGGCAGTGACGTGAACTTGAGGTTTGTCTAACTATACATGTGGATCTTGTCACAAATCAAAACTGGTGCGCAATTACTTACCAGCAGCGTTTGAGAGGAATATGAAATGCTTATTGGGCAAGCTCCGCAAATTGATACCTTGTTCAATTTCAGGTTTTTGGACGTTGGATACTCTTGAAACAAGTAAATGTGTTGTCACTAACACCCACTCTGATTGGTTGAGCCCCCGCCGTGAATAAAGCCATCATTTCCTCAGCCTCTTAGAATCACTCCTTCCACTCCATGACGTCAGTTCCTTAATCTTAATGAATCACTCTCCTCCCACTCCAAAGTTCATCAGGAACACACATAGCCACAAAGACCTGTTAATCAGGAACGTACAAAGCCATGGAGACATGTTCATCAGGAACATAAATAGCCTTAGAGACATGTTAATCAGGAACATACATAGCCAGAGAGACATGTTCCTCAGGAGCATAGATAGCCACGGAGACATGTTCATCAGGAATATACATAGCCATAGAGAGATGTTCATCAGGAACATACATGCTTCTGGCCATGTCATCACAAAAATAAAATCATTACCATTCTGAATGTCTTGAACAACAAACACATTAGATTTATTATCTTTGAATATTTCAGTACACCAAGTCCTTAAATAACTAATAAGGTGTGCTCATAATGCGCTGGTATTTACAAATCCATATTGATCCTGTGCATAGTTTAATCTCATATCTGCATCCAAGCATGCAGAGTTACGACAGAGCGCGAAGCAGCAGAGTCACAGATCAAGCCATCGTAGATCTGGGGAAGGCACAGCGGGCAGTCAGAGAAATAATCACTCCCTGGGATAGTTCTGCAATATGTGGCTCCTCATAAGACCTTTTGAAGATGGATGATAATATAATTACACACATAGCCACACACGCTGCAACCAAGTCGGCTGGAGCTGGGTTTCAGTTGGAAACATAATGAAGCAAGATCCCTGGTTCTGACTGGAGACCCAACATGAAAGGCTCGTTGGTCTGCTTCCTGGTTCTCCTCCCCGGTAAACAAACACTTGTTATTTCCACCCAGATATTTTTTGAAGATTTTACACACCGTGGAAATAGGCCGTGTTTGTAGGTGAGAGCGCAGTGTGCTGGAGAGGAGACAGCAGGGGATAACTAGCATACCGACATCCCCCCTCGGCATCCAGCTCAGGTCCTGTTCCCCATCCTGTCTGTTTGCCGGGTAGACGGACTGAGTGTGTAATGAAGTACGACCCGATCTCAAACCCACGCACTTCTTGGGAAGATGCCATATATACACTGTCCAATTATATTGGATTTTTCATGTGCTTCATTATGCAAAATCAATGCACAATTTTGGGGTCATTTTATCAGCCGATTCAAAACACACATCTTGTGAAGGTCGAACCCGAAAAAGATTTTCGGTTTGTATATCATTGCCTTTTAAGTAACCCTGTCAACCTACATGATTGTGAATATCAACTCGGCCTTGTATCTAAATTCATGTCTTCATTTAGTCATTCTCTAGGCCTTTTAGGCTGAACTACCGGTAGATTTGTTTTGCTGCAGGGTCAGAATGGTGCATTCATTACGATCTTGTTGCTGACTTGCTGTTTGAATGGCAGGAGCCTCCAGTGAATACTTGAGTTTCATTGCAAGGTAGACGATTTGCTTGAGGTAAAGTGGAACACGGCTTCATCCTCTGCTGGGAGTTGGCGCCGTAACTCATGCAAACGTATTTCAGCCCCTCCCAAGCCCTGGGCGCTCAGTCTCTCCGGAAGGAGCAGGAAACCCGGAGGTGTCCCCGGAACATGACGTTGCATAAAGAAAACAAACACTCTTAAACCAGGAGCTTACCTCAAGGTGTACAATGGCGTTTGCGGACTTGACTGAGGTTCAACTGAGAGAATCGGTTTGGAATTTATTAGACGAATGGGGAAGGTTGAATGGTACTGAGATTATAGTAAATGTTGTAGAAAATACTTTTTGTTTCTTTTGAATATAGTGACGGGCCTAAACCCTCCCTGGCCTCACCTGACCTCAGACATTTCACCCTCCCGCTGTTTTTGCTCTTTCTTCCCCTGCTCATTCACTTACCTGACTCCCAGATGTTATCTAATTCCGGGTCATTAACATAATACCTCTCGTCGTGCGCTGCACATGGCCAGTAATTGATATGTAGGCCTGCTCCTGGGTGGGGCCATTTGCATTAAATTGTGTTAACTGATATGATAATGAATATGAAAGGCCTGATGCAAGCACAATGGCTCACTGGAGATGGATGGAGATTTGAATTATACACAATAAGTAATAAATTATAGCAGGTCTCAACGGTCCACAGCTCTCCCCCTATGGCTGCTTGTCCGTGCAGTGGAGACAGCCAGATTGCCTGAATGTGAAATACTCTACATCACATCTGGCATCTCTTTACCTTTCTGCAATAGCCTGGCTGTACTCCAGCAGAACCTTCTCCATCCATATGGCCTTATTTTTCAGAATCCGACAGAGAAGGAAATGGGAATAGGTCGGCATTTATGAGCGATAATAAATTCGGCATAAAGGAGGGTTAAAAAAGTTAGTAAATTGTTATTTAATTCATCTGATTTAAGTTGCAGCGATAGAGATAGAGATAGCATCTTTTCTGAACTCTGTTTAGTTTGCACTCTTCCTCCTTCTCCCCCTCCTTCCCCTCCTCCTCCTCCTCTTACTTTTCCTCCTCTCACTTTTCCTCCTCCTTATCCTTCCGCCTACTCCTCCTCCCTCTTCCTCCTTGTCCTCCCTCCTTCTCCTCTCCCTCATCACCCTCCTCCTCTTCCTCCTCCCTCTTCTCCCACCTACTCCTCCTCCCCCCCTAATCTTCCTCCTCCTCCTCCCATCTGCTCTTCCTCCTGCTCCTCCCTTCTACTCTTCCTCCTACTCCTCCTCCTCTCCCTACTCTTCCTTCTGCCTGTTCCCCCTACTCTTCCTCCTCCTCCTTCCTCCTTCTCTTCCCCCTTGCTCCTTCCCCCTACTCTACTTTTCTTCTGCTCCTCCCTTCTACTCTTCCTCCTCCTCCATCTATTAAAAAGCTTCTCAAGCTCCATCGGTGTAGTGGAAATTGGAACACTGTGTTCTCTATTAGGGCATATTATTGATGAGGTTTTATAAAGCACTTTGCTATAAAATGGACATTAAAGTAGGGTAAAACATAGCTAAAAGTGTGTGTAATTAGTGTTTGAGTTCATTAGGTTCCAACAGCCGCTGTCAGAGTGCAGAGTTCCGGTGTGGAAAAGGGTTTTATGCAGATGTGAAATGCAATCTGAATAATTATTATGTGAATATTGGCTTTATAATACCAAATTCCAAGGCCAATCAATTTCAGAAATACACTAACATATGGATTTTTGTGTATTCAGACAGTCGTATCCAAGTTCATATATATATATACTATATATATTTATTCACTTTATTCACAGGGTTAGATCTGAGTATGAGAGTGAAATCTTAAAATATATTCTAACCACATCCAAAGGGATGCATTTAAAAAGCATGGACTTTATGTTCAGTGATTTCTTATCCTTTTGAGTGTATTAGCTGGCACCAACAGATCTCTGAAATATATTATAAAAACAGAAATATGTTGCAATCTTTAGATTTGGTGATAATTGTTCATGCTGCTACCCACGTTGCGCTAAATGAATGATTGATGGAAAAGAGATGATTTGAAAACCAAATTATTTTTTTTGCGAGGAACCACTTTCAGGTCTATTCAATTATAAGATGAAGTGGCTTGTATTTAGCAACATCATAAATTGTTTGTATTTATTGCAAATTCAAATACTTTTTCCACATGGCTTTAGCACCATGCTGATCTGTGTGAGCAGAGTGAAGAAGCCGTCTGCTCACACGTCAGTGTTGATTGCAAGGAGTTTAATTTTTTTGCCCAAAAGCGGTTAACCCTAATTTCATTTAATTTAGGACCATGCTCTCGGCTGATTGGCTAATGAATGTAATCCAGTGAAGCGGCCTCATTGCAGCGTTGGATGTGGATCATAATCTCCGTCCAAAGTTGTGAGAAGAACCATTAAATAATACCGTTCAGGGGGAACCATTGTGGGCCCTAACGTCGACACTGACCTTTGCTTGGTCTCTGCTTCGTCAAGGATCTTCCGATAACAGTCTTTCCGATTTACGTCCACTCTCAAAAAGACAAAGAATGCGTACGCAATGAAATACAATAAAACACAATGAATCAAAGGTGTTGAAAGCGGTTCCTAATGGACCAATTCTGCGCACTCAGCGTTTAACCTCCGCCTCCAGAGTCAACTGCGCCGCGCCACAGGGACAATAGAGGCAGACGGGGTGGCCCACGGAGGACTGGGGGGACGCGTGTTGGGTAACCAGATCGAAGCGTGCCGGCCCCTCCCTCCCCCCTCCCTCCCCCCTCCCTCACTCGCTGCTGCGCCCTCACCGCAGTGAGGGAAATCTCTCAGGAGCGCTCTGCACTGTTACAACTAATGACTGCTGGGAACGCTCCTGCCTGGAACTGTCTGCAGCCGTTTGCTCAGGCATTAAGATGGGAGGACAGGAATTTGGATGATGTGTGTGGATTACGCCGCGCATTACCTCCTTCTGAAGAGCAGCACGAGTGGCTGTGTGTGTTTGTGTGTGTGTGTGCTTTGAATAATACCCCAATGCAAAGCTGCGTCATTGGGAACGCATGCATGCATGCCCGCTGATGTTATTGGGAGAGTGGGGTTGCTTCTTTATAGAAGACGGGCAATAGTGCAGTCCGTTTTTTTTTGTTTACTTCTGGGTGGTTTATGGAGTTTGGGAGGCCTACGCCATCAAGAGTTTCCTGGAAGCCGTCCATCAGCTTTATGACGACAGCAGTGTTATGAAGTCTGCTCCCTGAGCTGCACATCTCCCGGCTGAGGGCTAGGCGCACGACGGAGAGCAATAGACGAAGCCATAATCGTAATTCCAACAAAACTCATATTCTTTCATAGCCTTTGCTCATAATGTTGTTTTCTTTTCATTCCGGAGGAAACAGGATGGTGTCTTTTAATCCAGCTGGAGGGTAAACATTCACGTGGATAGGATTCCTTCAGGGGGAAGGAGTTGCTTTTTCTCATTTGGTGATTTTGTTCTCTTTGAGGTGGCAGGGAGGAGACTTCCATTTGGCTGCTCCCACATCACTTCAAAAGCCCACCACACACCCCACCTCAAAACCCGACACACACACACAGCTGCTTCAGACTGATTTGTTGGCTTCCTTTTGGCTCTGGGAAAATGCACACACACACACACACACACACACACACACACACACACACACACACCGACACACACACACAGACACATACACACACACACACACACACACACACACACACACACACACACACACACACACACACACACACACACACACACACACACACACACACACACACACACACACACAAGCACAAACATCCCCCTCTATTGCCTTGGCAACCCTCTGTGCGTAAGCGTTGTACTTTCAACTTTAAAGTGAAACTCTGATGGTCGTCCGCAGTGTATCTCCTCTATTCGTGTCCTCTCTGTTTCTCTCCCTTTCTCCCCTTCCCTCGTTCTTGCGTTGCCCACCTCACAGGGCTTTGGACCCCCCTTTCATGGTGTGAAGTCCTGTGGGGACCTCCTGGTGTGATGTGTAGAATGAGTTGACATGGCACCTCTGTTCCGGCGGGGAGGTCGCTGCATAGTTAATGTGTGTACACATAAACAGACACCCGCTGGGCGTTAACAGACTATCCTGACCGTCTAGTAGTGGGGAGACTGTGGATCCCGCTCCACCGCAAGCACAGCGGTGGGCTCCAGGGGGGCAGGGGGGCGGGTTCAGGGCCGCAGGGCGACCAGTGTGTGAGCGTGTACCTACTTGGTGTGTGAGTGTGTACCTACTTGGTGTGTGAGTGTGTTCCTACCACCTGGTATGTGAGTGTGTTCCTACCTGGTGTGTGTGTGTGTGTGTGTGTGTGTGTGTGTGTGTGTGTGTGTGTGTGTGTGTGTGTGTGTGTGTGTGTGTGTGTGTGTGTGTGTGTGTGTGTGTGTGTGTGTGTGTGCGCGGCTGCGCGCGCACCTACCTGGTGTGAGTGTGTACCTACCTGGTGTGATTATGTGTGTACCTATCCGGTGTGCGAGTAGGAGTGTGCCTACCTGGTCTGTGTGTGAGTGTGTGTTTGTGAGTGTGTACCTACCTGATGTGAATGTGTGTCAAAATGGCTTGCCAGCATTTGTTTTATTTTAAATATCAGTGATAAGATGTGATCTTATTGAAATCACTATCGATCAGCATTGACTTGAATAATTTAGGATTATAGAGCTAGTTGAAATGTTACACATTGCAATTACAACTATAAGACAACTATAAAAGAAGGAGTTCTTCTTCTTCTTTTTTTTGTGTAATGCATTAACTTGCTGGCAAATGCGCTTTAGGCTATTAGGCAGTAATCAAATGGCCCTGGAACAATTTCCACAAAATAAAACATAAAGTCCTATCTTTTTAATTGAGTTAGAACGGAAGCAAAGTAAAACAGATATTTTAGCGGCATTCTCCAAACTTGATTACCGAAAGCACAGCACGTTTAACATTCCCCTAGCTCGGTCTTGCTATCTCCTGCTTCGATGGGAGGGCCAGATAGCCAAGATTTATTAGCCAAACAGCCAGATAATTAATTAGGAAGCAGGACTAGATTAATCCTGTTTTCACTGCTAAGTGTCTCTCACCTTCGTACAACACTGGGACTAACAAAAGAAAAGCAATTACACTAAGAAAGACTTCAGTTAGTTCCCAACGTTTAAGTGTGCATGTTGGTATACTGTAAGCTGTGGTTTCTTTGTGTCAATGTCATCGGTCTCTACAAATGGCATGTGTGTGTGTGTGTGTGTGTGTGTGTGTGTGTGTGTGTGTGTGTGTGTGTGTGTGTGTGTGTGTGTGTGTGTGTGTGTGTGTGTGTGTGTGTGTGTGTGTGTGTGTGTGTGCGACTGTGCGTGAATGCATGCATGTTCCATGTTGTGGGGCGATAAGGCTTATTTTTTATAGTTTATAGTTGCTGGGTGATTCCTCTATATCTGACATCCTTGCAAATGCAATCCATTGCAATATTTCACTTTTTCTCACACACACACACACACACACACACACACACATACACATACACATACACATACACATACACACACACACACACACACACACACACACACAGCTCCTCCTGGGGCTCTTGATGCTGTTCCTCAGTGCGTAAAAATGGGTGGTCCATGAGAAGACCCTTCCAAGGCTGCTCCTCACGGACTCCCCAGAGCTGCAGACCATCAAGGCTGCTCCTCACGGTCTCCCCAGTGCTGCAGACCATCAAGGCTGCTCCTCACGGTCTCCCCAGAGCTGCAGACCATCAAGGCTGCTCCTCACGGTCTCCCCAGAGCTGCAGACCATCAAGGCTGCTCCTCACGGTCTCCCCAGAGCTGCAGACCATCAAGGCTGCTCCTCACGGTCTCCCCAGAGCTGCAGACCATCAAGGCTGCTCCTCACACGGTCTCCCAGACTGCTCCTGGCTGCTCCTCACCCAGGCCCGTAGCCAGCTATCAGGTCACAGAGCTCCGGACCTCGGTCAATTTTGTAGTGATCAAAATAAAATGAGAAACTAAATACAAACAAAATCAGCGGTTGAGAACATATTCGAGATGAGCAAATGCTTAATTCAGTTTTGAGACTTGTTACTTTGTTTCCAACTTGTGTGACAACTGTTGGTGCTTGCGGGAGCTGAGCCGAAAACAACCCCTAACCCCCTGAAACAAAACTGAACCCCCGCAACTGGAGCCACAACCGCGCCCCCCCGCTGACCCCTCTGTTTTTCTAATCATGGCTACGGCCCTGGCCTCACCGTGTCTCCCAGACCTGGTAGCAGATGGTTGGTGAGCTTATTTTTGGTATATCAAGCATCTGATAACATATAACATATTAATTGTATTAATATGGATCATATTTTAATAATATATTATAGAATACTAATATCTAAGTGAGCAGGAGATGTTAAATGCAAAATTAAAGATCTAGGGTCCAATTAAATATGAGTCCATAAAACAACATTATTTTCAATGAGTTTGAAATATATACTTGTAGTTTCCCCATGGGTTCTGTTATACTTTTGATGAAAGCCCAACTCCATATTGCTTGAGAATATAAGTGGGCCCACTTCGTATGGGCAGTGATTCTGACGTCGTTGCAGACACAAAGATAGGGAGACCTTCAATAGATAATGAGCTCAATCTTTTATATTACCTTGTTTTGTATTCAATGCTAACGATAATAGGATAGAATATATAGCAGATTTAATGTTCAGAACTGCAATCTAGAGGACATCTATTGACCAGCGAAGTGGGCCAGTGAAATATACTGTATGTGTAGCATATTTGTGTGTCAGTGTTTCCCCTATGATCCAGCAGTGGCACAGCGCCGCCTCTGGATTAATAACGCCACTGCAGTCTACCATGGCACCATTATTAATATTTGTATCATCAATTATGTCCACCACACACCCACAAATTATATTTTGTTTGGCGCCCCGAATGCAATTGTCTTTATTTAAAATTAATATATATTTATCATAGATGAACCCTACTGCACCCCCCTTAGTTGCCACCTTGTCATTGCTGTCATTGGATAAACATTATGGAAAAATACTGATGGCTAAATAGTGTTCTTGTGGCTTGAGACTAAATGTAGAAAAATGAGCACAAGTGACTAAATAAAACAAGTGACTAAATAAAAGAAAGCAGCCAACATATTTGAATAAGTAGAACAGAAGCAACAGTATTAGGAAAGCCAGACAATGGGAAGGCTACAAAAGGCGGACTGAAAACAGTATTTGAGCCAACACCAATGCCCAACAATTAGTCTCACACACTTAAACCATACGCATGCTATTTCTTGCCATGTTCAATTCTAATACCATTTTATTCAACCATTTCTGTTTGAATATACCGACCCTTCTTGAGTCAGTGATCACACTGAAACCTCTGCGCACACGCACATCAGCACCGTGCACTCAAACAAATCAGCAGCATGCACATGCACATCTGCAACGTGAAAGCACACACGCATCAGCACCATGCACATGCACATCAGCACCGTACACAAACACACACACACGCACGCACGCACGCACGCACACACACACACACACACACACACACACACACACACACACACACACACACACACACACACACACACACACACACACACACACACACACACACACATCAGACCCGTGCACATCAGCACTAAACGATCTGAAAGAGAAGCATCAGATGAGGACAAAACATAAAAGATGTATATCATAACTAGGAATCATATTTTAATAGTATAATATAGAATAAAAATATCAAAGTGAGCAGGAAATGTTAAATGCAAAAATTAAAGATCTGGGGTCCAATTAAATACGAGTCCATAAAAACAGAATTATTTTCAATCAGTTTGAAATAAATACTTGTAGTTTCCCCATGAGTTCTGTTATACTTTGGATGAAAGCCCAACCCCATATTGCTTGAGAATATAAGTGGGCCCGTTTCTTATGAGCAGTGGTTCTGACGTCCTTGCAGACACATTGATTCTGAGTGAATGAGTTTGGGTCAGTAAATGAGACCGTAATAATAATCTTTTATCCTACAGTTTTATATTCAATGCTAAGGATGAGCCCGTCCATCACGCATTTAATGTTCAGAACTTTAATCTAGAGGACATCTTTTGACCAGAGAAGTGGGCCAGTGATATATAATGTATGTATAGCATATTTATGTATCAGTGTTTTCCCACTGATCCAGCAGTGGAACAGCGTCGCCTCTGGATTAATAACACCGCTGCAGTCTATCATGGAACCATTATTAATATTCTTATCATCAATTATGTTTGACCTAATTGTGGAAAACTATATAATAATTATATTATATAGTTAATAATTATGATATTGTGGGTGGCATAAGATCATGATGGCTTTAGACTAAATGTAGGAAGTACAAGAGAAAAAATAACACAACAAGTGATTAAATAAAAGAAAGCAGCCAACACAGTAGTAGAACAGAAGCTTATTAGGAAACCGGAAATGGCGGACTGAAAACAGTACTTGAGCCAACACCAGCCCAACAATTAGTCTCACACACTCAAACCGTACGCATGCTATTACTTTCCATGTTCAATTCTACCATTGTATTCAACCATTTCTGTTTGAATGCACCCGACCCTACGGAAGTCAGTGATCACACTTATAGCTCTATAATGCACAAGCACATCGGCACCGTGCATGTGCACATCAGCACCTTGCGCGCACGCACACACACACACACACACACACACAAACATATAGAGAACCTCACACAAACCTCAACACTACTAGGGGAAACACTGAATTTTTAGTAGTGGCTACTAGCAGGCCTATCATACTTAGCTACTCTGCCAGCCTTACTTCCCTCTCTTGAAGAACGTTGGCCTTTTCTGTGTAGGAAGATTGTGATAAGATAATGGACTCAGGTTATCTAACTTCTTTATTGTTCATCTTGAGAAAATGGTGCATTGTTGTACTGGAATAGAACCCAAATCTATTGAAACGGAATTCGGTCTGTACACTCCGCATAAAGCACTTTAGCGAGTGCCACTGTGGTCAAGAGTTCAGCAAACAATTCTCGACGAAAGACACCGCTTCCAACGCACTGAATGAGATACAGCCTAACCTCTCTACGCACTAAATCCCAGACACAGACAACAGACCTACAAAACAATAACATCCAAAATAAGCATTAAAGAAACAAAATGGGGACTGTCGCTCCCGGGCGCGGCCCCTGGACCTATAGGGCCGGAAGCTTGACTCCCCGTCCTCTCCATCCATCTGGTCTATTGTTGGGTGCAGACAGGCTGATGAGCACAGCCCGGGTGTGGAGGCAGTGATGGCCCCCGGGCTGGAGCTTGGCAGGGCTTTCAGGGCTGAGCAGCAGCACTCTTCGTGGCTGCCTAATGGCCATGCTTCCCCGATCTTCCCAGTTTGGCAGGGGGGCTGTTTCTGATCCGTTTTAAGTAACGCTCTGACAGACAAAGAGCCAGGAGATGACGAAGAAGTAGAAGTTGATTATTGGTAGACCGAAAAGGGGTTTCAGAAGTGGGAGGATTGAGGAATAAAGAGGCCGGGTGCTCGGACGTATTGATTGTGTTTAAGGTGGTTTACTGTAAAACTGAATCGTAACAGAGCCATTCACGTATTCAAGCTTTTATGGGCCAGAACTGTTTCGTTGATGGCTTTGTGGCTGCAGATCTATCGGTGATGGAGTTTAAAAACACCACAGGGATAAGTACTTCCTTTACACACAGGGTGCTGGACGTTTGAGATAATGGCCTTTTGCCTTGTGTGGGTTGAGCCGGGATCTCACTTCACTCTGCATCAGACGCTGGGCCAGGGCTATGGGCGGCTGTTAGCATGCGGTTAGCCGACCCGCTAGTCCAATCATGGACTGGTTGACCCCTAATCTGTGACCACCGCTAATACATCCCACATACATCCCCACAAAGAATACTCACGAGAGAGAGAGAGAGAGAGAGAGAGAGAGAGAGAGAGAGAGAGAGAGAGAGAGAGAGAGAGAGAGAGAGAGAGAGAGAGAGAGAGAGAGAGAGAGAGAGAGAGAGAGAGAGAGAGAGAGAGAGAGAGAGAATGTGTGTAAGCAAACCAGAGATGAGAAATTGTGGAGTGAGGAGGTTGTGTAAGAGACAGAGGGAGTGGGCAGTGGGAATCCTTTTGCCTCTGACTCTCTTAATTACTTTTCCGACGTATTAAGGAGCAGCGTCTCCGGAGCCTCAAGAGTCTCCAGAGCCCCCTGATGAAAGTCGGCCCAGAGTCCGGCGTGCGTCCTCCACACCCGGGCGTGTGCTTCGGTGCACTTTGGAGATTCGCCGCCCTTCTTTATCCCAGAAGCCCTGTGCTGTCAGGACACGGGCTTCTGAGGCACATGATGCTGAATGAGCCAGAAAAAATTCAGTGCGCTCGCAGGCTTGAGTGCTGTGGATCGATGGGAGCTTAAACAAAAGCAGAGATAGGAAGAAAAAAAAAATCACACCGAGCTGTGCACGGCTCTGGGGAAACGGTTAAATTGTGACAAATACTTTGTCGTGTTATGCCTATAAGCTGGTTTTTTAGTTTGATGGAAGGTCGCTTTATTAGCTAGACTATACCACCATTGAGGTAGGGATAATATAATCGGAGGGAAGCTTACGCGAAAATATACATTTATATATATATATGGTATTGGGAATTAAATTACCACGGTACTCATTCCTACTTAATTTGATCCCATTTTAATATTTAGCTCAGACCTTAACATTGTAACTCAAATTATCTTCATTCTAAACGTAGGCTCCACTAGCTCAACGTCTTAATATGACAATGGAATAACTGAACAATATAAAATATGACTGTGTCATAACCTTATTCTCAATATTGAATCCTCCCCTTGGTCTAATTGAAGTGTGAGGCAGGGCGAAAAAAGAAATAAAAAAAGGTGTAGCTAATAAAGACGTGGTTTAGAGGTGAGGGTGAAGGTCAGGCCTGTGTTGTCACGTGACCGCTCGTTCTAATGAGACTGAGTGTGACTCACCGCACACAAGCTGAGTGACAGTTAATCACACACACACACACACACACACACTACACCTGCGTTGGAGCTGTTGGTGGTGGTGGTGGTGGTGGTGGTGGGGGGGAGGGGGTTCTGGGGTAACATCTCTGACCTGCGTGTCTGTCAGAACGAGGTCTCTGTCGCCTGACCGGGTCTGACATAGATTTATGTGGTCGATGCCTCTGTCCTCGCCCTGGGTGGGGCCCCCCCAGCCCGCCCCCAATCGGTCCGTGGGTCCATCTACACGTCTGTCTGTCTAGACCTCTATCTGACAGCAGCCCGTCTCATTCGTGTTTATTTACTGTGTTGGGTTTTATTGGACCATGACAGAGGACTTCTCAGGCACTAGGCTAAGCAACACACAGTGGGGTGCTCTGTCACCACCGTAGTTATGGGAACATTTAGGGATGTTGTGGGGGCTGTGGTGCTTGGTGAGGTTTGCCGTGGGTGTGTATCGATGCTTGCTTGCAGACTCTTTTAAACAAGCCTAATAATGAATGAAAGGAATTCAGAGGACCTTTTAAACTGCATTTGCAGCCGGTATGCTGACAGGTTCCTAGTGCTGTGTGTGTGTGTGTGTGTGTGTGTGTGTGTGTGTGTGTGTGTGTGTGTGTGTGTGTGGGTGTGTGTGTGTGTGTGTGTGTGTGTGTGTGTGTGTGTGTGTGTGTGTGTGTGTGTGTGTGTGTGAGGATCCGGGCATATACGTGTGTGTGTGTGTGTGTGTGTGTGTGTGTGTGTGTGTGTGTATCTTTGTATGCATGACTGTGTGTTTCTGGTGAAGGAGGAAGGACCGCTGATGGGAGAAGCGAGTTGGGTTGAAGGTTTGTTCTACGGATTTATATTCTAATATACTGGAATCTCAGCCTTAAGTCATGCAATTAAACTACTGCAACAGTGGGTTTGAATAGATCTATAGCTATATATCTATAGCATCTACAAATATCCTTCAAGTTCATGACAATTAGGGCACTTATTCCATGGTCCGTGGAATACGTGCACGAAAACCCCCTCATTAAACGTGTATTTATTGTTTCCTCGTCAACACGGTGTACGCGCCCTCTGACAGGCAGACGATGAAGCAAAGGACTTCCTGTGTTATGAGATGACTGGGCTCTCCATCTTTAACACCAGTGAGCACCGCTCCGCTGTCATGGTAATAACCTGGGTCGTGGATAATGAGGGGCTAATGAACATCAGGACAAGACAAGACCAGTGGTGGATTGCCTCCACCTCACTCTGAGTCTCCGATATCTAGCAGTTTTGGCTTTGTCGTCCGCGCTCGTCTGCCGAAAATGCTTACTATGTTTTCGTTGGAGGGGGAATGTTTTATTCATACTCCTGTAGTCGCCAGAAGCCTGGACAAGATTGGACGTGAGAACAGGTCAGGGATCAGGATGTAATAGGCAGAGGCATGCCAAGAAGAATCACATCCGCACACAACCGTAAACATGGTATTGTGTACATAGAGGCGTGCATTTAGTAGTGCACTCGGGGTGTGGGGAAATGGCAGTTTGGGTTTGGGTTCTGACTGGACTCCGGGGCTGTTTGATAGAGGTCCCTGGAGGGTCTGGCGATCAATGAGAGAGTATACAAAGTGAATACATAGAGGATAGAGAGATGGTATGTAGAGATACTATATAGAGGATATATAAAGACAGTATAACAAATATAGACATAGTTTTGAGTATTTTTAGTGTCAAGCGATAGTATGTAGAATATGTAGAGTATAAAGAGATAATGTATAGAGATAGTATAGAGGTAGTATATAGAGATAGTAAATAGAGATAATATAGGGAGTATAGTATAGAGATAGTATATAGAGATATATATAGTATAGAGATAGTATATAGAGATAGCACAGAGCTAATGTATAGGGAAAGTTTACAAAGATAATATACCGATTATAGTGTAGAGAGCTATTGGTTCTTTATTAGCCCTCACCATCCCCTTCAGGGAGCGTGAGCGGGCGGTTCAGTCGCCCACCTCCTGCTGCCGGGCTCCACCTCTGAGCAGAGCGCTGTGTGGCCATGGCCACACAGCGCTGGGTACACAAAGAGATTCCATTTTCTATTTTTCTTCTCTCCTGTGGACACCAATTGCTGTCCCCCCCTCCCAGGCGAGTCCTGGTGGTACCGCGCGTCTCCCCCTGCCTCCCCCCCCTCCCCCCCTCCCTCAGGAGCCCGCAGGAGCCTTGAAAAGGTCAAGCTTTGGAGGGAAAAGTGCTCTCCCTTTCTCTCTCTGAAGGCCCCCTCCTCTCAGCGATGGAGACCAAGAGACGGGGCCGCGTGACACCTGCCGCCACGCAGATCCCGCGCAGGAGACACAGAGATGAGGTGTTGAGTTGTGCATGAAAATGAAATCTCTGGAAATGTCTTTGAGCGCCTCAAGGTGTAACACGGCCTAATTCAATTATTTTCTTTCTGCCATCTTCTGGCTGGCCATTTAAAAAAAAATAACTGCCAAAGCATGAAGATGGCGGTGTAGAGAGTGCCTTCGCGACGTGTGTGTGCTCACGATGGGATAAATTGCCCCACAAGGAGTAATGGTTTGCACCTCGTGACGTTCCTGCCGCTGCGGCTTCAGAGATAAATGACAGTGCAGATGTGATTTGAAATTAGTCTGTTAAATTAAAAGAAACACCAGAGCTATTCAGGTCAAACCGTTTTAATAGGAATATTCATTAATGAGCGAGAGACCGCGCCAGAGAGAGAGAGAGAGAGAGGCGGAGGGGAACGACTTGACAGACTTGACAGAGAGAGGAGGTGAGAGAGAGAGAGAGAGAGAGAGAGAGGAGAGAGAGAGGGAGAGAGAGAGAGAGAGAGAGAGAGAGAGAGAGAGAGAGAGAGAGAGAGAGAGAGAGAGAGAGAGAGAGAGAGAGAGAGAGAGAGAGAGAGAGAGAGACATAAACAGAGCCTGAGAGAGAGAGAGAGAGAGAGAGGCACATAAACAGAGCCTGAGAGAGAGAGACGCATACAGAGAGAGCGAGAGAGAGAGAGAGAGACACACAGAGAGAGAGGACGAGGCAGAGGGGAGAGACTTGACAGACTTAACGGAGAGAGTGGGAGTGAGTGAAAGAGGGAGAGAGAGAGAGAGATGAGACAGAGGAGGGATGGAGGGTGAGTGAGCGGCGTAAAGATGAGATCGGGTTCCACAATTTAGGAGGAGTGTCAGCCTCCACCCGTCAGTCCAATGGCTGCTCCATCCATCTCCGCCACGCAGTTGTTTCCCCTCCGATTATGTCTGGAACCACGTGTGTTGTTTTGTATTTGAATGGAGTCTCCTCTGCTGCTATGGGCTCTGTCGCAGCAGTGAACAGGACTTACAAAACAGCAGTCATAAGGAGTGGATTTTTATTTGCTCTGAGTAGTTTTAATGTTGACCTGCATGACGTCAAACAAATCGCAAGACTTTTTCTTTATTTATTCCAGGATGATCCGCTTGATATTTAAGTGACAATAGAAAGTGATATTGTGCTCAATGGTTCCTACTGGTGCGTACTGGTTCCTGCTGTGACCATCCTGGTAAAACAGGATGTAGGAGAGGTTATGTTAACGAAACATCATCAGAGAGATTGAAATGAGATTACACAATGTCCTGCTGACAAAAAGACACTTAACGCGACAGATCTAGTGACGGTAGTCAGGCAACGGATTATGAAATGTAAAAATTCCCAAAATATAACAGCAAATTGCTTCTCTTTGTATGTGGCCAATATTGGGTTATGCTTGCATGAAGCCGTTACTATTAACATATTCATGCTGTCTTTTAGCGTCTCCATTCGTGCGCCCCGACTGTGTTAGAATAGAAAGTAATCCTAGGAATATTTCTGTAACCGAAGCTTCCATTTTCCTTCTCCTGTTTTGTGTTTGAAATAGAAGCCCTAGGGAACAGCTGTCTCATTCAGAAGTCGGGAAGTAAGACTGCTCTTTATGACTTAATTTAGTAATGCCCTTACTTAGTGGCACAGTACTTTGATACATTTAAAGACGTCTTCTGTTATGTCCTCATCTGAATTATTTCATTGTTTGTATTCCTAAAACATGTCAAGGCCAACACAACGTGGCCAGTTTTTGCAAATCTACCTGGAACATTGTTTTCCAGGGAGGAGGCAGATGGGAACGTTAGGAACAGGCAATGTTTCCTCCCTGTTTCTTTTTCCCGAACCCCCTGGGGAGTTGGTGCTTAACCTTGTGTACCAATCCATTCACCACAGTCGGAGGTTTGTAGGGGAGACACAGCTATGATCACGGGCACTGCTATGCCTTGACTTGAGACAAAACAACATTTAGCGTTGTTAGCTAGCAATACTGAATGCAACCCGTGCTGTTAAATGTACAAAAAGCGCCCTGCTCCACAGTCCCCTTTCTCTGACATTAACTGCTCCCCAGGGAACGTGTGTGTAAATGCCACACATTTGGAAATTGGTCGGGTGGTGGAGGACGAGGGTGGGGGGGCTAGGCTTGCATCCTCTGCCAGGGTGGGCGGAGTGGGGGTCTTTACTCTAGGGATGGGCCTCTAGGGAGTGTAAAGGGTGGACCTCTACAGAGAATAGGGGAAGGGCCTCTAGAGCATGTAGAGGCCCACCCTCTACAGCGAGTAGGGGGTGGGCCTCTACACTCTGTTGATAAGAGCAACATGAATGTGCGTATGTAATTAATCCCGAGCCTTCTAATGCGGTGTCTTTGTGCTGTTGAGATGTAAATGAGACAAGTGTAAGTAAACAATGCACCATAATCCATTGGTGTTATTTTAATGTGGAATAGGACCATTGACCATCCATCAATCTTAATAATGCAATTGCAATTCTTTGTTTATTATTTACCAATGAAGAAAGCTATTTTAAAGTTAAATAGACTATCAGTCAGTCAGACGTTCTTGCTGGGGAATTTGCAGCTGCTTGAAGCTGCAAATTCCAAAATTTGAAGCTAGTTGCAGAAGAGAATAGCTGAACGGCGAAGAAAAGCTGAAAAGGGATTCAGAGTATTCAACAGGGTTGAACACGGAGCAGAGTGCACTGAAGATTTGATATTTTTCGGTGTTACTTGTATATTTCCAAGTACAGTTGGCTAATGGCATTTGTAGAGAGAGAGAGAGAGAGAGAGAGAGAGAGAGAGAGAGAGAGAGAGAGAGAAACGGAGAGAGAGAGAGAGAAACGGAGAGAGAGACAAAGAGAGAGAGGGAGAGAGATTTTGAGAAAAAAGAGAGACGGAGAGAGAGAGAGAGAGGGAGACAGAGAGAAACATAGAGAGAGACAGGAAAAGAGAGAGGGATTGAGAATGTTTATGTAGGAACACGTGGACATTACAATAAATTAGTTGTTCAGCCTCGTCTTTTTGACCCACCAACGTTCAGCAATTCAGACATTGTCGATCCATTTCAATTACGGCCTTCGATTGACAATTCCCTTTAATGATATTCGGTGTCCCTGGTTTGTATGACCCAAAATCCTTCACCTTTATAATCGTCCAATGCCCGCCATACATCGCTGCTATTCATTTATCTCTGGTCTATAGCTGTTCCATTGTGGCTCTCCCCAGATTGTGTCACCGGTAGCCTGGTACCGGGGCCCGGTCCAGCCGTGCTCTGTATGAATTATGATGTGCTGGATCATTCTTAATCTTGTTATGGATGTAACCGTGCCCTTGGGAGGAACACTAAGGGATGGATGCGGCCTTATCAGATTTCCCAGTGCTTTGAATCATAATACACAAAAGGTCATGAGGAGGTGGTAGATGGTATGTAACGCAGGGCATGTTTGCATTGAGCACTACTGTGTAAGTGTGTGTCTGGCTGGGTGCGTGTGTGTGTGTGTGTGTGTGTGTGTCTGTGATATTTTTCTTCTTTCGTCTTTATTAGAAAGTGAGTCTTTATGGGCTGCTCTTTGTAATCTCATAAAAAGCTTGTCATGAACGAGTGACATTAAAGCGCTGTTCATGAAGTCATGTATTATACAAGGACAGGATGAAGGTATTTTAGAAGTTAGATCTTCAGTAAAACCTTCAGTTTTCGCCTGAAGGAACTTTCCAGTTCGTCTAGTGAACTGCTGCGGAAAACTGTAGTCCTGTAAAAGGGTTGCTTTGTTTCCCGTACAAATCGAACAAATGTATATCCAATAAAACGGGAGCTATATACAGAATAAAACTGAGACAAAATAAAAGTCACACATTTTTTATTCCTCATATCTGTATTTTAGGACTTGAAACAGATATATTTTATATAAATAGATTGTTAAAGTTAATAGCAGTCTATTCCTTCCCCTGTACTGGCCATAATAAATAAATCTAAACTATCTAGGTAATTTACTTAATTGATTCAACAACAGTTAATTTCTAGCATTACAATTAACTACCTGATCCGTAGACACGTTTTCCCTCTTGTTTACCTTTTCTTATCTAATAATGAGGGAGCGCATGCGTCCCGACAGTCTCTCCGTCCTGTCTCCCCACACTGTCTTTTTATGTTTCTTGGACGGGATGTAACTGTCATTTCGTTGCTCTGTACTTGTGACATGTGTAATGACAATAAAGTCTCTACTACAAATGGACTTGCCGATCAGAATATCATTGTAAGACTGCGTCTGGATTCTATGTATAGTATGATGATACGATTATGTTGGGTCTGAGTGAGATCCTGAGGGAGGTGGATGACGAGCTAAGTAACATAATATCATTATCATAAGGTGTCATAATGTACGCGCCGCCGTTTCAGGAACAGAGGTGATACCGTCTATGCATAATCTTTGTGTGGCAGAGATATATCCAATTTTGGGTTTAAATTAATAATTCCATAATTGTTAATTTTATTTTCACACTGAATTATGTTAAAATAGGAATGGCAGATCATTCATAAGATGTACACTTTATTCAAAATCACATGACATCAAAAGACCTGCCGATAACTGTCAGGTTCAGAAACAACCCAATACAAACTAGTAGCTGTAATAGAAGGGAGTGCTAATTTAGATAATATTTAAATTGACTGGCTCCAGCTGATATGTTCTTTCCTAAACCAGAGAGAGAACAAGCAACAGAAAGTCCTACCACACAAGGAGCTAACCTTGCTAGCCTTCCTCCTGGTTGCGGGCTACTGTGGGTTTAGAGTGACCCTGCCCCTGCCCCAGATAACAAGCTCCTCTGCCCCTTGGCTCCTTGGCTCCTCGGCTCCTTGGCTCCTCAGCTCCTCAAGGTGACCCTCAGCCGCAGGTCATTTGACTCAAGGGTAAAGCCGTCCAGGCCTCTGTTAGGCTGCAACCCCCCCTAGAGGAGGCCATCTGAAGATAGGACATCAAACCCTCGTTGATCCGTTGACCTTCTAATATCTTAAATGCCCAACCTTCCTGGGTAATTCTGTGAGGCTCATGCTCCTTCTGAGGTTTCTGTGAAGTGGAAACCAAGTGTGCTGTGTTGTTTCACTCCTCACTGTTCTCCAAACACAAACCACTTTCTCTTTACTCTGCAGTGGAATGTCGCGCCCCACCGCTCTCACTTTAATGCTCAGAGTTGGCCCTGATTCAAATCCTCTCTTAGACTCAGAGTATTTCACTCTTTAAATAACACTAGTATTCAGTCAGTGAAATAAATAATTTACAATTGTAATCACAAACATTACAGCCATATAGAGATGAGCCTGATCCAAGGAGGTATTGACGAGACCAGTTCAGAAACTCACACTTCACGTTTGGTGTTTCTCTGTACTAGTTTATATGGCTAAGTAGCATTTTATAAGTGCTACTGCTAAATTCCATTCATGAAGAAGACATTTTTTTCATATATATTACCTTAAGTTACCCTTTTATTTATTTTTCTTAATTAACGGCATCCAAAAATCTCGGCAATATTTATCAATGCTTTGACATTAAAAAATGGTGTTGAAAATAAACATCAAAGTGTTACCATGGTAATATACATGACCATTCGACGAAAATGCAGAAAGGACATTCAACAATTTGAATATATTGTGCATGTACAACAAAACGAAAGCAAAACATTGCTTCATTCGCGTTCAATTTAATACACAAAATTGAATCTTGAAATACACTATTGGTCTCTCGCTGTTGATGGATGTGTGTGACATCCCCACATTAAACCAGTCCAGCCCAGAATCTCTCAAGGTGCCTATTTCATCCGTCAAAATGTTTAATTCATGGCTTAGATCCTTTCATGGATCACAAGGAGTATATTTCCACACCTAGCTTTAATTTAAAAACCTAATAAAGGTTAAAGTGCAGCCAGTGTGTTCATGTGTCTCCACTTCCCTTAATATCAATACTATGAACCTGCCCGGTGTACAGAAACATATTCATAACGTGTCTATAAAGCTGGGAGTGATTGCGCTGCAGCCGCTGAAAACCATATGGATTCAGACGCTCGCCGGCCGGCTTTATGTTTATGAGTCTCCTGAGGAGCGCAGAGTGAATGGGAACGAAGAGAAGCTGAGAGGTCTGCTTAGGAGGAGAGACAGGAGGAGGACATGGATGTCCATCCCAAAGACACACGCACACGCAAATAGGTACGCACTATGCACGCACACACACCCACACAGATCAGGGTGTGTTGAAAGGAGTGGGATGATTACACATATTACATTGGGGCGTCAACCAAATGGCCTTCCTGTCCTTACTTACACAGAAAGGTAGATAAGGATTAAGGATTCCATATTTGTTTTTTGATAAGATTTATTGAATTATATTGGATGCGTTTCCTATTGTCTTGTCTGTTTCTGAGATACTTGATGGGTTTTCAGGAGTCATTAGTGTAGGTCTGGCGACAGCTGCTTTGTAAATCCAAAGGTGTGAATTGGAATGAAGGCTGAATATTTAATCAACCTGTGGCAAACCGGGATCTGAAACCCTAACCCATATATCAGACGTTGGATGTTCCCTCGATGGGTAAAGTACCCCGGTTCACGTGATCCAATCCAATTTAGATGTGCAGACAGTGGTTTCCTTAACAGGAATTCTATTTCCTGTCCTGAGCATCTGAGCGTTGACGCGTCGGTCGCACTAAGCCTGCCGCCCGGGGCCCCGGGCCCCTCGGTCTGCCGACGCCGCCCTGTCTCTCAGGATCATTTCAGGCCGGGGACGGGAGAGAGACCTTGGGGTAGGGAGACAACAGGCTGATTGTGTGGGTACGAGGGGAAAGGCTCCCAGCAGGGCTGGGCTAATCACGTTAGCCGGCAGCGACTGCAGGCAGGACAGATGCAAGGCGAGGGGGTAATAGGGTTATATTATTCTGATTAGTAGAGCCTGCCGGGGGCTTCGCAGATCTACTCTCCACCCTCAGCCTCACCTTGCAGAGCGACCACGGCTGCCCGGGCGTCCCTCCTTCTTTATCTCTTTCTGTCCGTCAGACAGCTCCGTGGCCTCTGATGCGAGGCCGGGGTTGGTGCTGATCCATTGTGTTTTATTTCCACGGAGTACATTACTTTTCCTATTATCTGCCGTCTACACACAGAGCGCCAATGATGTGTTGAGCGGTTTCAATTGTCTCCCCTGTTTAATCTCCCACCTACAAATGATTGAGAACAGTTTGTTTTCTGTGTTATGGCCCCGCGCTTCTTCGAAACCACTCATCAGCGCTGATATTAAAAAGCCTCCATCGCTCCGCTATCTCCCTTTCAAAAAACTCTCCATGAAGGAATAATTTGATGTATTGTATTGTGTCCCAGGCTGCACTCCATTTATTAATATGTTTCACATTTGTGTCATGAAATAGAAGGCTTATCATAGAGTGATTCACTGATATTTACAATGGCATAGGTTCATAGCATCGAAACACAACACAAGCCACATGCATTGTTGTTGTTTGACGCCACTGACCCCTGGCTGACCTCTGACGTCCCATCTCTCTCGCTCGTCCCTTTAGGATCCTACATGCTGGTCAACTCCTCCCAGCATGCCGCAGGGCACCGCGCTCAGCTGCTGCTCCAGACCCTGAGCGAGAACGACACTCACTGTGTCCAGTTCAGCTACTTCCTGTACAGCCGCGACGGCCACAGTCCCGGAGCTCTGAGGGCCTACGTCCGCGTCAACGGGGGGCCCCTGGGGAGCCCTGTATGGAACACATCAGGGTCCCACGGCAAGCAGTGGCACCAGGTGGAGCTGGCGGTCAGCACCTTCTGGCCCAATGAATACCAGGTGAGAAACCTTCAGAACAGCTAACACACCTGGACAATGTCACTATGAATACCAGTTAAGACACCTTGAGACCAGCACAATGAGTACCAGGTAACACACCTGGACAATGTCACTATGAATACCAGGTGACACACCTTGAGACCAGCACAATGAGTACCAGGTAACACACCTGGACAATGTCACTATGAATACCAGTTAAGACACCTTGAGACCAGAGAAATGAGTACCAGGTAACACACCTGGACACTGTCCCTATGAATACCAGGTGAGGTAACCTGAGACCAGCAAAATGAGTACCAGGTAACACACATGGACACTGTCACTATGAATACCTGTTGAGACACCTTGAAGCCAGCACAATGAGCACCAGGTAACACACCTTGACACTAGCCTGACAAATACCAGGTAACACCCCTGGACACTGGCACAATGAAAACCAGGTAAAACACCTATACACCGGCTCAGTGAAAAACAGGTCACACCTGGACACTGGCCCAGTGAATAAGAGGTCACACCTGGACACCGGCCCAGTGAATAAGAGGTCACACCTGGACACCGGCCCAGTGAATAAGAGGTCACACCTGGAACCCGGCCCAGTGAATAAGAGGTCACACCTGGACACCGGCCCAGAGCATAACAGGTCACACGTGGACACCGGCAGGCTCCAATGCAGCTGATGCAGTATTTTTACTCTCAGCCTGGCAGGGGGGCGATGGCTGAGTCACTCTATCGTCTCCAAATGACTATCATTGGATTGGTTAAGGTTGTACTTTAAAAGGTAGGGACGGTACTGTTCCGAACCTCTGCAGGCGGTATATCATTCACAGTTAGATTATAATTGATTTCTATATGAGGAGTTGTTTTTCTTATGATGTGCCTTTTGTAGGCATGCTGTGATTGACATTTTATCCCTGAAAATACATCTGTTTGTCCCTGTCTGATATGAAAAAGGTATTGTCGCTCAGAGCGATATGCAATATCTACATGTCGCTGGATGTGTTTCAGGTCCACGGCTGAAGCGTTGAGGTAGGCATGCAGGATTTCTACCGACATGTTCAATTTCATTTATTTTCTGCTTACTCTGCAGAGCTGTCAAAAAGCAATTAGGTGGAGCAGTAAAGTGTCAATCTCTCACTTAATTAATTTACATTTTGCTGCGGAGGATCTGACCTTCCCCATGGAAATAATGTCCTGTAGTACCAACAGCATAGTGTAATATTTAACGCCTTTTGAAAATGAAATGAATAAAGGTTTAAGAACATAGGCACAAACACTCCATAGCATTTTGTGAATTAATTCACATGCTTATATATAGTAATTTAGATATAACACTGTTGAAGAAATACACACTGATCATTTATAATGTGGCCATAGAAAAGGATAATGATTTAAACACACACAGAGAAATCAATGATTTTGCCAATCACACACCAGCCTCCCAGCATTTCTCATTCTTTGTTGGCCAGCTATTTCTCACTTATCAATAGCTCTGTTCAGAAACTAAAAACTGCTTAAACTCTTAAAACTAATAATGAGGTCTGGACAGTTTTATGGCCAAATTTTGTTGTAGGCAGCTCACTTGCATGTGTTAGATCAGTAATTACTTCTCATTTTTACTGCCTATCATTTACTACTGTGACATTTGCACAGTATGGGACCTTTAAGTTCAGACCTTTTAAAGAGGACTCTGTTCGTGTGATTTGATGTCTGAACGAAGAGAACTGAGAAGGACACTGGGCGACCGATGGACATTATAGGTATTGGAAAGGATCATGCTTCCACACTATCCATTATGACTTGGAATGCAACTGTGTGAACTCATCACCCAAAAATACTACAGTGCAAACCCCATGTTGTCCCCCCTTCTTTCTCCATTGTATGGGGCGAAATGAGTTTTGGGCTATTTTCGGGGCACTTTGGCTGTCCTGCTAGCTCGCCGTGTGGAGATGCATATATCTCCTCCTTACTCCATTCAAGAAAAATACGAACGGCTCATAGGTGAGTCAACATTGCAACAATGCTGCCAGAAAGATGCTTCATGGGGGAAAAAGAAGGTATTATAGGCTGTGAAAGGGAGTTGTTGACTCCACAAAATGGTGGAGGAGTACAACAAAAATGGTAGCACTAAAATTTACAACAATTTAACTGTTAACTGTTTAAACCACTAATGGTAGATGCTAATATTTTATTTGTTAGAGGGGATAAAGCTCTAAAAGGTATTGGATTAAATGAGCTTCCGAGATCATGTGGATTTTGTCACCATGAACTCCAATTCCCTCTCCCGCATTTTCCTCCCACGGCTACCCATAAAACCGCACTACGTCGATTCCTCATTCTCGTCTCCCTCTCCCGTTCCACCGTTCAGCACCACTTCAGCTGACCCCATGCTAATGCGCTCCTACTCGCCAGTCAGAGACAAAGCAATTGGTCCGGTCAATCTCATAACTCATTTTACATTACCAGTCCCTCAGCAGCCGTTTACACATCTCCTGTGATTGGAGGACTAGTGCGGGTCTCGCCCTATAGAGCAGCAACGCGTCACCACGGCAGTAAGTGGTAGGAAGTGTCGGGTCCGATGTGTCAAGGGGGCAGTGTCCAAAAGGGCCAGGCAACCTCCATGTTCATATGAGCGCCGATACGGATGGAAACGCATGCATAAACCATAGAGTGCTGGAACAATGCTGGAGCAGGGAGGACAGCGAGTCTTGTAGATGTTTTAAGCCTGGGATGAATGTCTCGGTTATCTCTGTGTTCACCAGGGACTTAAAGCTTTCAGGCATGTTGGCAGCAACCTCTTTAACAGTAAAATATTAACGTTGTGTTGGTTATACTAGCTCTGGAACAAGCTTTATCAAATCTCTTTATATCTGTACTGATAGGCCGGGCAGAATTAGGCTGTCACCACCAGACATGCAGCAGCAGTCCTTTGAAGCAGACAGAGCTGACTTTAACCTCTCGTTCTAGTCATCCTGTGATGTCTTTGGTGCATAGATTGCTTTAGTGTTAATTCAGTACCCTCTTGTTAACCAGACGGTACTTCTTTTGATCACCCAGAGATTCTTGAAAAGTGTAGATTTGGTGAGGGATATTTTTGGGGAAAAAAATGAGATCGCCTTGAGATGTTTCCAGCATTCCTTTAGTTTGTTTGCTACTGCCATATTTCTCTACCAGCTTTATTGGTCAAAACATCTGCAATACCTTGGATACCTTGCTATCAAATATTAAATATTTTATCAGGTCCTCGAATACAGCAAACTAGAATTGAAAATGTGTCTCTCCTCTGTTCCCTCTCTCTCAATCTGTCGCTCTTTCTTTTTCTCTCTCTCTCTCTCTCTCTCTCTCTCTCTCTCTCTCTCTCTCTCTCTCTCTCTCTCTCTCTCTCTCTCTCTCTCTCTCTCTCTCTCCAAGTCCACTATCTCTAGCTTGCTCTCCTCTCTCATACGTTGGATTTCTCCAGCCTTTCTGTACACATTGTTCTTCTGTTCTATTCCTGCGCACCCAACTCTGTTTATCCTGGATATCTCTGCATATAATGCACGCAGCTGATGTGTATATATATAGCTGAAACATGCAGTGTATCTAAACTCTGCTTAGCCTAGCCTCCCAAATTAGGCCAACGGTTCTCCTGCACCCAAGGAATTAAGTATTATTGTGTCAGTATTTCTGTAGTGCGGTCTCTTCCTTTGAAGAGCTGCAAGTTAAGGAAACCAGAGATACATCAAAGGCATGGAAAATAAAATACTCATTAGAATACTTATGTTTCAGCTTTGTTTGGTAATCTCTCGTATATTCCCTCCCAGCCCCTGCTGAGACCTCCAGGCAGGTGCCTGTGGTGACGGAAAATAGAAAATGTTTTACGTGGCCGGGAACCATTTGAGATTCCAGACACGGTGTCCTAAGTATCTTCAGACACTGACTCTCGTCCGGTGGCATTTTCCACCTGGGTAGCTGTACCTGAGCATTCAACCTTTGGTGTGTGAGCGTGTCACACGGTGATCTCTCCCTCTGATGGGTGTAATGATGAGTGCAAGGCCTTGCCGCCTCATGGCGTCGCCGGCCTTGTGTGAAATCAGTGGATACTGGAGGTTTTTATAGCAAAAAAAAAATACTTTTTTGATTTGACGACATTCCCCTTCAACATTAGCCAGTGATTAAATCAAATCCAGCATTATATGTTTTATTGAGGCCGTGAATCACTTTGTGCATAACTTTTATGTAACTTTTGTCGGCGGATGATTTATAAATATATTATTTTGCCTTTCAGAGAACGGACGATTGAAATGTATTGAAGGGGGGGGATTAATTAATTTAGGATATCAATAAAATGTGACCAGGTTGTTTATTAAAATATATGTTCACTATACATCCTTCCAAATAACCTCCTGTATCATAGTGAAGACAATTATGGATTTACCTGCAATCAATTTCATACTTAGCCTTACTCTGCTTAGATTAATGGCATGTTCAATTAGTTTTCAAGGTGCTTTGAGTTGCAGTTTTTCTAAATATCTGAGTAATTGTGTGTGACTCTTGCTTTAATTCTACAAGTGATCAGTGCAAGTTGTAGAATATTGATGAATTGCTTTCGCACACAGAGGCAGGCAGGCAGGCAGCCACACACACACACACAGACACACACACACACACACACACACACACACACACACACACACACACACACACACACACACACACACACACACACACACTGAATAATTCCTCTCTTTTTTTTAAAATTAATACTAAATATGGTAAAGATAAAGAATAGAAAACAATGAAGAAAGAACTAAAGGAAAAGAGACACATGATCACATGATAGAATTCAATTAAATGTTTCAAAGCAGACTGAGAATGGCGCTACATTCTTCCCTCCCCCCTTCTCCACACATCACGCAGACTCCCCCGTCCTCTCCGACATGCAGCAGCTCAGCCTTGAGGTTTAACCCCCAGCCAGACAAGCACCCGTCTGCAGACTCACCAGGGTCGCTCTAGCACTCAATCAGGCCCCACTCCGTCCTTAGCCCTCGTTCAACCCCCACAATGTCTTCTACTGGTGCCACCACCCCCCGCCCCCCTCCTCCTACCTCTTTCACCGCTTTAAGCTTAATTTAGCTTTGCTTTGACTGCATTACACACTGAGCTGCCTCATTCTCAGCCCAGGCCTCTCAGCTAACCCCAATTTCTTCACATCCAATGGAGGTCCGTGGGCACAGTACAGCCCAGGGAGGGGTCATTGTCCGGTCAGGGTTATGATGCCGATTGTTGCTGTAACAGAGCCTCTATGGTCCAGAGGGCCAGGCTATTTCTGTCCTGCCCACTAAGAAAAGACTGGAATGGTGGCAGAGGTCCTGGGTGGGTCCTTGTGCCTCTAAGGTGTAGAGCGCAGAACCCACGAAATAACCTACACAGTGTTCTTGTTCAAACAACATATTCCATTGACCTTACATTTATTTAGCCTTTTTTCCAAAGCAAAGTGCATTCAACAATGAAGATCTAACCCAAAAAAGTGGAGGAATCATTTGAGTACAAAACAAGGTCTACAATATAGAAATAGGAGCTAGAATAATTAATTGTATCTTTACAGTCTGAGCTGAAGAGTTTTCAGCCTGCGACTGACGATGGGTACGGTTTCAGGTTTTCTGAGGTCAGCAGCAAGCTCTTAATCATGGTAGTGGACGGGCTGGGGTTCGTAGTCCTTGTCCTGGCTGTGGGATGTGCTGGAGCCGCACGCAGCACGGTACGCAAGTACCAATGACTCGAATCAGATTGCCGCCAGTAGTCAGTGTAATGAAATTGGGCGTGGGAGACACCGTTCTCTAGACACAAGATGACAAGAGCCTGGACCTAATCATGCTATCGGGCATTTATGTGTGTATCTAATTAAGAGGTATTGCTGACATCCACCTGTTTCACTTACTGGGCCTTATTTCATAAGGCCCATTCTGAATGATGGAAGTGCTTTAATACGGCAGTTTATGAACATTTAAATTGGCCAAATGTTCACGAAATGTATATCCATGGTAATTTAGGGTACTTTGCATGTCATAATATTCTTAAAAAAAATGCAACCCTTTCGACAAGCACCCTTTGGTAACCCGATGCTGGAGCCATTGTGGTGAGAGATGACTCAGAGCCGTCCTGACAACCGGCCAATGGAGAGGCGTCCTTGGTGCGGTAATGCCAGCCCTCAACCCCCAGTGTCTCGTAACTCCCCCACAATTCTCAGGGATGGTGATTTGATATTGATTAGGTTTCATGGGACGGACCGACCCACCTTATTGTTTCACGGGCCTCGTATGGAGGCCTGTCCCCCATCCCTGGAGTCGCATGACCCTGTGCTGCTGGTATTATCTGCTGTTATGGCTTCACAGCGCCCTGTGTCCAGAATGCTCAATAGGCCCCATGACTCATAAAATGCATTGCGCTTCCTGGTAAAGCCATTATTTCTGAGGGCCCCAAGGACAGTAGCCAGATGTATCCATCTCTTCGGTCCTCTGCTTTAATGGCCCCCCTCGCTTCTCTCGCTGGGTCGCAGCTTGCCCGTGTGTTTCTGGCACGACAGAGGTTCCCGGAGACCTGACATTCTCAAAGTGTCGTACGCTTTGTTCCTGTGCAGATTTCACTGATGGCACAAATTACGATTGACATTTATGGGTTTTTTTTCCTTAGGTGCTCATCGAGGCGATGGTATCCAGGGATGGGCGGGGCTACATCGCCATCGACGACATCATGCTGCTCAACTATCCCTGCTGTAAGTGGTTCTCTCCTTCTGCACTTCATAAACACCAGCTTCACAAGGTACCGACGCAGGAGAGGCTGGTTCACTGTAACTACGTTCTCAAGAATACACCGAGTTGTTTGAGAGCAAAGGGTGCTACCTCAGAAGCAGAGGCGTATTAGGGAACGTTTTCAAGATAAAGGAAAAGTGCTCATTCCCATTTACGGGTTCCACTAAAAACATTGTTTTCCTTTTGGCCTTGAAGTAGTTTAGAGTTGCATTTTAGAGTTCACATCCTGCAGGTTTTCCATCACACAAACAGAAAGAGTAAAGATTCTTGAACCTGTGTTCTCCTGGGTGACCTTGCGGTGCCGTTCAGACTTTTCAGTGTTACGCTGTAGCCATCTTTTAAGGACAGAAGGTTGACATGTGCACAGTCCTTGAGTGACTAATTATTGCGCTTAAAACCAGAACACGGCCACTCTCACCACCACTTACAAACTTCTTGACCAACTGCTGAGCGAGGGAGGACTGTCCTAACAGTAATGGTCCCACTATGCTTCAAGGTCCCTCATTGACCATTAAAACCTTAACGTTTCCTTGTTCGTGCTTTGGAAAACAACTCAATTCTTAGAACTGCTTCCACATATTGCAAATGCGTAATCTGAGACCATGGTTCTTAAGAGTGGAACCACCAGCAGCTATGTTGTCTAAACGAGAAACAATAGCAAGGAAATTGATTCCCTCACTCCCCCAACCCCTCCCCCCCATGTACCACCCAGAGATTTGGTGTTTTTCTCTGTGAGACAGCAGATGGTAGATTCTACATGCTCCCACTGTGACCATTAAATAATGAAGAGTCTCATCAAGACCTGGGCCTGCTGTCTCATGTGGCTCACGGCCAGGACGAGGAGAGGGAGGGGAGTCAAGGAAATAACTAAAAATCAAAGTCAATTGTTTTCAAAGTAGAAGGCAAACCACTCCTGCTGAACGAGCTCCTCCTCGTGCATTGTGGGTAAACCGCTGAGCAGAGCTGACATTTCTGTTGTCCCCTCCTGAGCCTGAGTCTTTGACTCCATAACCAGTGTTGCAGGCAAATAAAATATTGATGGTGCTAAAGGGTCCAGGGGATGAGATCTGACACATTTAGCTGTATAACGCGCCACTCCTTGCCAAGCGAACAGCCTGTTCCCTTCCCTCCCATTCCCATCCATTCACGCTTGTTTGGGTGTTTGCTTATGTTTGGCTCTCCGACATGAATTATGAATTAACCTTATGAGGGGATAGTCACTTGAAGGCAACATGGCCACCTGTGGGTACACATTCATGCAGATCTCCCCTCCTATTTACACAAACACCATCAATAGGATGTCACCCTTCCTGTGCCAGATCGCAAAACAATGTAGCATGCAACTAAACAGCCAATGGCTGGGAGCCAAAACATCTGCTCCTCCCTCACGCCCCCTCTCTTCCCCACTGCTGTGCCATCTTCAGCTGTCAATCATCTAGATTGACAGGTCAGATTGTCCTTCCATATGTTTTTTTCCTCTGTAATGGAAGGCGATGTGGAATCCTGTTGCTCGTCGGTTTGTCTCAGCAGGGGTTGAGCTCTCCGTGCTCCTCTGTTAATCATAGAGTCTGCTCCCACACTCAGTGACTCAGCGGTGAAAAGCATTCTGGGACATCATTAGCAAAATTGTGAAGGACTGATCCGTCGCCCTTCCCTCAGTGGCCTGGGCGACTGTAGATACTGTGCTCGGCTAGTTTCATTCTGGTGACTATTGAATGGCCGTTGATAAAAGAAGACAGGAACATAGCGCCGTTTCAAAATTTTCCAGCTAAGTAAATACATAAATGCGTTAGCCGACTGATTGAAAGATTGACATCTGGATAATAGCAGAAATGCATAATTAAAAAATGCCGTTGTCTAAATCTGTCATCCAGGAATGGTACAATCTGCTGCCTGCCAAACACGTTCGCATTTATGTTTCTGATGAAAAGAACAAAACACCTTGATGAAATAGTTATTTGTGCTGCCGTCTGGCCGCCGGTATTTGAAAGGTATTTTTTGAGCTCTCTTCTTCCTCTGTTCTACCATGTGTTTCTATTTTCTGTCTTTGTAGATAAGGCACCACACTTCTCCCGGCTGGGCGATGAGGAGATCAACGCGGGACAGAACGCCACCTTCCAGTGTGTGGCGGCCGGCCGCGCAGCAGAAGCTGAGAAGTTCCTGCTGGAGGTCAGTTGAGTAACGATGAGACTATTCTCTCTTCACTCCTGTGGGTTCCTTCCTCTTCACGGTGTGCAGCCTATAAAAAACAAAGACTCCTTCAATGCTCCATTTTTCATTTAGTGAAATCGAGTGTGTTTTGGTTTGGGTTTATGTCTGAGCCGTCAAGCCTTTTCTGTGTTATTATTGCAACCAACAAATTGTTGTAATTATGTAAAAGGAATATTTTGAAGGATCCATCCAGAATGAATCCTCGAACATGGGCGTGTGTGTGAGGAGGGCCCCCAAGGGCTTCACGGTTTATGAGCCCAATGGGTGGCGCGTGCCATTATTCAATTCAAGTGGAAGCTCTGCGTCAGATATCTCCCTCTTCATCTGATATGGGGATATCTCCCTCTTCATCTGCCAGCGGGCACTCTGTCAGGACGCACTGCCTCACTGGCACGCCGTCTGTCAGTCCAACTCTGGTGGGAGCCACTGTCTCTACGGTCTGAAGGAGAGTTCAAAGCCATAAAAGGTGCAAGCTTTATTTTATGCTGCAAGGCCCGGCTTCTCCTTTTGTCTCTTATTCAAAGGACCAGAGCAGGCGCAAAAACGTATGGATGACACCAAGTTCCATAACGTGATATACGTACATACCTGTTTGATTGAGATGAGCTCAATCCTCTGAGTTGTGTTGAACAGATTCTCGATGCACACATCCCCAAGCCATCTTAACGGTCTTATAATCACCTGGTTAAGAGGGAGAGGGATGCTCTTCCAACTATTGTTGTCACAGCAGATGGTAATGAAGGTGACACCTCAGAGGTTTACCTGGCACAGCAAAACAGTATCAGGGTCTCCCATCCCCGCTCCTTTCTTATGATGCCTTCGCCATCATCTTCCCCCCCCACGTGCCCGCTGGTTGGTTGGCTCTGCAGCTGCAGCCCATCTGACTCACGCCGGATTAACGGATCGTTCTGTCATTTCCTCACCAATTAGCCGCAGCCAGATTGTTTATGTTTAACATCAGGCGCACACGCAACACACACACCCGCTTAATTGATTGGGTCTGATTTCCCCAAGCTGTGCTCTACAGTCGACGGGCTGGATGAGAACGGGAGACGTTAAGAGATATCAGAGAAATGGATATGAAGATCAATGGAGAGATAGTTTAGAGATATGAAGAAATAGTTAAGATATGAGGGGAGATATGGAGAGATAATTAAGATATGAGGAGAGATAGTAATGAGATATGAAGAGATAGTGAAGACAAAAGGAGAGATATGGAGAGATAACTTAAGATAACTTAAGATAGGTTAAGTTATTAGGAGAGATAGTGATGAGATATTGAGAGATAGCTTAGAAAAGAGCGAGAGATAGTTATGAGACATGTAGAGATAGTTATGAGATTTAAAGAGATAGTTAAGAAATAAGGAGAGATAGTTAAGATATGAGGAGAGATAGTTAAGATTTGAGGACAGATAGTAACGAGATAAAGCAAGATTGTAAAGAGATATAAACAGGAGATGATGCTGAAGGTGCCAGTTGGCATTTTTCTTGTGTTCATCAGATTCGGGGACTGCACTGCTCTCATCAGTGGTGTGTGTGAGTGTGAACAGGGGGCCTGTGGTCGCTGCGGTCTGTGGTTGTTTCGGGGCTCATAAACACAATTCCAGCGCATTCAGGGGGATGCTATAGCATAAACCACAGGACTCCCAATGGAGCCCTGGGGTGGGCACCGGAGCAGCTCGTTAAACCGGGCAGAGCACGGATGCTACGCTGAGAGAGAGAGAGAGAGAGAGGGAGGGAGAGGGAGAGAGAGAGGGAGGAAGGGAGAGGGAGAGAGAGAGGGAGGGAGACCTTAACCGGAGCCACCAGTCAAGTCATGTTGTAGTGGAAGTTACCGAGACTGAGACTGGAGATGCCAGCGTCCGTGAAGAGTGAGAAACCAAGTGAGAAATTGCTCCGAGGCGTCCACACACTGCGCACCGATACAGCCTACTCTCCCTCTCTCTTCCCTTCTTCTCTCTCCATCCCTCTCTCTAGCGTCCTCTCTTTTCTCCCTAGCTAGCTCTCTCTCTTTGTCCTTCCATCTCTTGCACTCAAAGCCTCCCTCTCCCTGTGTTTCAAACATGTCGTTGTTGTTGTTGTTGTTGTTGTTGTTGTTGTTGTTGTTGTTGTTGTTCCAGGGCTCTGCTGTCGTAGGGTCCTGGGTCCTCATGAGACCCGCCGCTGCGAGGGGAGCCTCATGTTCCCGCTCTCCTTTGTCTGTTGTTCTGTTCCCTCAGAAAACACACAAGCACAACACACACACAAGCAACGCACACTAAAACACACAGTGCCGTTTTATCTGCAGCACTGCATATGGAACCACATGGGCACTCGTGTTCCCTCCAAACTTGAACACATCGTCATCATTACGGCTTTGTGGTGAACATTAACTGTGTGTTTAGTTTGAGGGGGGGGAAACGTGCGTGGTTGATCTCCCTTAATCCTCCATTTAGGGATGAAATATTAATAATAATATCTGGTATTAACGTGCGGTTCATTCTCATTTGTTCCATGATTAAATTGGTTAGATGGTCGTTCCATTCTATCAAATTAACACAATTGTCCTCTTTAATCACTCCATCCCACTAACAAAGGCCCGCGATGGCAATCACTTAAATGCATCATGGTATGTTACGGTTATTATTAATCCTCACAAGGGTTATTAAGTGTGTGTGTGTTTGTATGTGTGTGTGTGTGTGTGTGTGTTTGCGTGCGTACATGTTGATGTGGAGGAGGGGAGGGTTATAAGTGTTTTAGCTATTTGTTCCTGACCTTGTTAATCCGTCTGTCTGCCTGCCCATCTTTCAGTCCATCTAACCATCTAGAGAACTGTCTGTCTATCTGTCTGTCCATCTAAACAATCGCTCTGCCCGTCTCCCTGCCTATCTGCCTGTCTAGCCGTCCTTCCCTTCGTCCTTCTCTCTCTGACTGTCTGTATGTGTGTGTGCGTGTGCCTGCGTGTGTGTGTGTGTGTGTGTGTGTGTGCTCGTGTTACCCAGAGGCAGAGCGGTGAGGTGGCGTCCGTGGCGTCCGTGAGGCACCTGAGTCACCGGCGTTTCGTGGCGTCCTTCCTGCTGGACGCTGTGCAGCGCTCCTACCAGGACCTCTACCGCTGCGTCACCCAGTCGCCTCGGGGCTCCGGGGTCTCCAACTACGCCGAGCTCGTCGTTAAAGGTGAAGTCGGACTCTGAGTTCTTTCTCATCCTTTCTCTGTGTCACGCTACATCACTCTGACTCTCTCTCCCTCTCTCTCTCTCTCTCTCTCTCTCTCTCTCTCTCTCTCTCTCTCTCTCTCTCTCTCTCTCGCTCTCCCGCTGTGGTTCACGTTGTTGCTGTCGCGCTCTTGCTCTCTCTTTCTCTCACTTTCTCTCTTTCGTTCTCTCCATGTCCTCCTCTCTTCATTATTCTTTCTCTGTCTCTCTGATTCTTTCCCTATTCTCATCTTCTGCTCTGTTGGTCTCCATCAGGCCTGCTCTGCACGCTGACAGAAAGGCAGAAAGACACACAGTATGGTGGGCCAGCAGGCACCGCGCTCATGACACGCTTTAAGTGAAAGAGTCTGGAACTGAGGATGATCAGCAACCAGGGTCATCAATCATTTTCTAATTTAGCTTTAAGTTTTAAGGTTGGCAGGGGATTATTTTGGTTGGAAAACAACAGCAAGATAAACCCTCACTTTTTATACCAATAGCCTCTTTCAAGCTCCTCGTTTACATATATCACCCGAGGCAGAACAACATAAGCAGCTCAACAGATCAAACCAAGAGAGGTGGAGTGGGACAGGAGCTCTGACTGAGGACGAATTCAGGAGCTCTATGTGAGGAGCACCAAGTGAGGAGCTCTGAGTGAGGAGCACCAAGTGAGGAGCTCTGAGTGAGGAGCTCTAAGTGAGGAGCTCTAAATGAGGAGCACCAAGTGAGAAGCATTAAGTGAGGAGCTCTGAGTGAGGAGCACCAAGTGAGGAGCTCTAAGTGAGGAGCTCTAAGATAGGAGCACCAAGTGAGAAGCATTAAGTGAGGAGCTCTGAGTGAGGAGCAACAAGTGAGGAGCTCTAAGATAGGAGCACCAAGTGAGAAGCATTAAGTGAGGAGCTCTGAGTGAGGAGCACCAAGTGAGGAGCTCTAAGTGAGGAGCTCTAAGATAGGAGCACCAAGTGAGAAACATTAAGTAAGGAGCTCTAAGTGTGGAGCTCTAAGTGTGGAGCTCTAAGTGAGGATCTATAAGTGAGGAGCACTAAGTGAGGAGCACTAAGTGAGGATCATTTAGTGAGGATCACTTAGTGAGAAGCTCTGAGTAAAGATATGTGAGTGAGGAGCTTTAAGTGAAGATCTTTGAGTAAAGAGCTCTCTGTGAGGTCTGACTGTCCCAGCAGCTTACCACTCGTGTCTCACTCTCTCTCTGTCTATCCATCCAACCGCTCCACTGTCCGTTTGTCCTACCAATTGCTTCCTTAAACAGATTTACGTGAGGGATGAGGGTTACTATATGAGATGAGAGATACTATAATCACACAGCCACACACACACACACACACACACACACACACACACACACACACACACACACACACACACACACACACACACACACACACACACACACACACACACACACACACACACACATTATGCACGCTGAGTGTGAAAGGGAGAGACAGTTAGAGGGAAAGAGAACGAGTTAGAGGAGAGAGAGAGAGAGAGAGAGAGAACGAGTTAGAGGAGAGAGAGAGAGAGAACGAGTTAGAGGAGAGAGAGAGAGAGAACGAGTTAGAGGAGAGAGAGAGAGAGAGAGAGAGAGAGAGAGAGAGAGAGAGAGAGAGAGAGAGAGAGAGCAGTGAGGGGTGAGTTAATCTCCGGCAGTAGATTGGGAGGCAGGGATTATGTGGGGTGTGGTGATACTTTAGTGTACAACAGAGCGTCCTCTTTGTGTAGGTGTTACTAAACCCCGCCTGCAGCTGTCGGTAAAGCCGGCCTTCGGTGATGGGAGCTGTGACATCCCCTGGCACTCCTGCACACGGAGGAGTTACTGTTCCCTACTAACACCCCCCTTCTACTCATTTAAAGGGACACACACCTCCTATCACCTCCCTTCTACTCACTTATAGCGACACACACCTCCTATCACCTCCCTTCTCTTCATTTAAAGGGACACACACCTCCTATCACCTCCCTTCTCTTCATTTAAAGGGACACACACCTCCTATCACCTCCCTTCTCTTCACTTATAGCGACACACACCTCCTATCACCTCCCTTCTCTTCACTTATAGCGACACACACCTCCTATCACCTCCCTTCTCTTCACTTATAGCGACACACACCTCCTATCACCTCCCTTCTCTTCACTTAAAGGGACACACACCTCCTATCACCTCCCTTCTCTTCACTTAAAGGGACACACACCTCCTATCACCTCCCTTCTCTTCACTTAAAGCGACACACACCTCCTATCACCTCCCTTCTCTTCACTTAAAGGGACACACACCTCCTATCACCTCCCTTCTCTTCACTTATAGCGACACAACCAACTTTGTGAAGCAAAGTTAAATATATATAAGAGACGGTGAACAGGCGGTCACAGCTCAAATCCTCTCAAACTGCCCCCGTCTATGCTATAATTTATCGCTTGTTAATTTCACATCCACAAAATGAGAGACTTATACGTCCCTTGAAGAGCTCATATCACTCAGCATAATCGCCAATGCCCCTGAATTGGTGCACAGTGTGCATCATGTTAAAGAAGTGAAACACTTGCTTCTCTTCGGCGATTATAATGATTAAAACACCATTTACCGTAACATACTTTCTTGAGCACTTCCTTTCGACAAAAAGGCGAGCGAGAACTGAGGTAAGCGTTAAAAAGACAAAAAGCTGAATGTTTACAAATTATCGCTATGAAGAACGTGGTGACAAAACCATGCCAACTAATGATATGACTAATAGAACCAAACCGCATGAATATTACAGTGAGGGAATAAACAGAATATTTACGTCAACTCCTGGCCCTGGACTGTCGGAGAGGAGTGGGAGAGCTGTTTACTGGAGGACTCGCCGGCTGGCTGGCTGCTGAATTGCTACAATTGGAGCTTTAGCACAGAGGCAGTCATTTGAAGCCCACAGAAGAGCCCGAGTCGTAGGCAGAGAGAGGCAGGGAGGCAGGGGTGAGGTGGAGGTAACGATGGAAGCCCTCAGAGAGGAGGATGGCCATAATAGACACAGCGCCTCTGCAGCAATGAGGGCTTAGTCACGGCCTCAGATCTTAGCCTGATCTTTGTCCTCATTTTCTTCTACAATACCTCCCCCCCAACACACACACACACACACACACACACACACACACACACACACACACACACACACACACACACACACACACACACACACACACACACACACACACACACACACACACACACACACACACAGACTGTTGTCTGTGTAATTGCTTAGTGGCTGGGGTCTGCCACTCACTGACATTTAACCGGTGGCTCTGAAATGAATACTTGCTTGCTTGGCAATCTTTACTTACACCGGTACGTGGTGCTTTCACTTTTGCTTTCATCCTTGTCGACTTGTAGAAGTAAAAGGCAGTGCTTGCTACGATGAAGATTCACAGATACAGCGTAAAATTCCTGGTTAAAGGAACAGGGCTCACACACATTCCTTAAACTGTTCACAGCTGCTGTTTCACTTGCTCCTGTGGCTGAGATTTATGCCATGTCTCCGTGTCTCATTACCCGCTTGGCCCGAGAGATGCTGTTTGAACAGACTGACCTTTGACCGTTCCACATTTTGGCCGCCTCGAGGGGTCATTAAAAGTCTCACTCGGCGCTGACATAGCTGGAGATGAGGCGTTTATTTCCCCCCGGTGTACATCATTTAACCATCTATTTTCTATTTACCTCCTCAGCAACAAAACCCGGTTGCACTCTTTCAGAGCGGCTCCCGGCGTTCCCAGCGATGCAATAAAAACAATCCAATTAAACACCTTTCTTCTCCTTTTGTGTCGCCCCACAGTCCCCCCGTCGCCCATCGCCCCGCCCCAGCTACTGCGGGGCGGCTCCACCTACCTGATCATCCAGCTCAACACCAACTCCATCCTGGGCGACGGCCCCATCATCAGGAAGGAGATAGAGTACCGCGCCAGCCAGTCGCCCTGGTCCGAGATCCACGGGGTCAACATGGTCACCTACAAGCTGTGGCACCTGGACCCAGACACCGAGTACCACATCAGCGTCCTGCTGACCCGGCCCGGCGAGGGGGGCACGGGCCCCCCCGGCCCCCCCCTCATCAGCCGGACCAAGTGTGCAGGTGAGTTGCGAGCTGCCGCTAGGTTCAAAAGGGGTGGTGGAGGGAGTTATGTTATGCTTTCACAACGTTCTCCTGTGATGTGTTGTCATGTGGGGGGGATTGTGAGAGGAACTGTTGTAAACACTGTTAGTTAATGTTGTGTGTATAGTGTATAGTGTGTGTAGCGTCTAGGGTGTTTGACGCCCGGCCAAAGAGTTCTGGGTTCCATTCCAACAAGCAGGATGTCCGCATCCTGCTTGATGCATCCTACTTGAAGGTGAGGGCATCATTGCATGATACCCTCACCTTCACCGGCTCCTTAATAATTTATATCCAAATTCACCGGGTCACTTTGGATAAGAAGCATCTGCTGAGTACCTAGATAATATTAAGTCCTCGAGTTTAGTTAAATGTGCTGAAGATGGTTCCATTTTCAAACACTTTCTGTTCGTGCTTCGTGTATCGTGTCTCTGGAGCAGAGATGTCCAACAGCAGGACTCTGAGAAAAAGTCTTACATAACGATTGGTCTACATCTCGGCTGATGATCTGCTGCTGCTGAGCCAGAGTGGAACTGATGCATGGCTCTGTGTAGCCTCTTATAGTGTGGTACACACACACTTATCTTCACAAGAAAAGTGCACATTCACTTCAAAATCTCTGAACTCTGGAGCTGAAGTGACAAAGTGGAGATTAAAAACATAATTCTGGCGGAAAACATTTGGCAAAAAAAAATGAAAAAACGGTTTGATGCAGTTTTTGCAGATAACGTGTTCGGCTCCGACTCATGTTTCTACTGAGAGAGAGGGCTGAGGCTACAGTAGTATCATCGTGATGTCAAAAGAAATAACACTACAGAAAATGTGCTTAAGCTCCAAGGCACGCTACATGTATAGGTATAGAGGCTGTGAGTGTGTATACACACACAGACGCAGACACCCACACACACACACACAGGGACACACATAAATGCACTTCTGTATAGAAGCACAGAAGTACAGAAGCACAAAAGCACAGAAGCGCAGATGAGGGGAGTAGGTTCAGAGTGTAGCAGGTCTCGTATTGTCTTCTGAAGGCAGACCTTTTAATGACATGTTTTCCTGTCATGGAGATGGAGCGTCCATGTAACTGATGTTCTCCTCAGATGCTAAACTTGAGATGTAAGCAACGAAGCGCTAGGGCGTGACATATGTTGTCTGAATGTCCCCCCCCCCCCCCGAAGCTATGAGAATACTGAGCGACGGATCACAGAATGTAACAAGTTTTTCGTCATCGCTGCTGTCGTTCTGCCCCCCCCCCCCCCCCCCCAAAAAAATAAACAGACAACATTCACCCAATTGTTTATTTTTCGTGGTTAAACGTCACTCGTGATCAGCGCTCATTCAGCAAGCTCATTGGCTTATGTTCTACGGCATATTTAAGGACCTTTGGATATATAGGACTCTCCCCCCGAGCGCGGCTCACCTTAATCGACCTTCAGGAGAACCGGCTTCCCGCAGGTCCGGCCCTGAGCCATCTGGTCTCCGGTCCTCTGCTGACCCCCCCCCCCCCCCCCCCCCGGGGCCACGGGCTGATTCAGTTACAGCACGAGCGAAGCGGGCGGGGTCGCCGAAGCCATCTCCGCTCTCTGGTAATTAGCGCGGCGAACAGAAGGGCTAACGGAGCCCCTCGCTAGCTGGGGGAGCAGAAAAAAAACTGAAAGGTTGATTTTCCTTTTCCAGAAGTGGATTCATGCCACGATGACAGACTGGATCTTCCCTACCCACTCCATTAGGTCGCACACACACACACACACACACACACACACACACACACACACACACACACACACACACACACACACACACACACACACACACACACACACACACACACACGCGCACACTGGCGCACACAGCACCACTTGTGAGTATGGCAGGGCCTCTACTCTCGCGTGGGAGCTGTTAAACTAATGGCCGTAAACGGGAACACAGTCTCCGCCTGCCGAGCGGCCACGCAGGTGTGTGTGATGAGCCGACGCTGTGATTAGCAACCTGATGCCTCGTACACCCGCCCTCGCTCGCCCGCCCGGCTCACACGACGTCACGGCGGAGTAGAGAACAGTTGTAGTGCGCTCTGTCCCCAAACTCCATTAGAGGGGCCCCACCTGCTGCCGGGTCACTGGGCCGGCCGGGGCGGCGGGAGAGAGGCTGCTGGCCTGGGGGGGGGGTGGGGAGGGAACATTAACATGAACACACTCTGGGGGAGGGAGGGGGAGGGATAGAGAGAAGGGGAGAGAGAGAGGGGACACGGTTGACATGAACACGCTGTCCTCCTGTTAAGAGAGAGAACCTTGGAGTGTCTGACTTCCCTCCGCCGAGTGTTGCTGTCGAGTCTGTACGAGGCATACGAAGAAATGAGTGATATGAATGTATGTTCGAGGGATGTGAATGTATATATGAGGGGATATGAATTTATGTACAAGGGAATATGAACGCAAATATAAGCTGATTGGAATGTATATGAGGTGATGGGAATATCTACGATATAGGATATGAATGGATACATAAGGGGATATGAATGTTAATATGGAGGCATGTGCATGTATTTTTCAGGGTAGATGACTAGTATATACGAAGGTATATGAAAGTAATGCACGGCGATATTTGAAGGTATACGAGGTCGTATGAATACATTCATGCAGCGATATGAGTGCACCTGAGAGTGAAAGGTGTGATTGGACATTGGGGTGGATCTGGCATCGCGGACAAGCTCAAATCGAGCTGACCGCGGCACTTCATTTTCTCTCGCTTCACATTTATCCTGACCCATCACGTAGCTGGAGGCGGGGATCTGTAGGTGTGTAATTGGCTAACAACGAACACAGAATCGGCCAGCAGTACTCAACTTTCTTCCCGGGCAGCATTGTGTCCAGACACATTGCATAGGTGTACGTGAAGTCAATAAAGTCATTAAAATCCCCTTCTGAAAGCTTCATCCGGTCCCGCAAATAAGTTGTCTTCGGTAGAATCTGTCCGCAACGAATCAAGTAACGAGGCCTGACCCCGCCCGCTTTCAGTGTTGGGTTTCCTGCCCAGGCTCTGAGCCATCCTCAGAAGTTGCGCTGTAACAGTAGGACCGCTGGATCCAAGCTTTGATCAGACGGACCTCGCTCGGCCCGCAGCTGGGGTCCGTCCCTCTCCCCCACGCCTGCTGAGGCGCGTTAGCAGAGCTGCTAATACAGAGCCCGGGGCGTTGGCCCAGCTTCAGGCCGGCCCCCCTCCAACACACAGGTGGGGGAGGGGGGGGGGGGGGGGTGCTTCACCCTACAGGGTGCCAGCGAGTGGGCTGCGGGGGGGACCGGTGGCATCAGACCAGATCGGGTCGGCGAGGCGAGGCCGAAACCGACACAAACGTCCATTTTGAGAAGTCCAACAAAGATGACACTGTTGCCTCTGTGGCGCCGCCTTCATTAATTCAGAGGCTAAATGCCTCTCTTTATATGGCCTCACCGCAAAGACTATCAATTGCGCCATTAAGACAATCAGGGAACACACTCAGGGAATTGTTCACACCGCGTCCTGCTGGGTCCAGGCGTCTGGATGAAGCGTATCTATCAGCGCTGTCTCAATAAACCTCCACACAGCGTACGAGGAAGTTACGAGAAAGGCTATAGAAAGCTGTAGGGCAGAGTAGACCTGCCGTGGGTCATGCTGGAGAAAAAACTAACGCTCTCAATGGTTGAATGTTTGCAAAGAGAGACAATAGCAAAGGGACTTTGTTAGTGAGTGTTTATTGTTGTCGGGAACAATGACAGAATGTCCCCAAAAAGAAGAGCACCATTTACGAAGATAAGCCAATAAGTTGGTGTGTGTCTGTGGCGTGAATATTCCTGAGCACAAATCCATTTGTCTCTGGCGCCTTTCAAATCCCTTTCTGTATTTTTTACAGTGCTCAATCTCTGTGCCGCACTCCTCATTGATGCATTAGCGGCTTATTTTAGTTCAAATCTGCAGCACAGTCAGAACCCCTTTGAGGGTGCAAGTCGGAGCAAAACGCCAAAGACCTTGGCACCTCACCTCCAAGCGTGCCGAGCTTCCCTGGTGCTCCACATCCCTGCTGTCGGCTCCCGGCCGGCCCTGCCCATTACTCAGCTCACACCGTAGGCCGCGACACGGCAATACGATACATTATGGAAAATAAATTTAAAAAGCCCCCATCGATTGAGTGAATAATGGCCGTTGACAAATGCCTTCATTGATATTAGGCCGGGTCGTCCTTGACTTACCCCCCTCCTGCACCCCCCCACCCCCAGCGTTTTCCTGTCCGACGTCCGTCCAGAACAGTGGCTGGCCTGTGCCTTGGGGGACAGAGGGTCTCTGTACCGCTAGCCGGTGGGAGGAGGAAACAGACTGAGCTGTTGTTTCATCAGTGGATCTCAGGGACACAAGGGACGGGTGGGGGTAACACAGCAGTGACCACAACTTATTTAGCAGCTACTAAAAATATGTGATCTGACCGCCGCGTTGACCCAGCAGTAAAACTAACCAGAGGATTTGGATGCCCTTGTGTTGGCGTTAGCTTTTTTCCGTGTGTGTGTGTGTGTTCAGCTTGTACTTCAGCCCCAAGGCAGAGAAGCATAACTACTGGAGAGTCGAGTGGCTCGCTGGCTCTGAGGCAGGGCGGGTGGGACTACGGCAGCCACCCACAGCCTGTCCGATTAATTAGCCTAATTGGGATGAGTTCCTGTGATGCCATGGGGACCTGGGTGTGTCGTGCTGACGGTGAACCCCGACCCCCCCCTCATGTCCTAGCAGGACAACACGCGTCATCTAGCTGCAGCCGACAGCGGCAGAGATCGTGCTGGAAAGAACTATCAATTCTGGGGATTAATGTGACTTTCTATCTCTCCTGCTTTCATCCTCCCTCCCTCTCCTCTCCTCTCCTGTCCCCTCCTCCCTCCTCCCTCCTCCCTCACCCCACTCCTCTCCCCTCCTCCCTCCTCCCTCACCCCACTCCTCTCCCCTCCTCCCTCCTCCCTCACCCCACTCCTCTCCCCTCCTCCCTCCCTCCTCCCTCACCCAACTCCTCTCCCCCTTTCCCTCCTCCCTCACCCCACTCCTCTCCCCTCCTCCCTCCTCCCTCCTCAAACGGCCCCACTCCTCTCCTCTCCTCCCCTCCCTCCATTCCCTTCCTTCCCCTCCGCTCCTCCCCCCTCTCTCTCCCCCCTCTCTCTCCCCCCTCTCTCTCCCTTCCTCTCCTCTCTTCTCCTCAACTCCCCCTACGCTCCCTTCCTCTCAACTCCTCTCCTCCTCCCTCCCTCCCCTCCGCACCCCTCCTACCCCCTTCTTCCCTCTCCTACCCCCTCCATTCCTTTCCTCCCCTCTCATCCCTCCTCTCCTCCCCTATCCATCCCTTTCTCTCCCCCTCCTGCCCCCTCCTCCCTCTCCTACCCTCACCCATCCCCCGCCTCCCCTCCCCTCCTCTCCACTCCTTCCTCCCTCAGAACCCATGCGTGCCCTGCGGGGCCTGACTGCCACGGACCTTCAGGCCAGGCAGTTGTCTCTGCAGTGGGAGAGTCTGGCGTTCAACCTGACGCGCTGTCACACCTACTCGGTGTCCCTGTGCTTCCGCTACGCGACCGCGGGCGGAGGCGGCGGTCACAACACCACCGTGCGCGAGTGCCTGGCGGTGGAGCACAACGCGTCTCGCTTCACGCTCCGCGACCTGCCGCCCTACCACGCCGTCCACGTCCGTCTGGCCCTGTCCAACCCGGAGGGGAAGAGAGAGGGCAGAGAGGTCGCCTTCCAGACCGAGGAAGACAGTAAGTCATGAGGGGGGCTGACACATAGAAGGGGGGGATGACACACAGAATAAGGCGACTTGGCGATGATTCAAACGATTGCTGCATAAACTGCTGCTATGTCGTACTCTGAATTTAATCCCCCTTAAAACGCAAGGAGCCAGGACAGGTGAAGGACTCGGAGTTGAACCGTGGCTTACAGTGAGCGGTATCAGAGACAAATGTCGCTGCAGCTATTTGTTAAAGCAGTCGTATGGGAACATACCAGCAGAAGCAGCGGGTCTTTCTCACAGACGCGCATGTTAAGCCAAAGTTCAGCATGTGTTTTGGTTCACTTCAATGCTGTGTTTACTGTGCACCACTGTTATGAGTCTATTGTCTATTGACCTTCAGATATCATCAGTCAAACTAACAGCATCTTTGAAGGATAAACAAGTGCTGAATATTTGAAGACTTTTATTCTAGTCCCTTTTCATATTCTGGTAGGGGTAGTTATCAATTCTCTGAAAGGCTTTCTTTTTTTCTTTTATTTTGACAAACTACAAGGGTTACATTCAAGCCCATCCAGTAAAAAACTTATTTTCATCGCTTCTTTTGTCTTGTGTCTGCGCTGCAGAGCATGTTTTGAAGAAAGAAAGTCATAGCTAATGCTGAGTTCTATTCCCAGAAAACCAAACAGTAAAATAAAGGTTATTGAGATGAAGACACTGCCAGGGAGATATCAGACTTCATAAAGAATACCGTATGTTTGCGTACACTTTATTTTAATGGTCTCTGACAAGGAAGTGTTTCAAAATAATAGTGCTGTCAGCTATCCGTTATTTTATTATATTATATTATCAGAGTCCTTTAGAACTATTCTCCAAAGGTTTTGTGTTGCCATTTAAAGAGAGGGGATCCCAATATCAAACATACACCTACACTACAAAAAGCAACAGGCTATGGTGCGAGAGAGCAGGGCTATTCTTGTGTTCTTCACATTGTTTTTGTATAAAATGATACATGAGCGTGCACTTGACTATGCTAGACTGTACTTTTCTCTACTGTACAGTGTTTTGGAGTACTAAATTATAATATACCGTATTTTCCGGACTATACGTCGCTCCCGAGTATAAGTCGCATCAGTCAAAAAATGCTCCATGACGAGGAAAAAAACATATATACGTTGCATCGGTGTATAAGTCGCATTTATTTTTAAACATTTAAACAAGAACGTTTAGTCTGGAGAGACTGAATAAAATTGCAATAGCAATATAGGTGTGTCGGTCCCTCGTAGTTCTGAGAGTATACCGAATTCAGTGACACCGGGATTCCACCGGACACGTATGCGCCACGGTCCTAAACCTGAGCGCACGATCGGGAGGTGGAAGTTGCGCTTTAGATGCCTTCACAAGTCCAGCGGAGGGCTCCAGTTTTCGCCGGCCAAGTCATGCGCTGTGATATGTGTGACAGCTATGTTGCACAAAATTGCAGCTAAGGCTGGGGTAGCTTTGGTTGAACCGGAGGACATTGAGGACGATGACGACGAGAATATAATTTATTCGGTGGTGCAGTAGGCTTGCAGCGTTCAGTTGTAGGCCTAATGAATGACGGTGCCATCTTGCGGCCGAGGATTATGTACGCACAATTTTGGCATATAAGTCGCTTCGAAATATAAGTCGCAGGGCAAGCCAAACTACAAAAAAAACGCGACTTATAGTCCGGAAAATACGGTACTGTACTGTACTATACAATACTTTACTATTATATACTAGAATGCACTGTACTATACTATACTGTACTATGCAATACTATAATGTACTTTACTGTACTATGCTGTACTATGCTATACTGTACTATAATGTAGAATACTAAACTGCAATGTTCTAAGCTATTCCGTACTATACGACATCTTATAATAATATATTCTGCTTCTGATGCCTGGTGATATTGACACAAGATGGTCATCACCGAATTAGCATCAGCTTCCATTTCCCTGAGCATATGTTTGTTCTGCCCTCCTCGCTCCAGTTCCCGGGGGCATCGCGCCAGAGTCCCTCACCTTCTCCCCCCTCGACGACATGATCTTCCTCAAGTGGGAGGAGCCTGTGGAGCCCAACGGCCTCATCACCCAATACGAGGTGAGGAGAGGAAACCGTGGTCTCCCTTCAGAGACCTGCAGGCACAATGAGCTCAAACGGGCGTGTTACAGTAGTGGGAGAAACATGGTCTTGAGGAATACGTTCTTATTTGTCAGCCTCCATGAAACCAGTTTATTGAATAAGTTTCCCCTAGTGCTGTTCTTATTTGGTCCCTGTAGTCAAAGACGGCAAAGGAACTGAATTGGACTTGCGTGTGGGTGTTTGAGCTATGCAAAACGAAAACCCAGTTCAGAGGAAATGTTTACCTTCCCCTAACAAGGCACAGATCTTGTTCTACGTTGTTATTGTTTCCCCACCAATAAATCAAACAACCAACCGCCGGCATGAGCATTACCCAGCTCCACCACCAACACAACCACCTCCACCACCACCACCACAACCACCTCCACCTCCACCTCCACCACCACCACCACAACCACCTCCACCACCGCCACAACCAAAACCACATTCACCTCCATCAAACCCTCAATACCTCCACCACAAGCACCTCCACCTCCATCCTACCACCACACCCACCACCACAACCTCCATCCTACCACCACAACCTCCACCACCTCCACCACCAGCTCCACCTCCACCTTACCACCACCTTCAACATTACCTTGACTACAAGTCCCACACATGAAGCCAAGGCATTCTGCTAATGACTCCTTCTTCCTAACGCGTTCATAACTCTTATGAACCGTCCTGAGGGTGGTGCAGAGTAGGAATGCAGACAGCGATAGATCAGAAGTCCCTACACAAGCAAGCCCTCTGGCTCCCTTGGCCTGTCCTCGCCAATGTCGCTTCAAGGATGTTATTAAAGTGGATTTGTGGTTTGACATATAAAACTGGAGGCTGAGCCCCGCCCTCCATCTGTGGCGCTGAAGTCTCTCTGTGGGACGGCCGCGCAGGCTTTATCCAGACTATAGAAATCCCCTTCATTTCTCTCTCTAATTAAACCATTGACCAGTCTGCCGGAGTCCATCGACCGCGGCGTCCTGGGAGGGCGCCCTTCGCGGCGCTGGTCTCTTGCTCCCGTCTTTTTATCTCTGCCTTTGTGGGGCGAGACGCAAGGTCTTGTTAGAGTGTTCAGTCTCTGGGTGGCTCATAATTCTATCTTCAAACTTAGCAGCTGTGAAGACCCATTCAGCGCCTCCTTGGATCATCTAAGAGCCTGTGGTTCGGCTTCATCAGCATTTTGTGTTTGTGTGCGTGCGTGTGCGTGTGTGTGTGTGTGTGTGTGTGTGTGTGTGTGTGTGTGTGTGTGTGTGTGTGTGTGTGTGTGTGTGTGTGTGTGTGTGTGTGTGTGTGTGTGTGTGTGTGTGTTCCATGCCTTGGGTCTTTCGATGGTGCCAAACTGGTCATATTAATGCAGTGTTCCCCCAGTATCCCTGCGAGAAGGATTGCAATAATGAATGTTCTGTTGTTCCGAAAGGTATTTTGTGTTTGAGTTTCACCTTGTGGTCTGGGAAAGTTATCCATCATATACAGGGGACAGAACACAGAGGACGTTCCCTCAAAGGAGTACGACATTAAGTATGACATTATTATAAGCTAAGATAGGCATGGGAATCATCAGCCTTCCACATTGCCATAGGAATCTATCAGCTGCCTGAATCAGTTTCACTTTGAAATGCCAATGGCAGTTAAGGCCCACTTCCCTAAACCCATAAACCAACGTGAGCAGCAAGCACATTGATTAAGAAATGCTCATTAGTTTAAAACTCAAGTGGATCATATCACGTAATCGATTCAACTACAGCAGGTTTTGATGAGAGACAGACAGTGTACATCAGTCTTCCCACGGCGGATCAGAGAGGATCTGGCCGGTGTCAAACGGAGCCACCTGAGAAAGGCTGCATCTGTTACCCATAATGCAACACTTAGGACCAGACTTCGCAAAGAGCATCATCTTTTTTTTTTTTTTTTCGGCCTCAGATCAGTTACCAGAGCATCGAGTCTTCAGACCCGGGTATTAACATACCCGGTCCGAGGAGAACCGTCTCCAAACTGAGGAATGAGACCTACCACATGTTCTCCAACCTCCACCCTGGCACCACCTACCTGATCTCGGTCCGCGCTCGCACCACCAAGGGCTTCGGCCAGACGGCCCTCACCGAGATCACCACCAACATATCTGGTAAGAGTGCATCCGCCTCCTGTAGGGTTTGGTGTCCGTACATTGGTGTATGTCCTACGGATGTTTCCCCCATTAGTAAGGTAAAGGGAAGGCCCGTTTTGTATGTGTCGACAGGGGAAGCGGTTACTTGGCCTGCACTGAAACATGTACAATGCTGGGATTATTTATTCATTCAGAATAATTGGGGCACTTTCACCAACACTCTCATTATTTCCTTGGGAGGCCAACGTAAATCTGTGGATCCAAGTGACACACGCAGAGCAGGACAATGTGTCTGTTGTGCGGGGGGAAGACTACAGAACAACAATTCCTCTGCCATACCTCACAGCTTATTATGGCTCGTATAAATCCAGCCTGGGTTTCTCTATTCCCCTTTAATGAACTGCATTGCGCTATTTAAAGGCCCGCCCTGCAGGAACACACAACACAGCGCAACCCTTTCTTCTATCCTGATTCAAGACTCAGTCGACCCCCCCCCCCCCCTCACACACCTCACAAACTCGTCGCTCTTTGTTTTTTTTTGTTTTTTTCAAAACGACGCAGACTTTAATTAAAGATTCATTGCTCAATCAACCCCTTAGAGGCTGGGTTTCACATGCTGCACTGGCAAGAGGCCAAGCGGCAGATACAGTCCAGAAGCCAGGGCGGATCAGGCTCACCCTCCCGCAGCCAGCAGTGCACAACATTCACTTACGCTGAGCGTCGGGGAAATGAGCGATGACAGCCAGCAAACACCTTCAGCAGAGATGACTGTCAGCGTCTTTGAGCAAGGCATCATAGAGGACCCCGCCCACACCCTTTTACAGAAGCAAATTCTCTCTCTCTCTCTCTCTCTCTCTCTCTCTCTCTCTCTCTCTCTCACTCACACTCACACTCACACACACACACACACACACACACACACACACACACACACACACACACACACACACAGCTGTGTACCCTGTGGCGGATTAGAGAAATCATCTCCTCAAACAGGCTGCCAGCTTCCATCCAACTGTCTGACTTGTACACAGCACCACTCACCTTTAATGTCACTAAAAACCTTAACGCACCCCTTTAAATGTCGCTAAAGGCAGCCTCTTCTTTTAGGATGTCAAAGTCATCAGCAGCCTGAGCTGAAATGTTGGTCATTTTTTAGCAGACTAAGCAAGTGTTCCCGTAGTAGAATCTCCTCCCTCACGATTTGTGCTAAAAAAATATATATTTGTTTTCATATATATATATATGTGTATGTATACGTGGCATATCACAGGTTCACACACACTCCTTCTAAATGAGGAGCAACAACGATTTGTGTGTGATCTCATAAGAGTTTTAATTGGACGTGTATCCAGGACAACCACAGGCCCCACCGTTACGGGAGGATGTAGGTGGCGGAGAGGCTGTGTGGAGGTGGGCGGAGATGTGGAGGGTGTAGTGGTTTGTTCAGCAGCATTGGCTGACTACGGCATATCGGGTTTACAAGACCCCAGAGGGAAGGGGTACCGGGACCTTCATGTGGAACCAGAAGACCGGATGAACCGGATCAGGTTCTGTGTCCCGGCCGATCCAGCGGGGAAGTGTGTGTGGACGTGTCGGTGGAGAGCCCATTGATGTGGAGAGGATATTAAGTTGTGTGTGTGTGTGTGTGTGTGTGTGTGTGTGTGTGTGTGTGTGTGTGTGTGTGTGTGTGTCGTCAGCCCCCACCTTTGACTACGGGGACATGCCCTCCCCCCTCAGCGAGACAGAGAGCACCATCACCGTCCTGCTCCGCCCGGCCCAGGGGAGAGGAGCTCCCGTCAGGTGAGCCTTCATCAAGACACAATATATAGACAATGTATACATAGCTATATAAACATATATTTATATATGTTCAGACAATGTATAAACAGCTATATATATATTTATTTCGACTATATATACATATATAGACAGTATCTATATATATATATATATATATATATATATATATATATATATATAAATAAATATACAATATATAAATCAAAAATACTAATATATATGAAAGATCTGAATAGTGCTGCTTCACAACTATCCGTGAGTTTAACAAGAGGCAGAGAAATTCTTCCCTGTGCCTTTATATTTACTTCAGTAGAACCCAGGGATCAGAGAGACGATGAAAAAACCCACCCAAGAAACTTCCCCTCCTCTGAGATCAAGCTCACTGCGGAGAGCTCTTCACTCATGTGGCTTGGCCTCATTGTTATTCCTTCGGCTGCTTGACTGCGCGTTACTGCGTGATTTCTGTGCGTGGCTGATCAAAATACCTCACCTTCCGTCACCAGCCTTCCAGAGCAGACTGAATAACTCATACTTGCTGTACACACACGCGTGCAGTCACACACACAACAGAATGTGTGTGTGTGTATATCCTGTGTGTGTGTGTGTGTGTGGGTGTGGGTGTGTGTATGTCTGGGCACACACATGACAATATGGACAATATAGTTGTCTTACTTTGAATCAAAAGTCATTGAGAACATAACATAACATAAACAGCCAGAAGTAGTATAACTTTAGTTGGAGGACACATGGGCTCGTCCATGTCTCCATACTAGGATTCTGCCTTGTAGGCGAGAATAGTTTGTATGATCCTAACTGTGAACATGATGTAGTGTAAATCATAGTTACACATATAATGCAAAAGACAACGTTGTATATCCACCAAGAATGCATACTCACATTCGAACAGAAAACAGTTGACAATGTAGTGCTGTATGCAATACGTACTATGCTGCGATCGGCCTGAAGATACTGGCGAACACGACAAAGGGAGCCAGAACGAAGACCATGATGTCCTTACTGAACTGTTTGCATTTTTATCCCGAGCCATGACCCTGAACTCAGGGCCAGCTCGCGGTGACGGGGTCAGGTGTCTTCATCAAACACCCTATCGACTAGACTCTCCTGCCGCTTGATGTGTACCTGGTCCCACTAAGCGCTGACCCGTTGTGTTCCTCCGTCTCCTCCTTCGCGCAGCACCTACCAGGTGGTGGTGGAGGAGGAGAGCGTGAAGAAGGTGAAGCGGGAGCTGAGGCTGCAGGAGTGTTTCCCGCTGCCCATGTCGCACGCCGAGGCCCAGGCGCGGGGGACGCCCCACTACTACTCGGCGGAGCTGCCCCCCAGCAGCCTGCCGGAGGCCAGCCCCTTCACCGTGGGGGACAACCACACCTACAATGGCTACTGGAACACGCCCCTGGACCCGCGCAAGAGCTACCTCGTCTACTTCCAGGCCATGAGCAACTTCAGAGGGGTGAGTGCGGACGTGTGTGAGGAAAGGAACAAGGCATTACTTGGAGTGGGGGATTGAGTAAATCCCTCCAGAGTCTTGATTTGGTTTGAGCCGGAAGATTGATAGGGAGATGTCTGGCTTTTTATCTTTTGTTTTATTCTTGCTTTCATATTGAGGACTATTTCTTGGGGTATAAAATATGTCTACTTCAACATCATTAACACTCAATTCCCCCCGCTGTAGCTACTTCTTCTATATATATAAACAAGGTAGCGTTCTCCAGTGTTGCCATGACAATAAGCCCTTTGGAAGTGCTTTGACGCCGGGCCCTTCATGGATCAGCGAGAGTCTGTTACTCCAAGTATGTTTCAAAACACTGCTTTTTAAGCACAAGGCCTGTTGCCAAGAAGGCCCCGGGGAGCAGCAGTACCACTCTGAACGCCTTAACAGGAGGATCTGGCGCACGCGAGACAATCACTTAAGCGTAATTGGACACAGGTGCAGGTGATCAGAGATGGGAGATTGCTACTCTAATATTCAGGGTAGTGAGGAGATGTTGCCGTGCAAGGTCCCCAAACACACCAATGGAATTCGGTCCGGACGGTCTCTGGCTCTGGAACATCATCAGTCGGAGAATGACTGAATTGCGTCGTTGGGGCCAGCGCCCCTGTGTGACTTGTTGAACCCTGTTATCTACTGACGGGCGGGCTGGGCCGGGGCTGCCTTGTTTTTGTTGCAAGGCCACTGATCGGAGCTGTGGGGGGTGGAACGGTAGGTGGGGGGTGGGAGGGAGGGGGGGGCAGACGACGGGCGTGTCTTTCCGCCCGGATGGAGAAACACACGGGGGGGAGTGCAGTGTGAGCACTTCACACAAACAGCCCACTCAGAGCAGGATTAGACGGGTCTGGCTTCAGCACCGGACGGGATTAGTGGTATTTTATTTGTTCTCCTGGAGGTGGTCCCGACCCCCTCGACCGGGCGTTAAGCCCTGCTCCGTACCGGCCTCATCCAGAACCTTCCCGCCAGTGTCCTACACGCCTGATACCCCTGGATGTGATGTCATCGTCGCTGCAGTCAGGCTGCTAATGTGATGCATCATGGCGCTCAGACGGCTCAGAGAGACACTCTCTGCTCTTCCTCCTGATGACAGGCCTGACACCAGAGTGTCTGCTGCTTAATGGCTGTTGTCACCCAGTTTAGAGTCTGTTGTGTTTATCAGCCGGTACAGGGTGTTGTGTTTGTCACGTGCGTTACAGTGTGGTGACAGCACGTCTTGTCTCCATGGCTTGAGACAAGACGAGTCCTCCTTGTTTATGTCTGCATGAACACTTCTACACTTCTAGTTTGATATTCATAGTCAGTTATATATTTATGCATGCAACTATCTGGGATTCTAGTGAATCACTTTTTCTCGGTGTTCTAGAAATATTATAAATATAGGCATGACATTTAATGTTGGGTGAGAAAATTATAATTAATTTGGATTGATTTTGAACGTGAATTATTATGTGAATAGCATGGAATTTAATTTCCCCTTTAGTCTGTAATGGGAGCTATCGCCATGGTCTGAGAATCACCAGTCTCTGTTCTTGGCCAAAGATGCTGGCTGGCAATGAAACCCACAAATATTGAATACGAGATCCATCCAAATGGATTCATAAACTAAGTGCATTATTTGCCTTACAATCTTCTCCGTATCGATCATTTGTCATATCTTCTGTCTCGGTGTAATTGATCTGATGTTTATGAAGCTTGTTAAATATAGATTGTGCACCTTAAACGTCTTCCTAGTTCATCATGTTCGCTGACACTGCAGCTCATTAAAAAGGAGCCTGTGTGGCCCGCTCCAGTTTGGTATGAATTTATGTGTTCATGCCAGCATCACAACTAGTCTTTTGAACACTGGCAGCGATGGGAATAGTTTAAACATTAAGATGGAACCATAATATTTGGCGTTTACCCACACTAATTATCTGGAGGGAGGCTGTCACTCTTCTGTAATTGCTTTGATTGATTCTTCTAAAGATGCACTTGAAAGAGCATGGATTCAGACAGGCTTTCTACTTCTCAGCAGGGCTTTTATAATGCAGCTCTCTCCTGCATGTCCCTATGGCCCTAAAACCAAGAACTCTCACACACACACACACACACACACACACACACACACACACACACACACACGTTTGGGTACACCAACCGCATGCACACACACACAAACACACATGCAGGTACACACACAAACACGCACACACACACACACATCCTAACGAGCGCACACATACACACGTACACGCACAAACACAAACGCACTCACACACACACACACATTCACACTTTCACTGACACACATACATACACGCACATATACATTTTCACAGACACGCGTACATCATACACGCACATACACATTTTCACAGCACTCGCAAAAGCCACGCATCCACACCGTTTGGCTCAAAAGCATGCATCCATTGGCTCAATCACGTGTGCACACAAACGTGATTAAGAACGTTTTGCGTCACCTTTTTGTGCGGTGTAGTCCCAGACCTTCTTTAAGGAGCTGCTTTGTAAGGCCTACCGTTAACATCACTGCTGTCTTATTTCTCTGTACCGCATGCGGTAACGTGCACAAGAAAAAAGGATTGTGTGTCAGAAAAAGAAAAAGCTGTTTTTATGAACATGAGTTCATAAAAACTTCAGACACTATGGTGAAGAAAAAATATGTTATATTGCTATAGGCTAGCACCATTTTAAAATGGCTTTCCTGCTGGAATTGTTATAATACACAACAAATAAACATCTAATGTGATTACAGTAACACCATGAAACAGACTGATAAGATGTATGAGTTTTATCAAAAGCAATTCCACAGCTTACTTTTATAGATCCATATCCTGAGAGAAATAGAATAACAAACATCTCTTCTATTTACCAGCATCTTCAGTTTCACCCCAGAATGCAACAGCCTAAGTAGCAGGGTTTTAGTGTCTACCATGACCCTTTCGTTCAGTCAGGTACTCTGGCTAATATTGGGGCGGCAGTAGCTCAAGAGGTAGAGCGGCTTGGCTGGTAACCTGAAGCTTGCTGGATCGATCCCCGGCTCCTCCTAGCAGAGTGTCGTGGTGTCCTTGAGCAAGGCACCCAACCCTAACTGCTCCCGACGAGCCTCGCATTGGCTGACTCCACCATCGGCATGGGAATGTGTGCGTGAATGGTGAATGTGAGGCATTATTTCAAAGCACTTTGGGTGGCCAATGGTTAGAAAAGCGCTATATCAATGCAGGCCATTTACATTTATTTACTGCTGATAAAAATAATAGATACAGTTGGTTGATGTGTCATGTACCAAATGATTTTTGGTACATGACTCCACCTATAGTACATGACATGAACTCACGTCTATTTTGTGGACATAAATAGTGGAATACTTCATTCTTGATCTTCAATCTGCTGCTTCAGGTTGAATTCGACCCTCTGCTCCTTTAATTAAATTAAATCTGGAATCTTTGGAGTAGTTTGATGAGCTCTTTGTTTCTGAATTGCTCGATTGACATAGCGGTTGCAGGATATGAATAAGCATCTGAATCTTTAAATGTGATGAGAAATCTTCGTAGAGGTGGAGTAGTAAATTGTATTCTGGTTGTGAATTGCACTGGCTTGACAAAGGTCCTTTTCATGACTCAAGATGGCGTCATTTAAAAAAGAGAGAAATAATAGGTTTCACTTACCTCCTCAACCTCACAGTTCTTTGTCCCTAGGAGCTCTTATTGCTCCGTCTAGAAGAGGTCTATACTTTTATTCGTTTCTGTGATTATATTTTATTCTCTAAGAATTATTCTGTAATTAGGTTTTATTTTACTTATCTGTTCACAATTTCTTTATTTTTTTCTGATTCCAATCTCTCTTATTCCCTCTCTCTATCTCTTTGATTCTGGCTTTCTCTCTCTCTGCCTCCCTCTCTAATTCTGTCTCTCTCTTGATTTATCTATCTAACTCCCGTTAGATAGACAGACAGACAGACAGACAGACAGACAGACAGACAGACAGACAGACAGACAGACAGACAGACAGACAGACAGACAGACAGACAGACAGACAGACAGACAGACAGACAGACAGACAGACAGACAGACAGACAGACAGACAGACAGACAGACAGACAGACAGACAGATTCAATATAAAGCAGTTCTTTCAGTAAGAGACTATTTCACCCAGCATGTAAGAAGGAACGCTTCCAAAGGTATTTTATTCCATCTGCCATAAGACTCTACTATAACACAACTGTTATGAAACACTGTTCTGTCACTAAACACTGCTTGTAAATAATGTGCACTTTCCACTGTACATGTGAAATTAAGAATTTATTCTGCATTAAAGGACCTTTTCTGGCCTCAACTGTTGTATAACCCTAAGGCGTGTACATACTGTATATGCCCCTGTGAAATGGCATTTGCGTGATTTTTTTCTTTCTTTCTTTTATTATTGCATCGTTTTATATTCCATGGGCTGATGTAACAAGTGGATTTCTCATGTATGGGATGAGATAAGTAATTATCAGTATGAGTATATATATATATATATATATATATATATATATATATATATATATATATATATATATATATGTATATGTATATGTATATATATATATATTTCTTACATGCACCCTCTGACATCTATGTTTTGTTCATCTTTTAGGAAACCAGAATCAACTGCATACGCATTGCTCGCAAAGGTAAGAGAACATGTAACATCTTCTTATAAACACTGACGATAACCCATCATAGCAATATGAAGGTGTGCAATTAGGATTACTGTGAAGGTAGGATAACGCAACATGCAAGTAGCGGCGGGAGGCTTTCATCCTGGCCGTGGTACCGAGGCGTCAAAGTGCGTCATCAAAGACGGCTTCTCTGTTCCCACTCACAAGGCACTAGACAGCTACATCTGAAGCCTCTGACCCCGGTCTGGCCTACAAGAGTCCTCCAGATCAAAAACCACTACCTGAACCCATCAACCACAGAAAGCACCGGGCGCTCCCCCGGCACGCTGCCTCCACTCAGGGATTCAAAAGGACGCGGAAAGGGCAGGGGAGAAATGACTCAGCCCTGATGGTGGAGGTTCGGCTCCTTCTGCCTCTGTGCGCCGTCACAGTGAATACAACTCCCGTATTGATAGTTTCATCTTGCCACTGCGACAGTAAGCACAGCCTTGCAAATAAATTCACCGGCCGGGGGGCTGTCCTTTCTCTCGTGAAGCCCTCTCTTTCTTGGACCAAAAAGAGGCAGGGTTCATCTTGTATGGAGCCGAGAGCTCCTGTTCCCCATCTTGACGGCCAGGCTCTGAGTGAAACCGTTTCCTCAGGGTGATGACAATTTCGCAGCGGCAGCTTTTCTTCTGGGACTCTTAGGAGACCCTGAAAAAAAAAAAAAAAGCAGGAATAAATGAAGGAAATAACAATTCATGGTTCGGTAATACAAAGGAATAATTAAAGCTTTGTTTGATTTTGATGTATCTTTTATGAGCGAATGTCAGCCAGTCAGAGAACAAAAAGCCCAAAACTTAATAACATTGTTTTAAAGGAAGTAAGGTGATGTTTCAACTGATCGGTGGATCTCCAAGAAAAAGAGTGTAATTTAAAGGCGGGACAGGTCAGGGGTTATTTCATCCCTGGCTGTGATATCTATACTCTAGGCTGCCTATCAGTCACCAAAGCACACAGGCGAGTGATTACGGCGCGGATAACAAAGCAGCCGATTCCATTCCCACTTCCAGGTGACAGTTTAATTAAGCACCGCTTGGCAGTTCCTATTCCACAATAGCCTTCCATTTCGGCTTTAAGTGCCAATTTCAAACAGCCGGCATTGGTCGTGCGCGCGAAAGATCTGCTCCATACTTATGTTTAGCCTAATGGAAACTCTGCGGCTAAGAGTAGCGCAATCCTCTTATGCATTAAAAACGTCACAAAATTGAATTCCCCCTGCTCGTCTGCATTTATTTAGGGAATGTAAAATAGACTATTGGACTTCATTTCTTATCGACTTCATTTCTTTTCCTAACCGGTTGGGAGTGAGTTTGGATGTCTGACGACACAGGGGGCACCTTGGGAAGACCGATAAACAGAACGCTCCGGGACAACAAAGCGGCGTCTTTGATCAGTTGTCAGTCTGTCAGGCTGTGCAACCCATCACACGAAGCATCAAGTGATGTGGTTCACAGACTAAAGAGAACATTGCCTTTGCCCTACAGACAAATACAGAAAGAGAGATGAAACCCACAAACAAACCAAACGACACACAATGTGGTTAATAAAGCGTTTATTTCCACAGCCCAGTACACGAATCACGCAGCCACATTCGAAGACCCCAGGCCTCTATGAGGGAGAAAAAAAAAAAAGATCTTGCGGAATGAGACAAAAGACACTGCCCCACTTTTAGCTGTATTTGGGATGAGGCTTATAAACGCCCAGGGTGGAGGAAAGATAAGCCCAGGAACATAGCTCTGTTTTCCTTCTATTTTGCCCCAATCCCATTGTCCCCCCCACTGCTCTGTTAGCTAGTAACTGAGTCCCCAGGCCTGTTCTGACTTTTCCAATCGCTGGCTGAAAGATAGGTTGGGCTGAGCTAGGCTAGGCAAGTGATCGGCTGGGTTAGAGATAAAATGGGCTAGAAATAAGCCGGACCAGAGACAGTCTGGGCTAGAGTTAGGCTGGGCTAGAGTAAGGCTGGTCTAGAGTAAGGCTGGGCTAGAGTTAGGCTGGGCTAGAGTTAGGTCAGGTGCAGGGTCTGCCAGGGCCTAAAGGACAAGATGACACCATACACGGAAATTAGGTCACCACGCGGCTAGAACAAGACGAAAGAAGAGCAACTCTTCTGACCCATTACCATAAGTATAGAGTATAGACTATATAGTGCTATTCTGACTGTGTGGAGGCGTAGACGTACCCGACAGAAGGACTAAAACTAAAACAAAGGCGCTTTAGTGTTGATATTGTTGTGAAGGATCATTTATGTATGCTCCCCCTCATTCTGCGTGTGGTGTCCTTACTTCCCATTGAACTTCAAAATGCTAGTGTCTTTCTCTTCTCCATACAAGCCCACTTTTACCTTAGATCATTATTTTTAGTTGGGTATTTTTTCTAAAGAGCACTTTGAACGTCTCCTTCATTTTCACGCTTTTACAATCGAGCGCTACATGCAGAGATTTCATAAATCTAGAGATCGCTGTTCAGTGAATGCCATCTCACAGCTTACATAAATACTAGCTGCATTGATGTGTGCGCACATCTGAAACAAAGAATAAAAGAGAGAAAGAGAGACAGAGAGAGAGAATCTCTTCTGCAAACTCTTTTCAATCTATGAATAGCTTTGAATTATTCCCCTCTTTCTCCTTGTGTATGCATTTTATTTCCTGCTGAAGCGGTTCTCCGTCCGTGAATCGTTCTAAGCCTTGGATCTCCAATGTAGCCGGATCACACTATGGGTTTTTTATCCTAATGGCCCTCTCTCCCCACCCCCTTTCCACACCTCCCCCACCTCCACCCCCCTCCCGCCACCACATCCACCTCCCCCCACCTCCACCTCCCTCCCACCACCACATCCACCTCTCCCCCACCTCCACCTCCCTCCCACCACCACATCCACCTCACCCCCACCTCCACCTCCCTCCCACCACCACATCCACCTCACCCCCACCTCCACCTCCCTCCCACCACCACATCCACCTCCACCTCCCTCCCACCACCACATCCACCTCTCCCCACTACTACAACCACACATCCCCCCCACCACCACCTCCATCTCTTCCCCACCATCACCTCCACCTCTCCCCCACTACTACAACCACACCTCCCCACCACCACATCCACTTCCCCCGCCTACAACCACATCCTCATCTCCCCCACTACTACAACCACCTTCACCTTACCCTGTCCACCACATCCACCTCCAACCGATCTCCAACCCTCGCCTCTCTCCCCTTCCTCTACCTCCCCCCGCCCCGACGGCCAGCTGCCTGCAAGGACCACCGGCGTGCGCTGGAGGTGACCCAGCGCTCGGAGGAGATGGGGCTGATCCTGGGGGTGTGTGCCGGGGGTCTGGTGGTGCTCATTCTCCTGTTGGGCGCGGTCATCATCGTCATCAAGAAGGGGTGAGTAGCGGCGGGTGTGGAGGCTGCTGCTCCACGCTGGCCTTATTGTGGGATGTTTGGTCCGGCAAGCAGCCGTACGCGGGCATCGCTCGGGCGCCGCGGCAACCATTGATCGTGCGCTATGGCGACCCCGCTGTCTCCCAGTAGGGGCAATTAGGGATAATGTAGTCGTTACTGTATCATACTGCACTCAACTCTCCCACTCCTCCTTCGTCTTATTTTTGCTTGTTTCTTTTACTCTCTCTGAAGCACGGCATCAGAGGACACCAATTATCAACCTATTGGATGTTGTTGCCGTGGTTATTTCTGCCTCGTTCGCTATTTCGCTCTGTTAAAGCACAGCAGCAAGTGTTTCATTGTGTTGCTCTAAGGCACTTTTTTTTATTTATTATTTCTCTATGGTACGCTTGCTAAAGCTACGTTGTATTCATACATAGCACTCTAGCTAGAGCTACATTGTAATTCTCTATAGTAATAGCTAGATCTACATTAAATTTCTCTTTGGTACACTAGCTAGAGCTAAATATATTCCTCTATAGATCACTATCTAGAGCTACATTGTAATTTTCTATCATACGCTCGCTAGAGCTACATTATTAATCTCTGAATTGTTATGTATTTTAAGCACATAAGCTGCCCCCACATAGCCATTAGGAAGCAGGATCGAACACATAAGCTGCATTACCCTCACATAGCCACTAGGAAGCAGGATCGAACACATAAGCTGCAATAATTACTCTAGCCACAGATGGCAGCACCTTTAGACAGGTGAGGATGGCGGAGCCATTACTCACACCGGCCACGCCCACTTCACATGGGCCACGCCCACTTGACCATATCAATCTCGACAGAGAGATTGGAGGGGAGAGACTATAGGTAGACGAGCGGAGAGACACGGGCCCTAAGCCCGTGGCTTGAAGCCAGCTCACGGTATTTTCCCTCACACGCGTTAGATACAATTCCCTCCCTTAAGCTTCATAGTTACCATACCGAAACATGCCTACTTTAACAAATAAAGTTAGTTAAAAGCGACCATGGATTGGACCACTTTCTTCAAGAAATAACGCATCAATAGCAAACCAACAAGGGCTAAATTCTATTTTATATTGTAAGCTAGCTAAATTACATTGCATTCCTCTTTAGCACAGTAGCTAGAGCTACATTGTGTGTCTTTGTAGCGCTAATTTGCTAGCGCTAAATTGATTTACGCTATCGTGCACCTGAGGGGCCAAAAACCTCTCATCCACAGGGCCATCCAAGTGTGAAGCATGTAATTATAGGCGGATGCAATTCAATTAGCCACTTAATTATGCACTCTAAGCAACAACCTGACCTCTGGAATTGGATGTTAATTAGGAAAGAAAGAAAGGTGGGCTTTCTGTGATCATTAACCTGTGATCCTAAGTGTTCACCTACCCTACCATTACTCTACGTTGGATTTAGACATAACCTAAGACTGAGACTCCAGGCAACTGCCACAGCTAACACTTAATCTTTCTGGAAGAAAATGAATGCCATTTTGCATTTGAAACCCTGCCATGCTAAACAGAGACTTATACTGAGGGCTAGTACAATGGAATGGGGCTACGGAAGAAGGTTGAATTATGCTGATTTGATGATGAAATACGGTGCTGGTCTCCATATTAGCCCCTATTGCTCTCCTAAGCTACCATGAAGATGTCCCTCAGAGAAGGGATTGCTAGATTTGCTCTTGCTGAAACCCTACATGTCATTTAACGTTGGGTAGCATGGACACATATTCAACTCAAAGATTTTTTCAATTGTGCTTTGATGTGCTACAGGCTGTCAGGTCTGCCTGTCTGTTACATAGAGCCTATACACATGTCCTGCAGGTCTACTCAGTATAGCAGCCTATACACATGTCCTACTGGCCTACTCCGTATAGCAGCTTACACGCGTGTCCTGAAGGCCTACTCAATATAGCAGCCTACTCAATATAGCAGCCTACACACGTGTCCTGAAGGCCTACTCAGTATAGCAGCCTACACACGTGTCCTGAAGGCCTACTCAGTATAGCAGCCTACACACGTGTCCTGAAGGCCTACTCAATATAGCAGCCTACACACATGTCCTGCAGGCCTACTCAATATAGCAGCCTACACACGTGTCCTGAAGGCCTACTCAGTATAGCAGCCTACACACGTGTCCTGCAGGCCTACTCAGTATAGCAGCCTACACACGTGTCCTGAAGGCCTACTCAGTATAGCAGCCTACACACGTGTCCTGCAGGCCTACTCAGTATAGCAGCCTACACACGTGTCCTGCAGGCCTACTCAATATAGCAGCCTACACACGTGTCCTGAAGGCCTACTCGGTGCAGCCAGACTCATCAGACACATCTCAGCCTCTATTCCCTTTTCCATCCCACTGCCAGCTGGCATGGCTTACACTTTTACATCTCTTCTTTCTCTCTGTCTTCTTCTTCGGCATCGGTCTCTTTGCTCTTCTTGCCGTCTCCAGAAGGGACTCCTATTCTTACTCTTACTATCCGTAAGTTATTCCATCCCTTGTTTTCTTTCTGCTCCCTCATTCTGTGATCCGTCGGCGCCCTCATTTAGCCTCTCCCCCTGCTGCAAGCTGTGGATGGAACCAAACCCCCTGTCTGATCATTACCCGTCTCCCCTCTTCTCCCCCACTGTCTGCCTCTCGCTCTATTTATCTATCCCTCTATATCACCCTCTGTTATCTCTTTTTTCTATCTCTCTCTCTCTCTCTCTCTCTCTCTCTCTCTCTCTCTCTCTCTCTCTCTCTCTCTCTCTCTCTCTCTCTCTCTCTCTCTCTCTCTCTCTCTCTCTCTCTCTCTCTCTCTCTCTCTCTCTCTTTATCTCTATATATATAACCCTTTATATTATTTTTATCTCATTTATGTTTATCTCTATCTCTATCGATTTATGTGTCTTTCTATCTGATCTGTCTCTATCTCTCTACATATCTATCTCTTCCTATCTCTCTATAATGCTATCTATCTCTATATCTATTTTTCTCTATCTATCTCTCTATATATATCTCTATCTAACTATGTCTCTTTCTCTCTCTCTCTTTCTCTCTCATCTACATATATATATATATATATCTTTCTCTATCTCTATGTACCCCTATGTCTCTCTCTCTATGTCTCTATCTCTACGTCTCAATCTCTACATCTCTCTACGTCTCCATCTCTACGTCTCCCTGTCTACAACTATCTCTCTACGTCTCCCTCTCTACGTCTATCTCTCTACGTCTCCCTCTCTACGTCTCTCTCTCTACGTCTCTCTCTCTACGTCTCTCTCTCTACCTCTCTCTCTCTACGTCCCTCTCTCTACGTCTCCCTCTCTACGTCTCCCTCTCTACGTCTCCCTCTCTACGTCTCTCTCTCTACGTCTCTCTCTCTACGTCTCTCTCTCTACGTCTATCTCTCTACCTCTCCCTCTCTACGTCTCCCTCTCTACGTCTCTCTCTCTACGTCTCTCTCTCTACGTCCCTCTCTCTACGTCTCCCTCTCTACGTCTCCCTCTCTACCTCTCTCTCTCTACGTCTCTCTCTCTACGTCTCCCTCTCTACGTCTCCCTCTCTACGTCTCCCTCTCTACGTCTCCCTCTCTACGTCTCCCTCTCTACGTCTCCCTCTCTACGTCTCCCTCTCTACGTCTCTCTCTACGTCTCCCTCTCTACGTCTCTCTCTCTACGTCTATCTCTCTACGTCTCCCTCTCTACGTCTCCCTCTCTACGTCTCTATCTTGACTCTCTCTCTACGTCTCCCTCTCTACGCCTACCTCTCTACGTCTATCTCTCTACGCCTACCTCTCTACGCCTACCTCTCTACGTCTATCTCTCTACGTCTCCCTCTCTACGTCCCTCTCTCCACTCTCTCTCTAAGCAGGAAGCCGGTGAACCTGAACAAGACCCCCATCACGTACCGCCAGGAGAAGGGCCACCTGGGCTCCATGGAGCGCAGCTTCACCGATCAGAGCACCCTGCAGGAGGACGAGCGCATGGCGCTGTCCTTCATGGACACGCACACGTGTGGGGCACGCAGTGAGTACCGCTGACCGTAGGAAAACACTCAGTGCTCACTGTTGTTGTTGTTGTCCATCCAGACATTTCCTGAAGCGACATGTTTTGAGGCAAGGCTCTTAGTGTGGTGGCAGGGATGTCATAATTCATAAATGCAGCGCGGGAATCACAAGAATCTTTTTTTAGTTTTTGTCATTTTCAGAAAAGTATTATAAAATACCAAATTCGTAATTAGGCACTCCAGGGATTTTATCTGGGAACACCAATTAAAGATGCTTCAGCTCTTGAAGCCCTTAAAAGATATGTCTTCCTCATGAATCCTGTTTCCTTTGTGTTTGTGTCTGTGCTTGTGTGTTTGTGTGTGTGTGTGTGTGTGTGTGTGTGTGTGTGTGTGTGTGTGTGTGTGTGTGTGTGTGTGTGTGTGTGTGTGTGTGTGTGTATGTATGTGCACCTGTGTGTCTGCGTGTGCGTGTGTGTCTATGTGTTTGTGCTTGCGTGTGCGTGCGTGTGTGTGTGTGTGTGTGTGTGTGTGTGTGTGTGTGTGTGTGTGTGTGTGTGTGTGTGTGTGTGTGTGTGTGTGTGTGTGTGTGTGTGTGTGTGTGTGTGTGTGTTCCAGGTGAGGCTCGTAGTTCAGTGAACGAGTCCAGCAGTCTGCTGGGCGGCTCCCCCAGACACCAGTGCAGCAGGAAGGGGTCCCCCTACCACACGGGGCAGCTGCACCCCGCGGTGCGTGTGGCCGACCTCCTGCAGCACATCAACCAGATGAAGACCGCCGAGGGCTACGGCTTCAAGCAGGAGTATGAGGTACGACCTGCTGCCCCCTGGTGTACACTGGTCATAAAGTGCTTCTTACCTCGCTGTCTCAAACACTGACGGATTCACTATCGAGTTGCTGCGGGAACACGTCAGAAGTTACACGCCAAAAAAGATACAACACAGATCCATTATTGAGCTTCCAGGTGAACATTTGACTGGGAAACATTCAGTACTAGACTGAAGGTCTAGTATAATATAGAGCCCATGGTGGTGGCCCCAGCAACACTGCTCAAGAAGGTTGGAGATCTTCAGATCGTCCTGGTTATAGATGGCTGTTCCACCTCCCCTTCACCAATAGTGCGGAACCGGGGTGTTATCCTGGACTCCAACCTCACATTCCGGTCCCATCAAATCTGCCTTCTTCCACCTGCGCAACATTTCAAGACTCAGGCCCTCACTTTCTAAATCACCGAGACCCTCATTCACTCTTTCATCACCTCCCGTCTGGACCACTGCAATGGTGTCCTGTCTGGGCTACCCAGCAAGGCCCTTGACAGATTGCAGTATGTCCAGAATTCATTCAAGATCCGCCTCCTCACCTCTAAGTCACTCCACTCACTTGTACCCAAGTACATTACAATTACAATTAGGGCATTTGGCAGATGCTTTTATCCAAAGCGATTTACATCGGTTAATACACACATTGACAGACCGACGGCAGAGTCAACCCTGCAAGGCGACGGCCAGCTCGTAAGGAGCAGTTAGGGTTAAGTGTCTTGCTCAGGGACACACCAACACTCAGCTAGGAGGAGCTGGGGATCGAACTAGCAACCTTTCGGTTACAAGACAACTGCTCTACCTCCTGAGCTAAGCCGACCCATCGCCGGTCTCCTCCAACCCTACTCCCACTGTCGGTCCCTGTGCTCCACAGGCAGGGATCTACTCTCCATTTCCCGAACCAGACTTAAGACTTGATGATGAGGGCCTTCTGTGCAACTGCCCCTAAACTATGGAATAACCTACCACCGCAGATCCGCGCCTCAAAACACACGTCTTCTATTTGACCTATACCCCCCTAACCCTCCCTGCCCCCATTCCCACTCTTGTTAAGTGACCTTGGATACCGTGAAAGGCGCTATATAAATGTAAGTTATTATTATTATTATTATTGAAGTTTCATAGCACCAAGTTGAAAGGAGAGCTTATTGAATGGCTTATGGTGTACATGGCTTTGTCCTTGGCCAAGCTAGGTGTTGCACTGTTGTTGGCTGATGCATGAACTTGTGTCTATACCTATTTATCCATAGGAGATAGCTTACCCACAACCCCTCTCCAAAGCATGTAACATCTTTCCAAGATAACAAAGAGCCCTGAAATTCTGCATTGTCCATGAGGCAGAAGAGATATGAAGAACAGAGACACCAGAAAGCAGAAACCCAACAGAACAGCCTAGTCCGCTGTAGAAGGATGTACCTCCACATCCCTCCTATCGGGGACTCCATCCAGGGGTCCACCAGTGCTTCAGAACTGATCAGCAGGTGACACACTGTCACCCAGCCAACACATTAATCATCTTAATGCAAAGAAGACCTCTGTCATGATGGACAGAATCCTAATGAGGAGCACGCCGTTGGAGAGCTTCCAGCCCCAGAGCCCTGGTCTGGTGCCTGTGTGGGGGGGGAGGTGGGGGAGGTGGAGGAGGTGGGGATGGAGATGGGGTGGTGGAAAAGGAGGCGGTTGAAGGAGGAGGAGGTAGGGAGTTTAGGAGCCTGAGTTGGCTGTTAGGAGGAGAGCAGAGATGAAAGGCTATCAAGGGAGGTTAGAAAACGAAAAGGAAAAAAAATAGTGACAGCCTGTTGCCTCTCTGCGTCCTGACCCTGAAATCACAGCTTCTCACTCGTAATCTCAGTGTTTATCCTTCACTCTGGTTAGGAGAAGAATGCGCTCTAAACGACCTGTAATACGTAAAAGCTTTAAACGCTGTATTTTGATGTTAAGAACAATCCACACCAGGTAGGTGTAGCTGTCGCTCACATTTTTAATGGTAGTGTGGAATTTAAAAATAAAGCAGTTAAAGTTGCAGCATGTATAATTTAGTGGCGTCTGGAGGAATGGACTTGACAGAAATGTAATATAATAACCATTGGAAGTCAATACAAGTTTATTTTCATTAGTGAATAATCCCATGGAAATAGGATTGTCTTGTTTTCGTTACCTTAGGATGAGCCCTTTATACTTCACGTAGCCCCCCGCGTTGCACCGCCATGATTCTACAGTAGCCCAGAACAGGGGCTTCACAGAGAACACACTTTAAAGCATAATAAAAATTGTACGTGTAAGCTATGACTTTTAATTTTAAAGACTAAATAGCCAAATACGATGCATGAATCTATCATGTAGCCTCCTCATTTGACACTTGCCCGATGCTGTCCCACCAGAGCTTCTCCTACAGCGTTAGGCAAGGTGGGGGTATGCCGTTGGCTGTGATCAGTGGCACTGCCGCAGTTCTGAGTTCTGATTTAGCGGGCATTGTCCCTCCTGACAGTGGGAATGTAAATGACTCCCGCTTGGGTCTGATGATCAGGCGTTGTATTGAACTGAGTCCAAGGGGTCCAGGGGCCAGGGGGGACGCGCTGCCGTCCCTCCCCTCTGCTCCGCCTCTCTCCGGTGGTGACGCCAACTCTCCAGGGTTCGGCGAGGGGACCTGCTGTTTTTAAGGGCCGCCCGACCCTCCCTCGTGGCCTGGGCTGTGGCTGAGGTCTAACTCTGGGGGGAAATCTATCACAGTCACCCATGCCCTCTGACATGAATGGAAAAGAGAAAACATCTTATTCAGTTGCTTCGTGGCTTTCCCTCAGGGGCCCTGCGTGTAGACTCATTAAACTGTCCCTCACGGGCAAAACACACACTCACAAAATCAATACAGTACTCTGTTTTATTTTTTTCTTCCTGCGTCTATCTGTTTTGGAATGTGTGTGTGTGTGCTTGTGTGTGTGTGTGTGTGTGTGTGTGTGTGTGTGCGTGTGCGTGTGCGCGTGTGTGTGTGTGTGGGGGGGGGGGGGGGGGGGGTTGATAGAGTGTCTCTACCCGGAGCAGAGGGAAAATGATGATGTATTATATTGCACCTCCCTGTCAGGTGTAGGTTTTTTTCTTATTTCCCACAAGAACACACATGTACTCTGAGCTGCTTGGCAGGGCCCCTGCAGTGAGCTGTAAGGGGCTGTGTGTGTGTCATACACTGGTGTCATTGCGGGATGAGTTCTAAGGGTAGCCGCAGTCTCAACCACTGAAATGTGTAATTACAGCAGTGAGACGTTCCCAGAGAACTCACCGTTTTTTCTACCTCTGTCGGTTGTTGCCTTCAGGCACAGCCTAAGAATAGTGATGGTTGTTGATTCAGTTGTTGTGGATCCAAAGTCTACGTGTGACTGGGGAAGTTTCTGAAAAATATGTATCTAAACTAGCCCAAGGTTCTTTTGTGTATCTTCTCCCTCAAAAGGAAACCAATAGTTAAAATGAATCCTGATTATGTCCCCTGAATATGCAGCTGAAGAGAAGCCGGAGACTTGTTGCTTTAGGATTAGAGTCCCCTGTACTTTTGCACATCACACTTCTTTTAAACTCTACCTAACAATATCATAATTTCCTTCATCTTCCCCTTTTCGTCCTCCATGCAATCCTCTTAAACAGCAGCACCCTGCTGATCTCTCCAGACGATGGTGTCTGATCAATCTACCACAGTTACTGCTTTCACTCTGTTTAAAATCTCTCTCTCTCTCTCTCTCTCTCTCTCTCTCTCTCTCTCTCTCTCTCTCTCTCTCTCTCTCTCTCTCTCTCTCTCTCTCTCTCTCTCTCTCTCTCTCTCTCTCTCTCTCCCCCTCCTCCTTTGTGCATTCACCTCTTGAAAGCGGAGGGTATAAGCGGTGCGAGCAGAGGGATCAAGACAGGCAGCCCGAGGAGGAGAATCTGAAACAACACGCAGGAAGAAAGGGAGAAAGGGAAAGACGGGGTTGCAGTGAACGGGGAAAGTCTGAGAAAGCGGGATGTAAACAGAACGAAAACAGGAGGGAAAATCTCACAAATAGAGAGCAAGAGCGTGAGAGGGAACAGGGGTCTGTAGCGGGAGGTGGGAGTAGAGGGGGAGAGAGGGGAGGTGGGAGATGAGGTGAAATGGAGAGGATGGGGAGGTGGGGGAGGTGGAAGATGAGGCGAAATGGAGAGGAGGGGGAGCTGAAAGCTGGGAGATGAGGGGGAGATAGGAGAGGAGGGGGAGAGGGGACAGGAGCGGGAAGGTGTGAGAGCAGGGGAAGGTAGGAGAGGGTGGGCGGCGGGAGAGGAGGGGCGGTCGGATGAACAGGGGGATGTGGATGAGCAGGGGGAGGAGGGTGTTATGCAGGCAGGATTTGGGTTCCTGGATCTCAGTGGGACGCGCTGCATTGTAATCCTCTGCTCAGCATGCAGACTTTGGCAGAGTTTTTACCAAATTCCCATAGTGACTGAAAACCAAAGGGGGTCGACTTGTGTGATGTGTATGCGCACATACGAATGTTGTAGTGTTTGTGTGCACGCATTTGGCTGCCGGATGTGGTAGTGCGTGTGTGCGTGCGTGCGGATGTCGTCGTGTTTGTGCGTGCTTGCGTGCAGGTGTTGTAGTGTTAGTGTTTGTGCGTGTGTGCGGATGTTGTAGTGTTTGTGTATGTGTGTGCGTGCGTGCGGATGTCGTAGTGTTTGTGCGTGCGTGCTTGCGTGCAGGTGTTGTGGTGTTAGTGATGTGCGTGCGGATGTTGTAGTGTTTGTGTGCAGAATAGAAGCCATCGGTGGGACTGGTATTTGCAGGTATTTGCATCCATGTGTGCAGTTCCATCTGTCTGCTGTTTGAAGGGAGTATTGGCACATAGGAGTGGGTGGAGATGAGAGGCGTGTCAATCAGTGTGCTGCCAGGCAGAACGGTAGCAGGGCAAAGCCTTTCTCAATGTGTCATAACACTGTTAGGTAGCTGTGGCCAGACACATGGCAGGTGATACCACCACCTTAAACTTCTGCTGACAAATGCAGACACATAAGTGACCAAGCAGAGAGCTGAGACCTCACCAGGATTATTTCTATATAGCCTTAACCAAAAGTGTGTTATGGTATACATTTACGTATTTTGTATTCATTTTTTTGTATTTTCTTTGTAAGGGAGGGAGCTGACTGTTGACTGGGGTTTTAATATTGGGATGCAGGCATTGTGTCAAATAAAGTCAATTTAAAAATGCCCTTACATATTCAAAAGTAGACTGTTATATTTAAACTGCCTTGCGGCTGAAAATATTTTACTCATTCAAAAATCGTTTAAAATTGACTGATTCATTAAAAAGAAAAGAATCTGAAACTGTCACTTGAGGCAAATTTGAAGGTTGAGCAGGTTGGTATGGCATAAATAAAGATGGTTCGACCATTGCCTTCAACCTTCTCGTTTGTAAGAATATATGTGCTGCAGCTAGGGGTGCTTTCACCATGAGCCACTCATTAGATGGGACGTTAAGGCACCCCTGTTCAGTCAACTGCATCGCCCCTCCACACTCCAACCCAGTGCGCCTCTCCGCTCCACCCCATCAGGTTGTGGAGTGGGGAGTCCTTCACCAGCAAGCACCATCTCTCTCTGACGCTCGCGGCTCTGATGCATTATCTGATTATGAAGCATTAAAGTGTATAATTGCCCCTTATCGCGAGAGGATTACAATGGCTTTACTCTATACATACGGCACCAGACAGAGAGACAGAGAGAGAGAGAGAGAGAGAGAGAGAGAGAGAGAGAGAGAGAGAGAGAGAGAGAGAGAGAGATAGAGAGAGAGATTCTGGATAAGTTTCAATCAAAACCCGAAGAAAACAATTAATGGTAATTCCTTATCGCCCCCAAGACAAAGAGAGCTGTGTTGTGAGTGGATGCATTTTTGTTGTGCAGCATCAGATCATTGAGTTCCTCTTGTCTTCGCAGAGCTTCTTTGACGGCTGGGACTGCACCAAGAAGAAAGACAAAACCAAGGGCCGGCAGGACACCTTCACGGGATGTGAGTTGAAACGCTTCATCTGCAAGCAGAACCAACTGTTGTTTTCATCTAAGAGTTAGCATAACTCAACTGCTCTGGCGGCTCTATGTATATATATGTATAAAGGTATACATGTATAGGTATTTATATCTATGTATATCTATACTTATACCTGTGTATATATATATATATACATATATAGGTATTTATGTATGTATATATATACATGTACCTGTATATATTTATATATATATTGTGAAGCAGAGAAATGCAAAGAAATATTAGCATTTCCGAGCGACAGTTTGTGAGTAAATGTAAATGTGAAAGTATTTGTACTTACAAATGAATCAAACAATTAATCAATTCATAATTGACTCATATATTTAATTGACTCATAATTTTTCAGATGATCGGCACAGAGTGAAGCTGCACCCGCTCCTAGGAGATCCGAATTCTGACTACATCAACGCCAACTACATCGACGTGAGTCTTAAGCCCTTGCATCGGGATACTGTCTGCCCATATAAGAAACATGCATAGGGTTTCCCTCTCATGCAGTCCAGCGCTCTTACTCAGCTGGCCATCCAATCAAACTCCTCTTGCCGTTGAGCCAGATGTCCTCGTTATGGAAGCCGCACCCAACTTCCATTACCCAGAATCCCTCACCCCTCATAACCCTGCTATCAATTTTAATAATACAGAAAGGAAAAAAATGTAATAACATATTCAGGAGGTAAAGCCTTTGGTAAGAGGCTGCAAATCCTAGAATTAAATAGATGTGATTGATGTTATTCAGTCTCTCTTTGCAGGAGACAGCTCTTTTGTTTTCCTACTCCCCACCTTAGTTCTCAGACAGTCTGCTTATCCGTCATGGGCTGTCACGGTGTGTAATGTCTGTAGACATTATGTTGGTCATGTGTGTCTACAGGACTATATATTTCTTTCTAAACATAATTATGGCAAACGTGCATGCGTTCACTAAAGTAATGCATCCATGCTTCAGAGACTTAAAATCGAACCAAAATAATTTTTAACATAAAAAATATGCGGCTTGAGAAATTTGATTAATAGCTGTAATTTATTTTGGCACTTTTTGTTGTTGTTATTTCAGTTGTGTCATGGTAAGTCATCTATCACGTTGAGATAATCGGAATGTCTTTTCAAACGTCCCATAGTACCCAATGTACCATTAACATTAGTCATCAGCACAATCTGAGTGCGTGTAGATAAAGTTTCAAGTTTTAAGTTGGAGTTTTTCCTAAAGTTACAGGAACAATAGTGGTATTATCATTCTATCTTAAAGTCATTAACAAGCACTCATTCATTGGTGGTTGATTTTTCCATTCAGTAGGTGCCGTTTCATCAAGTGCTAGCGTAGCTGAAGCGTTTGTTTCTCTCTAGCGAGAGTGGCTGCTGTGTTTTTAAACACCTAATTACCACGGGAGGACATTAGAAGCAGGGAGGCTGCTGTGACCGTCCAACAGACTAGGGTGTATACAGCAGAGGGGTTATTAGGACAACACCACTCAGGGAAGCTAGTTTCTGGCGAGGCCAACGGCACCGCGGGATAATGGCTGGTTTGCCAAAGTGGAGGATCGAGTTGGACAACCTCGTATTATTTTGGCAGAATTAAATGGAAAAAGTTTCCTAATCTCTGGAAAAAAAATAGTTTTTATTTTGAATTTTTTAAAGAGTTGCAGCAGACTTCATTTCCTTAGTGACTCAACGAGTACCAGACTCTGTCTGACTTTGCTTGTATGATTTAATGTTGTATACACTGTCTTGTGTAGGAGTCTGACTGCTTCCTAGACTTGTTTTTTGTTTGCAGTTCAGTTGTGCGTCACTGTCTTAAGCGCTCTACCCAAGATCATCATAACCCTAACAAACGGACCCTAACACACACACACACACACACACACACACACACACACACACACACACACACACACACACACACACGCACACATCTTCACTAATGCTAACCAACTGACCCATACATACACACACACACACACACACACACACACACACACTCACACTCACACTCACACTCACACACACACGCTTCTCTTCCCATGTTTCTGTAGCCATAACACCATAAGCTTCTCATTAACTAGATATATATCTGTTCTTTTTCTTCTTTCTACTTCCTCCTTCAATCTGGACCCTGTAGATTCGGATTAACAGGGAAGTAAGTACTGTCTCTTGCCTGCCACCACCCTCCCCCTGCCTCCACTCTTTATTTCCTCTTCAACCTCCTCCCCAATCCTCCCCCCTCCTCCCGCCCCTGTAGCTGAGTGAGGTGAGGCGTGTGTGGTGCGGGGCACCTGAACCAAGAGAGCAGGCCGTGTCCTCCTGGCTTGTTATCTACCCCCCCCCCCCCCCCCCCCCCATAGGTGTCAGGCTGTGAATGTGTGGAAGGGTGGGTGGGTGTGCCCTGTTGTGTGGTGTGTGTGTGTGTGTGGTGTGTGTGTGTGGTGTGTGGTGTGTGTGTGTGTGTGTGTGTGTGTGTGTGGTGTGTGTGTTGTGTGTGTGTGTGTGTGTGCTCATAAGGTGGATGGGGAGGAAAGGGGCAGGGGGGAGAAGACTCTGGAGGTTGCTGTTGCTATGGTGACTACTGTAGTGCTAAGTGGTGGAGTTGTGCTGGTTATGCTGATAGGGATGTCCGGGAGGGGGGGGGGGGGGGGGGGTGTATAGTGCAGGCCCATTCATCTCCATTTCAAACCTGTGTCCAGTTTTTTTTGTTTTTTTACTGAACGGCTGTAATTCGGTTGGACAATCCATCAACAACGTAGACGGCTCCAAAACATATTAAAGTAATAGTTCCCAACCAACAACAAGACCGCAACAACTCCAAGAAAAACATGGAGTTTATTAATGGCCGGGGGGGGCCTTGTGTGAGGGAGAGGTGGAACAGATTCATCTCCGGCTTCAGTTTGCCAAGCCCTTTTATAGACTCTTTACAGAAGAGCATTAGTGCTCAGTTTGGTAGCGTTAACGGTGTTGTAAACCAGACCAGCTGTTTCCCTTGGACTGAAGGCTCACATTTTAAATCACCTTATCCATGTTCCATCCATTGGAAACAGCTGTTTAATTTCAAACGTGAGGTAAGAGGTGTTTGTTTTCAATATTGGAGGACTTAGTCTTCAAGCCCCCCTGCGGATGCTGAGGTGCCCTCCTCATCCCTCCTCATGAACATCACATCTTTATCATTTGGGAAGGTCTTTCCTCCTCTTCATCAAAGGCTGTAATAACCTTTGTTATTGAAACTGCCAGAACATTCTCTGTACATGTGGAAAGTGGCTCCACATCCTGTCCATTTCCATCACCGCGTCCCGTGTCCATGTTTATGTTGCGTCTGTGTTTTTCCTCACCTGTGATCTCTGTGTTCGGGATGCTTGTGTGAATGGGGTTGAGAAAAAGGCAAGACTTGTTCTGAAGAAATAAAATGTTATCACGCAGAGTGTGAAATTGTCGGTTACAATGAGGGTATCGCCAAAAGAACAGGACCTATTGTGCCTTGTAATGGGACTGTATCATTTCCTTTTCTAAATGCAGGTTCAATTCACTTAATTGTTTTAGGGACCCCAAACAACCCGCCTGCACTTCTGGCAGTCATTCCATCATTATTTGTGTCGAGCATTTTTGGACATAAATGAGTCTAGCTTTGTAGAACTGCAGAAAAAAAGGAATCAATGCTGTCGGTATTACTTTTAGTTCGAAGACATTGATTAAGTGTTTTGTCACAGTACGGTTGGGTCCTGGGGGTGCTCAGGTTCGAGGGGAGGTTGATGTTTGAGGGGGAATGTCCTCCGAAGCCCGGGATCACACGGGAGGAAGGAGATTTATCGAGGCTGTGGCCTGTGGCAAGTGAGAATGCCTAAGAGCTTTACTAGACAAAAGGCTGGGATGGAGCCTTACTCACCAGACATAAGGGTGAGATAGAGCCTTACTCACCAGACATTAAGGTGAGATAGAGCCTTACTCACCAGACATAAGGGTGAGATAGAGCCTTACTCAATAGACATAAGGGTGAGATAGAGCCTTACTCACCAGACATTAAGGTGAGATAGAGCCTTACTCACCAGACATAAGGGTGAGATAGAGCCTTACTCACTGAATATAAGGGTGAGATAGAGCATGACCAGACATAAGGGTGAGATAGAGCATTACCAGACATAAGGGTGAGATAGAGCCTTACTCACCGAATATAAGGGTGAGATAGAGCCTTACCAGACATAAGGGTGAGATAGAGCCTTACTCACTGAATATAAGGGTGAGATAGAGCCTTACTCACTGAATATAAGGGTGAGATAGAGCCTTACCAGACATAAGGGTGAGATAGAGCCTTACTCACTGAATATAAGGGTGAGATAGAGCCTTACTCACTGAATATAAGGGTGAGATAGAGCCTTACTCAATAGACATAAGGGTGAGATAGAGCCTTACTCACTAGACATAAGGGTGAGATAGAGCCTTAATCAATAGACATAAGGGTGAGATAGAGCCTTACTCACTAGACATAAGGGTGAGATAGAGCCTTACTCAATAGACATAAGGGTGAGATAGAGCCTTACTCAATAGACATAAGGGTGAGATAGAGCCTTACTCACTAGACATAAGGGTGAGATAGAGCCTTATCAGAAATAAGTGTAGCCTTACAGGTGCAGACCGCTAACTGCATGTCGTCTCCTTCTGCTTTCAGGGCTACCATCGATCCAACCACTTCATCGCCACTCAGGGTGAGTATCATTGCAATACTATTTGTGTGTGTGGATGTGTGTGAGTGTGTGCGTATTATCGTGTGTTTTCCCTTTGTCATGTCGTAATCAATAAAGATGATCCACCAAGTGAACCCATGGTCAAGCCTCCGCCATTTTCTAATGTGATCTTGAAAAGGGGGCGACACGTGCTGCCAGCCTGCCGTGAAAGACTCCGCAATTGATGCCGGAGAATTAATCAAGAGTAAAGATTAATAATTAAAAACTTTCATTTTTGGCCTTCCCCTTCTCACCGGGTGGCACTTTTGAGGCTATACATGGCCTGAGAGCGAGAGGAACATTAATGTGCCTTTCATCACTGGAATAGAGAGAAGAAGGCTTTTGATAGACCTGTGTGTGTGTGTGTGGGGGGGGGGGAGATTATTGAGGTGAGATTCCCTTCCTCCGTTCACACAGTCAAGGTTTTTCTCTGTGTCCCCGCTCCTCGTTCTTCACACAGCGAAGGACATAATGTTGTTCTTTGTGAAGCGTTTTCTTACCTATGCCCCTCGTTGTTGTCCTCTGTGTGAAATGATTCGCCCTGTTTGCTGTTGCTTTGTAAAGCGCCCCGTCCTCTGCTGTCTCAGCCCTTCAGACTTTGTATCGACAGCAGGGCTCTGGAAAAAAAAAAAGAGACAAGAAAGATCCCTGCTCTGCCATCTTGACAAAGGAGGCGTTCCGCCTCGACGGCCAGAATAACCCAGGGCCTAAAACAGCCTCTTACTGAGGTGGATCGCCGGCGGCTGATAAGTGGCGCCGGTGACTTGAGTTTGTTTCTCCCTCTACCCCTCCGTGTCCCCAGGGCCCAAGCAGGAGATGGCGTATGACTTCTGGAGGATGGTGTGGCAGGAGAACTGCTTCAGCATCGTCATGATCACCAAGCTGGTGGAGGTCGGCCGGGTAGGTGGAAGACTCCTCTCGCGTCCCGTTTCACGCCCGGATCACAGGTTGTCACGCACTCGGACGGATCGAAAACAACTGGAAGCGTCTTGGCAGATGAATGCACACTGTGGCCTGTGTGTATATGTTTTGGACGGATTGGGAGCCCGGGGCTCTGCGTCCCTGTTCTCTGTGGACAGCCGGCAGTGCCAGAGTGGACAGAAAGCCGACCCCCTTATTATCATAGCCTGCCGCTATTAGCAGCATAACAGCTAAAGTGTTGCGTTATGGTGGTAAGAGTGGTATGGCTGGACAAAGATACCAATTGTTTCGAAACCGCACAATAGCATATATCGAAATATCCTGAAAGCGTTGGTCTAGGAATCCCAACTCTACAAGCAAATGTTAAAGCCGTTTCTCTAGGGCTGTGTTTAATCCCCCCCAGCCCTCCGCCACCACACACTCAGTAATCAGCGACTGAGTATTTGGCCGTGGGTCCTAATAACACCTTCCCTCTGGTGGAAATCACCTCCTTTGTGCTGAAGGGCGGAGGAAAGAATTACGGTGCCATTCACAATTATGGTCCGTTGCTTTCCGATAAAACTGCAAAAATCTTTTATTTTACTTAGTTTTTCTTGAAAATAATTAAAAAGAATATAGAAATACAGCTATGATTTTGTGAAAGGTAAAACATTTTAAGTGACAAAATGCTTCACTTACTTTAGTAGTAAATGTCCGGTTTAATTGGCAAAGTAAGATCTATATATACAAGTTAAACATTGATTTATACCGCAGAACTAATTGTTACAACTAAATGAAACTGGTGTTTGAAGGTAACAATAATGAAGAAAAGTATCTGTATTAATGCAGTCTACATGGTTGATATTTTGTGCCCTCAGGTTAAATGCTGTAAATACTGGCCTGATGACAGTGAGATGTACGGGGACATCAAGATAACTCTGTTGAAGACGGAGACGCTGGCAGAATACACTGTCCGCACCTTCGCCTTGGAGAGGGTGAGTTTACCGTTCACCAGCATGTGCCGCACCATGTGTATCCAACCCAATCCTGCTGTACACACAGTACTCAGTACTCAATACTCAAATATTGATCGCTCTGAATCCCTGGCTACCGCAGAGACACAATCAAACATACATTTCATGTTATTTTTTTGCAAAGTTGAATCTGGAGCATTGAACAGTATCACATGTGTGGGGAAGGGCAGCCTAGTGGTTAGGGGGTTGAATCTTAGCCCAAAGGTTGTGGGTTAGAACCCAACCGAAACCCTGAGAAGAAGCAAGCAGACCAACCTAACTCCTTGATGACCCTACCGGCTCCTTGATGACCCTACCTGCTCCTAATGACCCTACCTGCTCCTTAATGACCCTACCTGCTCCTAATGACCCTACCTGCTCCTTAATGACCCTACCTGCTCCTAATGACCCTACCTGCTCCTTAATGACCCTACCTGCTCCTTAATGACCCTACCTGCTCCTATTCATCCTTCTTGGGCCTAATGAACCCTACCTACTACTTAATGACGCTACCTGCTCTTTAATGTTATACTATCAGAAAAGATCACAAAGGGACTGTCTCAAGACACAAGTGATATCGTGTTAATAGACCAGTGAAAATTTCCGTTGCTCGTTTCAGTCGTTTGCTGGCCTATACGGCGCGTGTGGTTCAGGACCAAACCCAGGGGTCATTTGCTCAGTGCCTCAACAGAAACCCCAGACGGATTCCAGTGTTTAAAGTCGTGGTTCTTTTTTTGGCCACCTGGTAATCTCCCTCCTGGTCGATGGTACCCAGGGACAGGTCGCAGAGAAATAACAGGGCCAATAAACAAGCTATTATCAACTCATAGCTCACTGGCGTGGCACACGCTTATTCCAGAGAAGAGAGTCTGGGGGAGGGAGAGAAGAAAGGGGGTTAACCACTGACAGTTTGCGTTCACAGAGGCTTTCGAGCTCCTTTCTGTTGTTGTTGTTGTTGAGAAGAATTTTCCAGCTTAGATCTTTGCTTTGCGTTCGTTTACCTTGTCATCTCCGATCTGCGGTGGGAACACACCCGGTGTGTGCAGAGCACCGCTCCCGAGCTCCGGGGGATAAAGACACAGAGAAGTAAATCGTGCAGCTGTCACCCAGCCGCCCAGGTGGCCCACGCCCTTGACGCTCCGCACTCCCAAAGTAAAAGAAGGGTCGTATCACATCAATCACTGGGAGAGAGGGAGCAGGGGAGGAGGAGGGGGGCTGGGGGGGAGATGACTGGGGATGGATGGCAGCGTGTCTGTAATAAAGACATCTATCGGGAGCAGACTTGATTAGCGGAGACTGCTGACGGGCGGCCCAGTGGTGTACCGGTGGTGTCGCGGTCGTGTTCGCGTTCCTGGTGGTGTGTTGTGCTGACGGGCGGGCTCGGTGCTGTGGTATTCTGTGCCCAACAGAGAGGCTACTCGGCGAAGCACGAAGTCAGGCAGTTCCACTTCACGTCCTGGCCGGAGCACGGCGTCCCCTTCCACGCCACGGGCCTGCTGGCCTTCATACGGCGGGTCAAGGCCAGCACCCCCCCGGACGCCGGCCCCGTGGTGGTGCACTGCAGGTGGGGACGCTCCTCTGGCCTCCATGCGGTCCTCGTGGGATGATATGCGTCTAGTGTGTGTCATCTGGGGGAGGCTTGTATCCACAGTGTTGTACAATTCTGCACCCGTGCGTGTGTTTATATCATGGGGGACCCTAATAGGATTCCAAAACACTGACAGGGTAAAAGACATGCATAATGCAGTTGAGTTCATGTTTTAACTAATACCTAAAGGTATTGAGTAAAGAGAGAAATACTAATGAGCATTTCTGACGTGTTTTTTATTATTAATTCCACCTTATCGTACCTTATTCAACATTCAAATGTCCCCCGTGTTCTTTTTGTAATATAAATTAAAAGTACACCTTATGTTGTCCACCTCATCTCCCATTGTCACTAACCCGGGAGATATATATATAATACTGGTAACAAGCATGTGTGTAGGATAAAGCATTCCTTCCTGTGTACCAGTTTGGGGCTATGTGTATTATGGTGTATTAGGGTGTATTAGGGTGTATTGTGGGGTATTATGGTGTATCACGGTGTAATACGGTGTATGGTTTTGTTGTGGTGTAATATGGCTTATTGTGGTGTATAGTGGTGCATTATGGTGCGCTATGTTGTACTATGGTGTACTACGGTGTATTCTGGTGCATTATAACGTGCTCCTTCCTGTGTAACAGCGTGGGGGCAGGTCGAACCGGCTGCTACATCGTCCTGGACGTGATGCTGGACATGGCCGAGTGTGAGGGCGTGGTGGACATCTACAACTGCGTCAAGACCCTCTGCTCTCGTCGCATCAACATGATCCAAACAGAGGTCACATACACATATGAATATGTGCTTTCAGTCATGTCTAGTAGCCCAAAGCACACAGTGTGCCAATTTCATTTCATATTTGTAGCGCGACCCAAAAAAGAAATAGATTCATGTTGATTTGACGGAACAAAGCAAACAGAGCGGGAATGGAGAGCGGCTGTATTTTGTCGCTTGCTTCCTATAGCACTTCATTCTTCATTATATGAGAGGAAGAGATGCATGCAGCCTACATGAACCCCTGTAGCCTAGAAACATATCATTACATACAATACAGAAAGGAATAAATCTGAATAAATAACTCAAAACAAGTACATGGATAGTATGGTGAATGAAATCAGACTTTGTTCTCTATGTGACTAATTGAATACATTAAAATGTGCTCCTTGGCATTTATTTATTCATGTATTTATAGTTCTGACAAACTTTATGAATGTAGCGAGTTGCGATGGGTTGTTATGAGTTGTGTAAAGGAAAAAGTGGTTCTTCAAACGATAAGATCACCATGGTTCCTTTTGTGAGCTCTCCATCACACACTTCCCTTTGGAACTGCACAAACTTTGCGAATCCCTTTATTTCCATCTAAATCTAATATTGGCTCAACTGTTAATTACATTTGCAGTCATTAACACTGACAGTATAATGAAATGCACAGTCCAAGAGTGTTTGTTGACTCATAATTAGTTATTAATTCCCTGGCATGAGCTCTTTGAAACAGTATAGCACATGTTTAATTCAGGACAAGAAGGGGAGATTAAAAATGAAAAAAATATCCAATGTTTACCTTTCCTGATTATTTATTGATATGTAGTCATGCACAGCTCTCTCCTTCCTGCTATGGACAGAGCCAGATGGAGACATGCACGTTTGCAAACAGACACACACACACACACACACACACACACACACACACACACACACACACACACACACACACACACACTGACACACATTTTCATGATCCAACCTGTATTTTATCTCGGCTCTGCAGGAGCAGTATGTCTTCATCCACGACGCCATCTTGGAGGCCTGTCTGTGCGGGGAGACGGCCATCTTGGTGAACGAGTTCGCCCTCACCTACAAAGAGATGCTGCGGGTGGACTCACAGAGCAACTCCTCACAGCTAAGAGAAGAGTTCCAGGTCAGTTGAACGACAGCGGCGGTCCGCTGCATCAACATTTCAGCCCACTGGGTTAAGCTATAATCAAATATAGATGAAGGTTGTTTGGCGTCAATGTCAACAAAAACAGGTATGGAGGAGACATGGGGATAGGTTGAGGGATAGGGGAGAGGTGTTTTTTATTTTTGCTTGGATGCAAGGTCATACATCCTAGGTTGAGTTTTTTTTTGTGTGTGTGTGTGTGTGTGTGTGTGTGTTTGTGTATCAAGGATCGACATATAACCTAGCCGCAGTCCTAATATTCTTCCAACCTCTCACTTTTACTCTCTGAATTGTTTAATTTTGTGGTGAGATATATTTATACTATGTATGCAGAGGATTAGTTATGAAAAACGAGGCTGTCACATTACCGCTGTGAGAAGAAACCTCCCATGGACAGGAGAACGAGGAGTCAGCCTCATCGTGTTATAGAGGCATTTAAGACCCGATGGACAGGTTTTGTATGATACCGAAAAAAACAAGACTTTCTAGCCACCATTGACTTTGTCTGAGACTCCTCCAACCCCTCTAATCTAGGACTGTATTATCCTCTAAGAGGAAGTTCTTCGATAGTCCTGGCTGGCTGATGATGCAGAGCTATCCCTTGCATGGATCTTCCTCCCATTTGTAGTTGTTTTTCTAGTTTGCTTTTCCACTACTGCCGTCAAAAAAAACACAACAAAAAAATACAACAAAAACAAGATTATGTAAGCGTCTGCTTGGGACTCTGAGGCTTGGATAACGCTAGAGATGAACTGCTACCAACAACACATCGATGGGGAAAGAAGCTCTTCAAAGTTAACATTGTTTCAGAAATAATAACACGTGTGTTCGTCCCTGACATCCTTTGGTTATTAGCCGTTGTTTCACTGCGTTGTCTAGCAGCTGTGTTCCCTCCCTCTGATCAGTTGGCCGCCGCATTGATTCCCTCCTCTCGCATTTCAAAGCAATCCTGGAATCAGCTTGTGTCTCCTCCGCTCTCCTCTTTTTGATACCATATTCGATTGTACACTTATTTTCTCTACACGAGTTTACGCCGGATTCACTACCTGGGTGCTTTATTGGGGAGAGTCGGGTGACAGACCGGGTGGGGCAGCTCTCTGGTTACAAAGTGTTCATGTTGAGGATCGGACGCGATCGCCTTCGGTATCCCTTTGATCTTGTAAACCCATCCGTCTGACATTGGTAAGGGGCGGGGAGGGGGGGCGGGGGGGGAACCTTTTTAGAGCATCCTACGCTCAGAGTGTACGGGCCGAAACACAGAGCAGCAGCCTGCCTCCTTAGAGCCTCCCAGATCTACACTTCATTAGTCATCTTCTGTTCTAATTATCCTTAAAAAAAATTATCTTTAGATTGTCCTTGTACACCAGAGTAAACATGGTGTTTATCAAAGATAATTGGCCAGGAAATGTTGCGTTTGGGTTGCAGAAACATTTCCTTTATTACGACGGCGGGGTAATGAAGCGTCGGTTGTTTGTACTCAATCACTTTAGCATAATGATGTTCAGAGGTTATTACATCATCATTAGGGCTTGAGGCATTCCTGTATATGTCCACTTGTCTACTTCATACCTTCATACATCCAATTTTCTACTTCATACATTAATACATCCACTAGGTCACTTCATTCCTCTATTAGTCCATTAGTTCACCTAATTAATTTATACATTGCCAAGGTCACTTCAGTCCTCTATTTGTCCACTTGTTCACTTCATTCCTTCATGCATCCACTTGTTCATTTCATTCCTTCATACATCCACTAGTTCACATTCAATGAGACAAATACAATTATTGAATGTTTCTCAGGAAATACATTTCCAATGTTTTAGAAAAAGCTCTCTCTGTGTGACAAACCGATTCGCTATATCTCCACTTTGTTGGAAATCGTTATTTCCGGAGGGATGTCACTTCCTGTCAACGTTTAGGTCCGGTAGCGTCCATTTCCCCCGCTCTCCCAACACCTATCTTGCATTCAGAACCCTAATCCTAACCCCCAGACGATGAGTAGGCGACGGGATCTCCGATTGCCCGGTGTCGCAAGACTAATGTCCCTCTCTCCCTCCAGACTCTGAACTCGGTCACCCCCCACATCGACGTGGAGGAGTGCAGCATCGCCCTGCTGCCGAGGAACCGTGAGAAGAACCGCAGCATGGACGTGCTGCCGCCCGACCGCGCCCTGGCCTTCCTGGTGACCACGGAGGGAGAGAGCAACAACTACATCAACGCCGCGCTCACAGACAGCTTCTACCGGCCCGCCGCGCTCATCGTGACCCCCCACCCGCTGCCTGGGACCACCGCAGACTTCTGGAGGCTGGTGTTCGACTACGGCTGCACCGCCGTCGTCATGCTCAACCAGCTCAACCAATCAAACTCCGCCTGGGTGAGCGAGCCAAAGCTTCCTATCAGCACCTTTCCAATTGGCCTGTTAACCATTGGCTCGTTCTTATTGGTTTGTTCCAATGCTGCAGGGAAGATACCTGTGTTTGCATGTATAGAGGAGTATTTTGATAGATGTATGTGCCCGGATGTGTGTGAATGTCTGTGTGTCGACGGGTATGTATATGTGTCCAGTGTGTATGCTGCATGCTTGTTTGTGGAAGTGTGGTTGTGTGTCTTTGGGTGCATGTGTTAGCATGCGGACATGTGTGTGTGTTTGTGTGGATGTATTTCAGGGGTATTTTTCTGTGTGAATTTAACTTGAGTTTCCCCTGCCACCGCCTCCTCCGTCTGGTTTGTGTATCTCTGTGTTTGGGATTAGCTCCGTCGAGCCATATTGTGGAGCTTTGATCTCTGACCACATTGATCTGAAGGCATCGCCTGATAGCTCCGCCTCGCTCCCATGTTTCAAGTTGGAGCTCTGGATAATAGCTTCACCCTCCAGGCTCTCTCAAGGTCCTCTTTGTTGCCTGCGCTCTTTCTCCTTTAAGCCCACACTCGCCTGGGCTGCAGTATCTCTGGCTCTGACGGGATGCTCTGCATCCTCACATGTGGGGATATGAGATCCTGCGTCGGGCAGATTAAATGCATATCCAGCATGTTGACGAACGTCGGTGTGATGTCATAGGCATGTGATTTAAGGCCGTTTTCTTTTTCTTAATGCCTATGGGTGATAAATAAAACCCAAACTATTTAATGGTGACTCTCACCTTTTGACTTGACAGGCTTTTATTTTGTACCTCCCATACTTAATGTTTCATCCTTGTTCCGGTTTTATGGGCCAGTCTTGAACTGCGTCAGGGCGGGTTGCTGACCTGCTTTTAAGCATAGTCATATGCTGCTAATGAGTATAAACGCTCTTTTAATTTATTGCTTCTCTCTCTCGGGGGTTTATGGGTCTTGGCATATCTTGGAGAAATTATGAGTAAATGATGGCTCTGAGTTCATTAATTTCCCACTCATGAGGTTAGACAGCTCATATTTTTTATCCAGAGATGTTAGATGTAATTGACTGCAGTACTGTGTATCCTGAAAGAGTGATTCAAATGGAAATGCCAACTGCACTACACTATACTATAATGTACTATATTGCGCTAGAAAACACTATAATACAATATACTTCACTAAACGAAACTGTAACCAATAAGGGAAAAGGTGATGAAATCTTTGAAGCGTTTCCCTTACAGAGAGAGATGATTGCGGGGTCAGAGAGGTTATGTGGTTGCAAACTGCAGGATCACTTCTGATCAGCCCTGAGTCCTGCTGTCAGGCAGCGTGCATGATAGATGATGAAATAAGGGGAATGGGTCTGTGTGACTTCACTCTTGCAAATTTGTTTTTAATATATATGTATGTATAGTTTATGTCTATATTTATATATATATGTAGATTTATACGTGCATATGTATATATTGCGGGAGCCCAGGAGATATGTGATTATAGAAAGGATCCGGGTTGAGACTAGTGTGTGCGTGCGGGCATGCCTGTACTCTCTTTATTCAGGGATTGAGTGTAGAGTTGGCATCGCAGTAGATACCAGACACAGAGGGAACGATGTGAGTGTAATTCCCTGGTGGGATCCTCAGGATTACGATCTGCAAGATGCTTTTACTGCTGGCCATTGAAAAGACTGCCTGGTGGCACGATTATTTAATCCACAAACATAGGCTTTCTGGATCGTGATACGGAACTAATCTCTCATTCACATTTAAGAATTATGCAGAGGATGCAACAAAAAAGAATTGTATAGCATAGTATAGTAAAGCATAGTATAGTATAATATAGTGTAGTACTATATAGTGTTGTATAGTGAATTCTATTATATATAGTACATATAGACGAAGGTCATTGGTTTACCTGCTGCTTTCCATCTCTGCACAACGCATCGCCTTTATGTCTCCTTTCTATCTTTAACATTTGTTCCGTCTTTCTGTCCTCCTCTGTGTCTCCCTGCCGCCCCCTCCCCCTGCAGCCCTGTGTTCAGTACTGGCCCGAGCCCGGCCTCCAGCAGTACGGGCCCATGGAAGTGGAGTTCCTGTCCATGTCGGCGGACGACGACGTCGTCACACGTCTGTTCCGGGTCAAGAACGTGACGCGGGTAGGTGGTCTACTGTCCCCTGAACACACCCGCGGGCGTATGCTCCCGTCCCCCTCGAGAGATGGTCTGTCACCCAAGGCGGTACCTTGAGTGTGTTTTCACTCCAGTGAGCCGTTCACTTGCTGTGAATGTCAAATGTCTTCCTAGCCAATATTTATCTTTTCTGGCTATAGTCACCGTAGAAAGGGATCTGGGGCCTCCTGTATTTACATAGGGCCACCTGAATCACGGGTTAAAAGGCTACGCCTCTGCAGGATAGGAAACCATATGAGGTCCTTTGACTGAGATAATGATGGTCCAGTTATCTGTCTCTCAAACCGACTTTTGATTGCCTAGGAGGCGGTCTGTGTACTGTCCGGTGAATAGGAGTATGCTCCAAAAAATAACGTATTTCATGACAATACCATCCATATGTATGCCAGCAGTTCTCTCAGGTGCCAGCCCTCTCATCCCTCCCCCCGAGTCCACAGCTTTTTGATTTGTTCCTAAACCGTGTCGCACATCCAAATGAGACGCCTGACATGCGGGGAATTAGGCAGAACTTTTGAGAGGGGCGGGAAGCCAAACAGAGCGTCTGACAGCGTTGTCACTGTGCGGGGGCAGAGGGGACGTCTGCTTCCTCTACCAGGGCCCCGCCACGCTGAATACAAATGTGTGTGTGACTGTGTGTGTGTGTGTGTGTGTGTGTGTGGGGGGTGTAAATGTGTACGCTTGCGTCAACTCCCTCCGCTGTGTACCCAAAAAAATCTCAACCTCTGTGATCCTCGTCTCCTTCTGTACGGCTATTCAAATATAGAACTTCAAGCGAGTCAATTTTATCCCCCTGAAGCGAATCTCTGACAAACGCAGACTATTACAAATGTGCATTCAGGCGAGCTCAATCACGGACGTCATTCTGAGTGGCGGGAACGGCGGCGCGTTGCCCGGCCGTACTCTGGCATGCTGGAACTCAAAACCCCGCCCCCCCCCCCCACCCCCCACCCCCCCCCCCCCCCCCCACCCCCCCCCCCCCCCCACCCCACACCCCCACCCCCCCCCCCCCCCCCCCCCCCCCCCCCCCCCCCCCCCCCCCCCACCCCCACCCCCCCCCCCCCCCCACCCCACAGGTTGGCCTACCTCCCCCCGGCCTCCCCTGACAGGTTAGTCCACCTCTCCCTCCTGTTCTCTCCCCCCCGGCCCCGCCGGGCTACATCCCTGGTTGGAAAACGTTCCATCTCTCCCCTCCCTCCCGCTCGCTTAGCACTTCCTCACGCCGGTCGTCGAGCAAAAAGTCCCCGGAAAAGTGCAGCGCAGGCATGTGCTAGAGGATGAGGTACCGAGCCGGGGCCATGTCGGCACGCTCTGTAAATCCCCCCCCACCCCCCTTCAGCGAGGCCATTCCTCGGAGCGTCGTCGGCGCCTCCGCCAGCCCAATTTGCGTGACTTACAGCGGCTCCGGTGCTCCTTAAGTGCCGGCTGGAGGGCCGCGAGGAGCCAGGAGCTACGAGCGCGCCGAGGCCCCCGCGCCCGGCTCAGCTCCCGATCCGACCGGCCGCCCATAAATCTCCTGGTCAGACTGCTGACTGAGCACCGCCGAGAGACGCCCGCCCCTGGCTCGGTGGGGGCAGGGAGGGAGGGAGGGGAGGGGGTGTCACACACACACACACTCCATTGTTGCTCTGGCAACAGTGCCAGGATCCAGGCACACGTCAGGTGCATGCCAACAACCACACATGATCGCAAATATGTATACACGTGCATGTAGATTCGCACACACACATTCGTCACTAACACACGCACGCATGCATGCATGGTCGAAAATTCATACACGTGCTAGTAGATATGCACATACACACAAACACATACACACACCCACATGATCACAAATCCATACACATGACACCATGATATGCACCGATGCACAGCGCAGACTCGCACACATGCACGATAAAAAATCCATACACATGGAGATAGATGCACAAACAAGTCATCATACAGACATGCACATACATGCACATACGCATATGCACTTGTACAAACCTCTATAGATGCACACGGACACTCGTATTACATATGTGTGTGTGTCTTGCCAGACCTTCAGACTTCGTGTGTGTCCTTTCATGGAAAGCTCCAAGATGACCATCTCTTTAGAATCACAGTCCTTCCGACTCCATGTGTGTGTGTGTGTGTGTGTGTGTGTGTGTGTGTGTGTGTGTGTGTGTGTCCTGTGCAGCTCCAAGATGACCACAGCCAAAGAAACACAGTCCTTCAGACTCCCTCTGTGTGTGTGTGTGTGTGTGTGTGTGTGTGTGTGTGTGTGTGTGTGTGTGTGTGTGTGTGTGTGGTTGTGTGTGTGTGTGTGTGTGTGTGTGTGACCTTGATGGCCATGGCTAAAGAAGCCCAGTCCTTCACACTCTGTGTGTGTGTATCCTGTGCAGCTCCAGGAGGGTCAGCTGGTGGTGTGTCAGTTCCAGTTCCTCCGCTGGTCACCATACCGAGACGTGCCCGACTCCAAGAAGGCCTTCCTCAACCTGCTGGCTCAAGTCCACAAGTGGCAGCGCGAGTGTGGGGAGGGACGCACCATCGTCCACTGCCTGTGAGTACTAGCGATGTGAATAACTCCAATTTTTCATGGTCTGAACGATGGTGGTATGAACGAATAATCGATTATTCGATGTGTGCCGACATTCACAAAGGCAGCCATGGATCATCGGCAAGAAATCACTTAATATCTTAAAAGCAAAAATACAAGTACCTGCTAAGTAGTTCCAGTCAAATTGTCTGTTCAGCCCTCATAATGAGAGCTGGTAAATTGTGAAAAATGCATTTAACTGTAATCCGAAAACGCGGTTATATGCTATAGTCCCTATAGTATCTGTGGTATAAAGGCTGAATCGCGACGGTCTATACTTTCAATGAAGAGTGAAGAGTATGTGTTTATAATTTGAAATTCGTCCCAGCCTTTATACCACAGATACTATAGGGTCTATATCATAAACCGCGTTTTCTGATTTCAGTTTAATGTAACAGTAAGCTGACAACATCCCTAATTAACACCGCAACTGCAAATTAACCACACAGAGATAACCATGGCAACGGGTCAAACCAATTTTCTTATGGCAATAATTCGGTGCGCACATCCGCCGTGTTGATAAACAAATAATCCCCCTATAAATGAATGGCCTTAATTTATTTTCTATGGCAAGTGACCATGGTATAAGCAGGATAATGCCCTTGGACACCTGTCTGACATTAGTTGTGTTCGTTAATTCTTGTTTAATTGAATGGGAAAAAATGTAAACGGTCCAAATGTTAAAAATCGACTTTGACCCTCGGGAACGAATAATCGAATGATCGAATATTCTGTCTCATCCCGAGTGAGTACCGCCTCTGTTACAGCCCTCAGACCCTCAGGGTGTGTGTGGTTACATACCATCAGTGTGTGTGTGTGTGGTTACATACCATCAGTGTGTGCATGTGTGTGTGTGTGTGGTTACACACCATCTGTGTGTGTGTGTGGTTACATACTATAAGTGTGTGTGTGTGTGTGTGTGTGATTACATACCATCAGTGTGTGTGTGTGTGTGTGTGTGTGTGGTAACACACCATCAGTGTGTCTGTGTGGTTACATACTATCAGTGTGTCTGTGTGGTTACATACAATCAGACCACCAATGTGTGTGTGTCTGGTTCAAGACCATCAGTGTGTGTGTGGTTCCAGAACAGTTTGTGTGTGACTCCTAATAACAGAGTTAATACGATCAACGACTTCTATTTCTCGTTCCGCGTTTTGGAGTTTTATTGGATTAAAACCGAAGAGAATTCTGAAGCAATATATGAATGTCAACTGAACTCTCTTAACCCTTGACTGACAACCTGGTGTGTGTACACGGTTGGAAGGGCTTTGATGAATGATGAGCTACAAGCTGGTGTTTGTGAGTGTGTATGTGTGCGTGTGGGTGTGTGTGTCAGTAGAATGCTGTCATTCTGAGCGTGTCTCATCCTAAACGGCTCTGTGGTGTTCTAAAGCCTGCTGCGAAACACTAAGCCGGCGTTTGAGTCGGATGCGTTGCTACAACTCCTCCCGTTGTCATAACAACTTCCCCCCTACCCCCTTACCTCAGAAAGCGACCGCTACTGCTGATGATAATGAATAGTCGTCCCCCCCCACCCTCCCCATACCGCCATGCAAAATCACATCACTCAATGCTGTTACACAGCGTTACCAATGACAACAGGGAAGGAAAGAGATTATGGAGATGAAATCAATTATGGCTTAATACAGAATGCATCGAGTCTCTCGATGGTAAATCCTAGAGTGCCTAGGCAATTGAGGTTGATTGATTACTTTAGAGCACTGTGTATTGGCCAATGATGTCCCAGCACCCGCCTTCCTTCTGGCTCTGCAACCAATGCCAGGCTCAGGGGACAGGAAGTGGTCTGTCCAATGGCGTGCGTGCTTAATGGAGTCAAAAACACACAATTTATGAAAAATAGATGGCTGGGAATGCAGGCTGAATATTTCACAGGCACAGTTCAATTAAGGTTGCTTAATATTTCAAAAGCTCTTTATGTGAGATAATGTCACTCTGGTTGATGAGCGAAGAATATAGGTAATATTTATATTATAAGTAAAAGTATATATATAATGCTGGACATGATAATAAATGGGAATTCCAAACACACCGCTAAACCTTGACTGGATGTTAGGAACAACATGGACACTTTGTTGTCACCAAAGAACATTATCTGTTTGATGGATAATTAATATTAATTAGGGTACAACTGACCCTACCATCATCGTTAACAATATGTCTTCTAAGTTGGAAAACGTGTCTTTTATGGGAAATCCTGTTATGAGAACCCTATGGGACTGAACAATTGTTATTATGAGAACCCTATGAGACTAAGAACATATTATTAGAAGAAACCTATGAAACTAAACGCATGGTATTAGAAGAAACCTATGAAACTAAACACATGTTTTCAGAACCACCCTATGAGATGAAATACAGCTGACCTCTGGTACTTCCCCCTAACGTCTGCGTCCGCGCTGTGTTCAGGAACGGCGGTGGTCGCAGCGGGAGCTTCTGCGCCAGCACCATCCTGCTGGAGATGATCCAGTACCAGAACATGGTGGACGTCTTCTACGCCGTCAAGACCTTACGCAACTGCAAGCCCAACATGGTGGAGTCTCTGGTACAGGAACCCCTCTGATTGGTCCTTGATGCTGATGTGCTATGATACTGTTCTTTGGATCTGAGCCAGGAATAGGCAGAGATTTCTGTATTTTCTGAACTGAAAAACCTCGCCTGACCCATGTGTCTGTTTGTGTTTGGTATGTGTGTTTGCTTGTTTGCCTGTTCACGTTCTGTATCCATGCCCCCTGTCCAGCAGAAGAATGTTAAGAGTCTATCCACACGCAAGGTTATAAATTAGCTGTTCCCGCTGTCCTCCCTTCCATCCATCTTGGATCACCTCCTGCCCTGGCCGTGGTTGCTATTACTAGTAGTAATTAGTGATGAATTGGTGAAATTGATTTACGCAAATCTGCTTTAGTGAGACGCTCTGTCTTTCGCCCTCTCCCAGTTCAGGCTGGGACCGTGCCTCGGGCGGTGGCTGGGGAGGACATGAATGTTTCTATTGCCAATCAATCTGTGTTATTACATTGTGCCCCGCAGGAGCAGTATCGATTCTGCTACGACCTTATCCTGGAGTACCTGGACTGCTTCGAGGGGAGATAGCAACATGCTAACGGTAGCCATCGTTCTCCATCAGCCGGCCACTCCGTCGGGGCCCCCCGGGGACCGGCGACAGTATGGATGTTTTGGTTTGACCTTTTGGACAGGGAACGATGTGAGGGACGACGCAGAGTGATGGGAGGAACTGGGGGTCAAGATTCTAACTTTTAACCTTTAATGTACAGCCGTCATTTCTTCTTCTTCTTCTCGTCGTCGTTGTTGTTCCCTTTTTGATATTTTTTGTGCTTTTATTTTTGGGTCTAACTTTTGCCTCCGGACTCTAAAGCTCTTTTGTGCTATGTGTTACCGTAGCAACAATAGGAGTGTTATGGGCTAACGCTGGACTCCCGCCTCACTGGAGAGCAGTCGTCCTGACTGTTGTTCATGGTTTTGCTACAACAGACTGAATATCCAGCGTCTGGGACTAAACATGGACATGTTATTGTTGTTGTTGTTCTCTTCAAGTGTTGTTCAGGCATGACTTCTGTCACCATACCATTAACTGCCTTATGCTACCCACCCCCATACCAGGAAAGATAAATGTTCCCCTTTCAATTGTCCCGACTCCTCGAACACATCGGAAACGGCTTCATTCAAAACGCGCAAAGTGGCAAGCAGAAGGTTTTTTACACAGCGGGCCCTCGGGCCCCGACAGTACGGAGAGAAGACGTGTGCGTTCAGCGGGAGGCGGTGTCGCTGCTGCGTTGTGGTCCATGTGTTGGTGCTGCTGATGCAGTCGGAGCCAACAGGGGACACACGGTACCGGGGGCACGACTCAGCCATGGGGGAGACGGGAGATTATTGTGATGGTGCCAATCCCACAAGAACTTAGAACTTCAACTAGAACTATAGCCTCTATTGACATCATCCTCTTGCTTGTTGTTGACAACATACACACGGTATTTGTACTGCATCCGCTGACAGTTTGTCTCCACGGTGGGAGTTCCCTCTGACTTTCAGGTCATGGATGGGGAGGTTGTTGGGGTGTGCGGGTGTAAGACACCCGCACATTGTTTAAGGCAGAGTGTAAAAAAGATTCATAATGCTGTGGTGACGTGTCTGGACCAGTACTGTGTTTCATGTTGAAGATGCAGTTTAATTTTTAAAGGTGCTTATGATTTGACAGTGAATTTGTTCCCCCTCTTTTCGGAGGCGTTGCCTCTTACCTTGTTTTGGCTGCATTTGCTCGATGTTCAAGAGAGTTTTAATGTGTTAGTCGCTGTTGACCTTTTCAGTAGTGGATGAAGCTCTGCAATGTCGCATACATTTTTTCTGTCCAAAGTGACATCAAATGAGGAAAACAGAAATAGGCTACATGTAAAAAAGGAAACAAGTTGAAAATGCATTGGCCAAGAGCCTCAGCCATTTAATAGTTTCTTGATGTTTTCCACCACTATGAGTTTTCTGTGTTACATTTGATTTGAAAAAAAAGATGGACCTAGATCTGTTATTGTTAGAACAAGAAGAGGGAAGAGTTTGGTGTTTGTGACTGTGGTGGCAAAGTGAACTTTGAGAGACATTACAGGAAAAACAAGTCAACGATAGAAGTGGAGCTTTAAAAGGTCTATGACATAAGGATGAAAAGCATTTATTCTTTTATATAATAAAGTTGAATTGAATTTCACTGTAGGGGGGGTTCCCCGGTTATCTACTGACATGCAGCAGTTGTAAAGGGGCGTCTCATGGTGGTTAACTCCACTTCAAACACTATCAACAACCCCCGCCTTGCCACCCAGAAACAAACGGAGGGGAAAACCTTAAATCATACCACAGGAATGGCAGCTAGCGGCGGGTTCCAGCTCCCAAATCTGCTTCTAGCGGGAGCGCAGGGAACATGAATTAGGCAGTGTGATGTTTTCATCAGGGTCTCACATTTCAAAGGCTGGAGCGGTTTGTTTTCAGACAAAGGGTACGTGATGAGGTAAGCTAGAGCAGTTGGGCCCAGTATCTCCTTAGTGAGCTACTGGACACAAACAGGAAGTGCCTGAACACTTGTTTCTCGAGGGTGGAGGAATGTGTATATATATAGATATATATAGATGTATATTACTGTTATGTGAATACTATGTGAATAATATACTATATGTTTGCCCAGAGTAAAGACGTACAGTAAGTAAACACAAGTAACCACAAAGCTGAATGTGTTGTCAATGACAATTTTGTGTGTTTATGCAAGAAGCCCCCCCGGTAAGAATGTTGCTTGATAATCCATTTCAGTCACTAATTCTGGGATAAAACTATTCATAATGCATCCATGTTGCCATCATTCTGCCAATTTGTAAAATATTACAAACTGAACTCCCCAAATATTGCTATCTTAAAACCAGAAGGATATCAAACAGCGCAGAATCTGCTACTGTTTATGCATCCAGATTCTGCATAATTTTGTAATAATTATTACAGTATACACATCAAAAACATGAATACATTCATCACCAGTGGCGATGGATCTATTGATATAAAGAGTTAACGTTTATGATGCTCATAAATAATTCTAGCCTCCATAGACTGTCTAAAGCATGAAGAAATTAAAAGCATTGTCTGCCTAATCTTCTCGTTAGTTCTCATTTCCATCGACTCCCCCCAACATTTCGTATTGTTTCATTGTAGGGTACTGTAATCCTCGTAACTTCTTCTTACCCATGTGTATTTTACCATTGCCAAAAACAGTCCATTCCAAAGCTTTCTCCCAGACGGCTCTATGTGGCAGCGCCAGCTGTGAGATCTCCATCTTTTTTTTCATTTGTGTGCTTCTGTATGATATAGAAGCAGTGGAATCCAGCTGCTGTGTTTTTGAACTTTGTATTTGTGAGGCAAGGTGTGTATTTAAACCGAGAGAGGGGGAGACGAGGGATGTGTTGTGGCTAAGGATGAGGGATTGTTCTGAAGTATTATAAACAATAAAAAAGCTGTGTGAAGGGGAACAGAGGATTGTTTGACTCTTGCTGCCGTCAATCGTTGGGGCGTTCTGAAAAAAAAAACAACGTTCTGCCCATCTCCTATTTTAATCCTGCTGTTTGGCTTGCGTTGTGTTTTTCTATACCCGTATCATGTTTTCTTCTGAAATACAAACACAGCACGAGTTGGAAGACATGGATTCACCCGGACAGTCGGTTGTGGTGCGGTAAAGGCTGGACATTTCCTGTCTGTAACATCCTGACCTTCCTGTGGTTGCTCACCGGGATGTGGTCTGTTAGCCGATCATAGAGCCTGGCCTGCACAACCTGATCCATCTCCTTCCAACCTCCCACCCTATTTCCCTGCTGATCACTATCCTCCTGTTATATATCCCCTAAAGCCCCCGCCCCCGAATATAGATCTTCAGACACCCTCCGTCTCCCCCTCATTTATCTCTCTCTCTCTTCATCTCCCCCTACATTTATCTATTCCCCTCTCTCTCTTCGTCTTACCCTACAATTATCTCTCCCTCTCCATCTCCCCTCCATTTATCTCTCCCTCTCTCTCTCTCCATCTCCCCCTCCATTTATCTCCCCCTCGCTCTCCATATACCCCTCCATTTATCTCTCCCTCTCTCTTCCATTTCTCTCTCCCCTACGTTTACCTTTCCCTATCTCTCTCTCCCTCTACATTTATCTTTCCCTCTCGGTCTCTCCCTCTACATTTATCTTTCCCAGTCTCTCTCTCCCTCTACATTTATCTTTCCCTCTCGGTCTCTCCCTCTACATTTATCTTTCCCAGTCTCTCTCTCCCTCTACATTTATCTTTCGCTCTCTCTCGACATCTCATTCTCTCTCTCTCTCTTTCTCTCTCTGTTCTCTGTCAATCTCCCTCTAACCCTCTATTTCTCTCGATTTGTACAAACCCCCAGACAACTCTCTGTCCGTTCTCACTCAGTCCGGAGTGACTCCTGGCCACCTCTCCAGACTTTCTTTGAGTCTCTGCCCTGTTAAATAATTCAACAGTTCTGCAGACTGATCTCGTGTTTAATCCCTGAGACAGGCCAAATTAATTAGAGAGCAAGGTGTGATGCCCGTCTCAGGATAACCCACCTGGACCGCGGAGATAGGTCTTCTACAGGAACCATCGCAGGTAACCAGTGGCCCCGAACAAACAGTTACAAGGTAAAGAATATAAGTAAGTAGGTACGACTCTTGGGATGGTAACACCCTCCATGAGAGGTTTTCCTCTGTCTGTGAGATAGAATATGAAGGAGAAAAAATACATGATATATATCCATAGATTAAGATAGGAGAGATAGATATGAGATAAGATAAAATCTCATTTACATTTCCACATGTTTCCTTGTCTTTAGAGAGCAATTAAAATACAAAATGGTTTCAGCCAGGGTCCTATCTTCCTCGCCACCACTCTGCTAATAACTAGCTTACATTTAAAAGTAATTGGAATTTTATCTTTTAATGTAATTCCTGCAATGGCCTTCCTGTACACAGGGTACCTTAAATGACCAGGATCAGTATTGTGTTATACTTATGTGATCTTTCTTTTGGGTCTTTTGATCCTATATCGCCAACTCCTCTTTAACTTCTCTAAAAAAATCTTTAACACCCTCTTTCTAATGAACCCTAAGAGTAACATCATCATATATTTATTGGTCGGTTTTAATGATAATTGTCTGTTTACAATGCATTTATCGTAACTTCCTGTGTTATTTGCCAGACACATCCATTAAGGAGCTCAGTCTGTATTTTACGCCCTACACTTATCTCTGGCCCTAAGCATGCTTCACCTCATGTGAGGATCAATAAATAGCAATTAGTTCCAAATCCCTGCTGTCTCAACTTGGGTTCAGTCCAGGGTAGAAGCAGAAAATATCTCTTGAGATGACCATAAAGCAGTTTCTGCCTCTAATCTCATCCCCAAGCAGCTGAAATAAAGCAACAGTTGCTGGCGCTTGTATGAAGTTAATAACGGCTGTTGTGAATGGAAGTGTGGCCGCAGTTAGTTCCGAAATGATGTGTTGGATTGGCTTCACAGCAAATCCTTGGCTGATATTTGCAGACAAGGAGGGAGATGTGTGTGGGGGGGGGGGGGTAGCAAGTAACCGTGGTGATAAGTAAATACGCCGCCGTTTACATTGCTCACCAGACAAAGACAAGCCTCAAACTGATAACAGGCCAACAGTCTCCATCCCAGGTGTCCTCTTGTTGATGTGGAGAGACCAGCAGTTTGTCCCAAGGTGTCCTCTTGTTGGTGTGGAGAGACCAGCAGTCTGTCTCCAGGTGTCCTCTTGTTGATGTGGAGAGACCAGCAGTCTGTCCCCAGGTGTCCTCTTGTTGATGTGGAGAGACCAGCAGTCTGTACCCAGTCTTGTTGATGTGAGAGATACCAGCCGTCTGTCCCCAGGTGTCCTCTTGTTGATGTGAGAGTGACCAGCAGTCTGTCCCCAGGTGTCCTCTTGTTGATGTGAGAGAGACCAGCAGTCTGTCTCCAGGTGTCCTCTTGTTGATGTGAGAGATACCAGCCGTCTGTCCCCAGGTGTCCTCTTGTTGATGTGAGAGTGACCAGCAGTCTGTCCCCAGGTGTCCTCTTGTTGATGTGAGAGAGACCAGCAGTCTGTCTCCAGGTGTCCTCTTGTTGATGTGAGAGAGACCAGCAGTCTGTCTCCAGGTGTCCTCTTGTTGATGTGAGAGAGGCCAGCAGTCTGTCTCCAGGTGTCCTCTTGTTGATGTGAGAGAGGCCAGCAGTCTGTCTCCAGGTGTCCTCTTGTTGATGTGAGAGAGACCAGCAGTCTGTTTCCAGGTGTCCTCTTGTTGATGTGAGAGAGGTCAGCAGTCTGTCTCCAGGTGTCCTCTTGTTGATGTGAGAGAGACCAGCAGTCTGTCTCCAGGTGTCCTCTTGTTGATGTGAGAGAGGCCAGCAGTCTGTCTCCAGGTGTCCTCTTGTTGATGTGAGAGAGACCAGCAGTCTGTCCCCAGGTGTCCTCTTGTTGATGTGAGAGAGACCAGCAGTCTGTCCCCAGGTGTTCTCTTGTTGATCTGAATGACAAGCCGTCTGCAGGTTCTGGACACATAACATCCTCATCTTCCATTTTTCTGAAAGGGCTCAAGTTGTTTACCCACACAAAATGTTCTGTAAACACACACACACATAAACCCACACAAACACAACCTCACATGCACACACACGCCTCCATACATATCCACACACACTCCCACACATGCAGCCTCAAATGCATTCACAAACACAGACTCATTCTCTCTGCTCTTTCTTCCTCACACACAAGCGTGTGCACACACACGCACAAACACGGAGAAACACACAACCCAACCACACATGCACCCATATACACAAACACACACCCACACACTCGCAATCTTGCTTTTTCTCTCCGCCACAAACACAAGTACAAGGATGAACACACAGGTGCACACGCACATGCGTTTGGTATTTATCTTGTCTGACGGTCCCCATGGTATTGTTCTTCAGCTGGGGGCCTGCAGAGGAGACAGCTGGCTGCAGCTCTGGCCTCAGCCAAGCAGAGATGCTGAGATCGGAGCAGATGGCTGCTTCTCTCTTCTTGGTGGTTGCCTGGTCTCGCTAGGCTGCTTATCTACTGGTGGGCTTTCAGTGGAGGAAGCCATGGCCTGGGAGGTAGGGGGGGGGTATGGTGGTGGTGGCTGTGATGGTTCCAGGCCAGTACCTCCAGGCAAACAGGAAGACCAAAAGCTAGACATCCAATTCCTAAACAGATTTGTACCGACTAGTCCTCAGCAGTAACCATATTCTGCAAAAGAAAGCAAGCAAGGACAGCCTAAGACTTACCTACGGCTAGGTTATGTTGTTTGTTTACCTTTATTTGAATTTCCTGTGTGTGTGTGTGTGTGTGTGTGTGTGTGTGTGTGTGTGTGTGTGTGTGTGTGTGTGTGTGTGTGTGTGTGTGTGTGTGTGTGTGTGTGTGTGTGTGTGTGTGTGTGTGTATACACATATTATATATATATAAATACACACACATTTTTATATCTTATATAAACATCCTCATAGGGCACATCATACGGGGTACGATGAAGGATGAAACGTGTGGTTCTCCCAAGGATCATTCCTGGTTGTTAGCAGGGTTATAGAGATGTCGAGCCTTGAGGGCTCTGGAGATGGGGCTTGTATACGGTCTTATGTCAACGGCAGTCATTTCACCACCAGCCTGCTGCAATAAAGCATCTTTAGACGGCTGTAAATCTGAGAGATGGGCTTATCAAAAGGTCAGCTCTTTGCAGAACTGGCTTAGCAACTGGATTTATCCTTTTGATTATTTGGAGCAGAAAGATGAGGCCGGAGGGGATGAGGGGTATCAATCACTGGGATTGTGATCCCTGACAACCCCGCCACAAAAACACAACTATCTTATCCACTTCAGGACTTTATCCTTTTATGACCCGCAAATGGAAGTAATATGAGAAATGTGGTTCCCTCGACACATTAATAGCGAACGTGTTATTTATGTGAACGCTTGCCTGATTTATTAAGTTATACGAGTAACAAACAGAAAAAAAGTGTGTCTGTTGAACAGATCATCAATTCTTCTTTCTTTTTAAAATATTCGTCCTCTGAATTCCTTCTCTGTTTCTTCTCGCTCTGCTCTCCCTCCCACCCTGTTCTATTTAGAAAACGTGCTTTAAGAGTCACACACTGCATAAGACAACTAGCTGCAGTGCCTGAGCGAGCACGCATTAAACCACCAGCTGATATCTAATCTACACACCACAGGTTGTGGATGCTCACCAACTGCAGTAACCCAAACACACACACATTTACACGCAGGTTGTGGATGCTCACAAACTACAGAAACCCGAACACACACACAAGCAAACGCTAACACAAATATGCACACACTCACATTATATTCCATTCCATTACATGGAATATAATGGATAATAGCTGACGCTTTTATCCAAAACAACAGCACGATCCATGACAGCACAAACCAGAAACAAGAGATGGAGAAGTTCTTTGTTTATTTTTGTTTCTTTTTCATTGGCCAAGATGCAGTCTGAACGGATGAGTTTTAGCCTGCAGTGGAAGATTGCCTACGTAGGCTTTCAGCTGTCCTTACGTCTCCTTCCACCAATGGGGAGCAAGGATTGCAACAGTGGAGTTTTTGTTGAGTGGCAGTAGTGGTCCCTTTGGATTGAGGGGAGTTTTGCAGTCATGGAGCGCATAGTGGACAGGCTCGGGTGTATGGTCTGACCATGGCCCGGGTGTAGGAGGGCCCTGAGCCACCGGTAGCCAGGGCAGGTTGTGGAGGAGGGGTGCAGTGTGGGAGGTGGGGTGGTTGGGGACCATTGTGGATGAGATCCAGAGGATGAATGGCACATGCAGGCAGACCAGCCGGAAGGGAGATGCAGTTGTTACAGTTAGATAACAAGAGCCTAGGACTAAACCTGCGTGGCCTTCTGGGTGGGAGGAATGGACGTATCCTCTTGATTTTGGGGAGCATATGTCTGCAGGAGAGGGATGTCACAGCGATGTTATCTGCGAAGGACAGCTGGTCATCCAGTTTCACTCCCCCGGTTCCTGGCCGTCCGAGCTTTTGACACCACAAGGTTCGCAATATTGATGGAGAGGCATGCACACAAGCACGTCCACAGTCACACATACACACACAGACACACTCAAACACACACATAGAAAGACAGCCAGACTGACTGACTGACTCGCAAACGCGCACGCACACGCAGCAGTGGTCGGTGACTTTTGTCCTGCAGACTCCACCTCCCATGGTCTGTCTGCCAGCTGAACCCATAGATCAGTGTGTTATAATCCAATCACTGAGGCTTATTTGTGTGTGTTCCCCACTGGGGGAATATGAAATGCAGGGAACATCTAGGATGATTACTACTGGATGTGATCCACTGAAGCTTATTGCGGCAAGTCGCTTTTGTGGGTTACACCAATGCTCTTTATCCTGTGTAACTGAGATGTCACGTCCGTCTAAAATGTGATGCTCTTGCCTTTTCCTCCGCAGACCAAATTGATTTAGAAGGGAAGACCCTGGGGTTGATGGAGCTGTGGGTGGATGCGTTGAGACGGCTCTCATGATTTCACATAAGTTTGAACAAAAGTGATGGCTACAGTGGGAAAGTTACAGAGTGCCGGTCAAATGCTGAAGGCTACTTTGCACCAATTACCTGAATCTCCTCAATGCTCTCTTCATTCTTTAAATACCTCCAAGCTGCGGCCCACTAGCTGCTGGAGCATGTTCAGGCTGCGCCTAGTGGTCGTTGGTTTCACATCCTAAAAGGTCAAATTATTCACCACAGACAGTCAGACACAAAACCAGCATCTGGTTTACTGCTTCGTATTATTTTACTATGTAGTAATTTATCCAATGTGGCTAGTAAAGTGTAGTCTGTTACAGGTCATTAAAAAGGAAGGGGGTAGGCAGGTAGGGGTTAGACAGGTAGGGGTCGGACAGGTATGTGTTAGATGGGTAGTGGTTAGACAGGTAGGGGTTTCACAGGTAGGGGTCAGACAGGTAGGCGTTAGATAGGTAGTGGTTAGACAGCTGGTGGTCAGACAGGTAGGGGTTGCTCAGGGAGGCATAGTCAGAAAAAACTTTGCTCTGCATCATACAATATATTTCTAGACACAGTTTCCATGTGGACTGCAATCAAACAGGGCTTTAGTTTCTGCTGCTCATTGCATGTGCACAGGCAGGCAGGCAGGCAGGCAGGCAGGCAGGCAGGCAGGCAAGCGCGCGCGCACACACACACACACACACACACACACACACACACACACACACACACACACACACACACACACACACACACACACACACACACACACACACACACACACACACACACACACACAATAGCGATGTCAACCATGCAGGCTCTATTCAGTTAGCAGTGTCTTGGGGATTTAGCTAGATTGAAAGCCAAACACTTGGATTGGAAAACACCTGCACACAGCCTTTAAGAACACCTTATTTTGAAGAAGGAAAAAGCTGCTGAGGAAGAAATTGGCGGCTGCCAGAGAGGATTACACCAGAATAATCCATACATACTTCTTTCTTTCTTTCTCTCTCCCCCTCCCTCTGTAGCTCTCTCTCTCTCTCTCTCTCTCTCTCTCTCTCTCTCTCTCTCTCTCTCTCTCTCTCTCTCTCTCTCTCTCTCTCTCTCTCTCTCTCTCTCTCTCTCTCTCTCTCTCTCTCTTTGTGTCATCTCTCGCTCTCTCCCTCTCCTTATCCTTTATTTTCCTCCAACCTGCTGTGTGTGTTTGTGTGTATATTTGGGTGTGTGAGCGAGAGTGTGTGTGTGTGTGTGTGTGTGTGTGTGTGTGTGTGTGTGTGTGTGTGTGTGTGTGTGTGTGTGTGTGTGTGTGTGTGTGTGTGTGTGTGTGTGTGTGTGTGTGTGTGCGCGTGCGTGTGTGCGTGAGAGAGAGTCTGTATGTATCTGTGAGCGTGTGTATCTTTGTGTGTGTGTGTGCGTGTGTGTGTATCTGTGTGTGAGAGTCTTTGTGTGTGTGTCTTCTCCAGGTTGATTGGCGGTGCTTCCTCTGCACTGGGTGAGCGGGATGTCACCTCCTTTCTGGGAGGTGTGGGGGACACATGAGAGACAGGAGTGTCTCATGTCGTCCCCCCCCCCTACCCCCCCTAACGATCAGCTGGCTGTCGTCTGGGCCCCCGGGTGACGGGCCCTGACACGCGTTAAGCTGACATGTTTTTGATGTTGTCATGTCACTCAAGGCAGAGGAGTATAGGAACGTGTCCTTGTGGAAGAGCCCTCTGCTGCTAACCTACTGCTCTGCTGCGGCTCCCAGCACGGCGCTGGGGCTGACAGCCCGGGCCTACTGCCGCTCTGGACTGCAACTGCAACTGCAACATGCACACACACACACACACACACACACACACAAACACTGACACAAACATGCATGCGCACAGGGGCACACACAGACACAAAAGCACCCACACACACGCATGCACACACACAAACACACACAAACACACACGCGAAGGCGCACACACACACAAACACAGACACACACAAACACGCACAGGCACACACACACACACACACACATTCACACACAGGCACACACGCAGGGACACACACACACAAACCCAGACAAACACGCATGCACACAGATGCACACACACACACATACACAGAAACACACACACACACACACACAAAGAGCACTGAATTTGATTATATCACATATATTTTTCGCTGACATTTTTGCTCAAAGCGACTTGCAATAAGCGCATTCAACAATGAAGCTATAACCCCAAAATTAGTCATTAGAGTACATAATATTCATAATATAGGCAAGGCTGCTTTAGGCCAACTGCTTTTGTGTGCCAAATTATAGAAAGAAGAGATAAAGTCGCTCAGGAGGGAGGATTGGACAGAGTATCCCTGCTAAGGGACGAGGAGATGAGGAGTAGGAGAGGAAGTCGTTAGTACAAGCAACAGATCAGAAGCACAGACACTGAGAGCATCTCATTTTGAGAGGCGGAGTCATTGTCATAACCACGGAGCGCACATCTTTCTGCTTAGCTGTTGTTTAGAGGGCCCTGATTAACTGATGCTCTGTGGCGTGTCTAACCCGTGTGTTTGATGGTAATCTGCTAGAATGAGGGTGAGAGGGTGAAAGGGGGAGCGCCCTCTCTCGAAGATCAGTTCAGCGGACCCTAACATGTCCTGACACGCTCCCCCAATAACAAATACATACAACATGCAAAAAGTTCCCTCTCTCATTCCTCCCTGAAAATAGACCCTCACCCTGATCCCTATTCCTTTGACTAAATATTTCTTTATGGAAACTGTGGATATCCCGGGATATGAAGTGTGCCACATGCCATCCACAGCTAGAACCCTGCTGTCACTCCTCCCTCCCGTCACTGATCTTATCTAACTTCTAGTTCTGCCCTCGTCAGCAGGAGGTGAAAGAGAGGGTCACGCTACATAAACACAGTAAATCCTATCAGTCTAGTCCGAGACTCTGAATAATGCCTCCAACTATTTGGTTTTCCTGTCTCTGATGCTTGTTGTTTGTCCCATATAACCGTCAGTGTATGATCCTACAACATCCATGGATGATAGTATATCTGTCAGTGTATGAACCTTTAACATCTTCTGACTGAGAGTGAGAATGTCTTCAAAGCCAATCAGTGGACAAAGGACCGTAGACACTGATTTGTTACTCTGACCGGGGTCAGCCTGTCTGGAGGGTTGTCACATACTCAGTGATTGGCTGCCATAGTAGCTTTTATCAGTGAGTGACAAACTACGCTGTGCGTTTAGTGTGCAGTTCATCTCGGATCCAGCTAACCTAGTATTGAACGCCTTGGGGGAAACGGCACAGAGCCCGGGCCTGAAACCAGAAATGTCAGGCCCATAGGTATTTTATAAAGTGTATTACCACAGTCGTCAGTAAACAGGGTGTTCATTGGAAAACCTGTAAATATTTCTGCAGTTTATCCATTCTGGCTGAATTTGTGTTCGCCAATTACGAGCGTACAGATCCCTGCCTCCAGCAACCTGATTGTTCAAAACAAACAAAAAAGTGAAATTCACCTAGATAGAGCTTGTCAGATTTAATCTTAAAGCTCTTAAAGGGATGGCTGTGTGGAGATCTGACTGGACAACAATTGATGTTGAAGGTGAGGATCGAGAGAGGGTTATGCTCTTATGACTTTTATGCCTAAAAAACATGTTGAGAAAGTTCATATTGTATTTTGAAATAAATATTAATCAGATTAATATCACTACATTTTAACCTTTACCAGTAGTACTTTCAGTTTCAGCAGCAGCAGTATGACAGTGGACGCAAGGGATAAGCAAGGGATGTTCATATATAGCACATTCTATAGCACATGTCATGTCCGCAGCATGCAGTCAAGATTTATTTTGGATTTGAGTAATGGGGGGCCTGTGCCCCACTAGAACTTTATATCTAGCAACGCCCCTGTCATGAAACAACTATATTTATAGCACAAGGTGTTATTTGACTGCATTACATATTATTGTTAACCATGTATATCAATGGTTTGTTTCATTCCCCTGCTCATATTCAATAAATGGCCTGGCTTTAATGTAAGGTTTGGTTTGAGGTGTTGTTTTAGGGTGTTGTTTAAGGGTCGTTAGTTAGAGTAAGGTTTAAGGGTTAGGGTTAAGGGTTTGTTTTAGGGTTAGGTTTCAGGATTTGGTTTTAGGTCTTAGGGCATTTATAATATTTTGAAAGCAATTTCTCCTCAATATTGATTTCTAGTGTGTACTACTGCCCTTGCAGTGTTCTGGACCTACAAACCGTGTGTATGCGCATGTTAAATGTGAACTTCAGTCTTGCGAGCGGGGCCAGACAGCCAGGGTCCCTAGAAGCAGCCCGTTGGTTGATTTTACTTTTGAGAGGCAGCTTGCCAGCTAGCTAAAGCTGACATTGTAGTTAAACTTTCACTAACTTGACAAGTTGTAACTAACAACAGTAGTCATGAATCGTGTGGACTACAGTACCATTTAGCACTTAACCCCTCGGGCAAAAATTGGAAATAAACAACAAAGAACAACGAATGTTGCCGCTAACCTCGACAGTGAGTACAATCTTGCAATTGAACAATACAACCGTCTCACTGTTTCAAATTTTTTTGGCCAGATTACATTGTATAGGGCTTGAACACTGTCACGTCACAACACAATTACTCAATTTCGGAAGTATAGAAGCATCATAGTAGGCCTTAGGTGTTTTAGACTTTTAAGCGAGAAAAGAGCTTTTGTAGCCTAGGATACAGTATATTAACCTTTATTTAGGATTTAACGTTACTAGAACTCTCTATCAAGTTCTCCCAAAATGGCGGAGTATCATCATATAAGGCATATTAGCTAGTTTTCGGGGAACACAACCAACTTATTCCAGCACCTGCGTCAAGAGACATGCAGATCCTGGCTGAAGCTGCAAAGTGCCTGCATAATAGCAGGTAACGTTGGCAGCAGCATTTTGTCATTGTCATATGACAAGAAAGGTCCCCGGTGGCAGGCGATCACAGATGCAGTGACATATTACATCGCAAAAAATATTGTCCCTACTTATACAGTATAAAAAAGGGGTTCATTAAAATGCTGCAGCGGACTATATCCTTTGGAACTTTGAGTTTGTTTGCAGAGAAATGTGAAAGAAATCAAGGTTTGAATCTAAAATGAGTTAGAAATATATCAAGGTTTTATTTTTGTGTATTTTATTAACTAGGTAAAAGCAACGTCTGAAAGATTACCAAACTTTGTATTAGGCATAGAAACATTCTATACTTTAAGAGTATATGATAGTTTGTTCAGCAATAATAGTTGATCCATTTCACCAACCATTGATGCCCTCTTCTGTTGTGTTGTTTTGCGTTTGTGTTCCATTTAGTGATGCGTGTGGCTTTTGTGTTAGTGTTGTTGTGTTTACAGTTGTGGTGTTTGTAGTTGGGTGTCGGATTTTGCGTTTGTGTTGTGACTTATGCGTTTGGGTTGTTGCGTTTGCAATTGTGATGTGGCTTTTTCTATAAATGAGCTTGTTTTTTGTATCGCTTGGATATGCATTTAATTCGGCACGTCTTGGCCACTGTGGACGTTTTAATATGTATTCGAGAGAGTGAGTTAGGTGGGAGTAGGGAGAGTAAATGGTTGGTGTAGCCATGTTTTGATTCTGGTTTATAAACCTTTTAAGATTGTAATTGGGAGTATTTATAGGATCACTTTTAAAGGTCCAGCACACATTGTAAAAAATGGCTATTCTCCAAATAGGACCATGGCAACACTTTGTTGGAATCATTCACCTAACATGACCTCCATAAACCAGCATAGCAGAAGTTGCCAGCCATCTAGACAAGATGAAAGTCATACATGACATTCATGCAACCACATCTTTTCAACCACTCATGACGACTGGTTTAGCAAAAATAGAAAAAAAATAGAGAACCATCGACTACCACATCACCTATTACTGGCGTTTTTAACTTTCGATTAATAGTTCAGTGTTTTTCAAGCTTTCATGTCTCATGACGACATGGTGTTTATGAAGACTGCTGTGTCTGGATGTGTTTCTCCTACAGAAACTTCCCACTCAGTTCCTTGGGGGTGGGGGAGCAAAAGCAATTCCATGCTTGGGTCGCAGTGAATCCGTCTCTGTCAGTTCTGCTTCTTGATGCCCCTCAAATCACAGCTACTGCTGCAGCCACCCCACCCCCATAACCCCCACCCCCATAACCCCCACCCCAACCAAGCCATTTTAGCCTAACGGCTTTGTCTTTAAAGATCCACCAAATATGCTAGTGTGCCCCAGCACAAACCATTGGCATGTTTTTTTTGCACAGCATGATTGATGGTCACATATTGGACGGGGGAGAACAGCGTTCTGGACCGTTTATTCCAGGGAGTCGGGGAAGCACTGTGGCTGTCAACACCGGATATGACCGGATATATCTCTGGCCTCGGGTGGGCCCAGCCGCCCCGGCAGGACCACATTACTGCATCGAGGAATCTTACAAGAAACTAGAGGGGGGTTCTACAAACAAATAAGCCCATTTGGCAGCTTCTTTTACCTTTCTTCTGATATTGTACTACAGTATATACGATAGTACTAGTCTCAGTGTTACTGCTACCAATAGTACTTAGTTTCCCAATGGCGTTTTGCCATTAGCATTTTTTGCTGTACCCAACGGTACCGTGTGATTTGCATTTCCAGTTTCAATGCACCGTGCCATGAGAACATTGAACGTGAAACTGAATTCTTCCTTGCGGATATCATTGCGTCCGACACACGCAATGTAACAAACAAAATATATTAATTGTGTCTTTAACAAATCAATCCGATATTATGGTAGGCTCTAACATCAAACAAAATATGGAATAAAAGTGTGAGTGTCTAAGGTCGGTGTGTCAACGACCACCGACCTGAAGTCACACCTTCAAGCCGGAAGCCCGGTTGTAAAAGTAATGCAAATTCCAGCCGTACTGGGCTGCCGAGTTCAGTCGAACCGTACCGAGCTGGGCCAGTTTAGAATAGTGGAGAAACACCAGCAGATTACTAGTACTATTTCCACAACTACAACTAATACTACTACTAGTACTATACATCTAGTACTCCTACTCTTAGGTGTATTAACTTAACTATTACTAGTACTCTCTACAGCCACTAGAGTTCATACTAATACTATACTACTAATATTAATTCTCCAAACGTTAGTGTAAAACTTTATTCAAAGTTTTGTAGTTACTTTCCACCCAATATAATTGTTAATAACCGGGGAGCTTCCTAACTGACAGTAGCGAGACTCAAACCAAACCATGTTTTTTATACACCAAGTCAACTATGTGTTATATGCACAAACAGGTTGCACATGTTTTTTTGAAAATGGACCAGCAATATTCATATTTTTGACAATAAATATTTGTGTAATGTTAATCTTTATTCTTATTCGCATTTGATGCCAAAATGGTATGCAACTCAAATGTTCATATGCACCACTTGGACCTACTTAGTAAGTTGGGCAGCCTCCGATGAACCTGAAGGACTTCTATGATATATTATAATATAATATATCAGACCAAATTATCATGGTCTGCATTTCAGATTTAAAGGGGTATACAATTATATGTTGGAATTCATTCATTCATCCTTTCAGTTAGTCAGTAATTCATTCAGTTATTGGGTGAACGTATCGTATAATATGAGGCAGTCAATCTTTTGCGGTTTCATTTATTTCCTTGGGGCCGCTAGAAGCAACGTTATTTATTATTCATTATTGTTATTACTCATAATAAATATGATCTGATAACCCATGTGATTACATACCAAATCATTATTGTGTTTGGGACTGGGCTGGTTCCAGATAAAGGCGTGCTGGCTGCTCCAGGTGAACAAAGGCAAGCGTGAAAGCGCTGATTTGGGAGGATATACAGTATAAAAGACTAGCTAGCCTCTCTTCCCCTGGGCAAGCATTACAGATAAGATCCTTTTACTATTAAAACCCTGTCAATCACACACCCCGCCCAATTCCGTTAGCCAATTCAAATTTTAGGAAGAGAGTAAAAAACACGCACGACGAGTCCTGGGCTTCAGCCTCGACTGGGAGAGTTGTTGGTGGACAAGGCGTTCGCAGGGCTGATGGGACGGGATAGGGGGAGGTTAGGCTGGCATGGGCAGGTACCTCATCAGCGGGTACTTAACAGTCCTTTGTAGCGCCACCCTCTCCCGGGGCGAAAAGGCCTTTCCCCATCTCCCTGGTGGAGCATAGGGCCTTGGGCTGATATGCTGGATGGCAGTGGTGTGGCCGGCCTGGGGCTGCCGCGAGCTGGTCCCAGGGGCGGCTACCCGCAGACCGCTGCCTGTGGCGGTCTCTGTGCTGCCCCCCCTGTTCTCCGCTGGGCTCCACCACTTTGTTGTGGAAAGGGCTGGTACAGGATGGTTACTGCCCATCGCCGCTGCTGGTTGCCAGTATGTCCTCGAAAAGCACTCCTGTGTCCTTTCTTGATCATGGGAGGCCCACCATTGGGCTCCAGACGGTGTAAAATTATCCATGCCGTCAATGAGTAGCTTTGGAGATGGCTGGTTTAATTGATTGCTTAATGTACAACGGGTGTGCAGCCTCACTCGGCCCCAGAGTCCAATCAGCGAGTTCAGGTGAGGCTGCTTCAACCAGCCATCATCCACACACGCTCCACAATACTGCCCGAATCACACTTCTCCGTGGAGCACATTTTGTATGCAAAGGTCCTCGAAGACCTGTAGTGTTTTGTTTTGTTTGGTTCTGTTTCCATCAGCCAGACACTAAAATAAACACACCTGGCGATATTAATGCGCATTATTTTTTAAGCAGGTTGTGATACACAAACTTCTTTCCATTTGAATTATTTGGCAAAATAAATTCCCCATTGATATTCATTCACTTCATTCACAAAATAGATGTTTAGACGGACTACTATCGCCAGGTGTGGTCCTGTGCCCAATCCCCACTATAAATTACTTTATTTTCTCCACTTGCAAACATTAATATAAACAGAGACTTTCAAAAAAATTGAAGTATTACTCAACACGAACTGTTTGTATATTATTATATTGAATAAATAATCATATTTACAGGTATCCAACTCCATTCATATCAGGTTACAAGATACTTTGGACCCCGTACAAATTACAATCCACGTGACCGTTTTCCAGACTCCCATTGCTCCTAGCATCACGAGTCTCCTGTCAAAGCATGAAGGATGGTGTGAGCTAAGCAGTATTCAGGCCAGAACGCACGTCACACACACTTCATTCTCCGTCCAGATGCAGACGCCAAGACTGACTTGCTGTCGAATTCTCCTATGTTGGTCTCTCCATGAGTCAGTGGGGTGAAACAGCAGTTCTTCACACCAGCTCCCTCTCTCTGCTGAGTGCTTTAAAGAACCCCTCTCTGGACCAGCTTCAGCCTATCCACCTGCTCTCCATCCGTCCGTCCATCTGTCTTTCTATCTGTCTCTATCTACTGTATAAATGTATCTATATAGATGTATGTATGCCTACCTATGTAGGCATATATCTATTACTCTGTCCGTCTGTCCGTCTATTTATCTCTCTCTCTCTGTCCGCCCATTTATCTTTCTCTCTCTGTCCATCTATTTATCTCCCTCTCCCTCTCTCTGTCATTCTATCCATCTCTTTCTCTCTCCGTCCGTCTATTCATCTCTCTCTCTCTCTCTCTCTGTCCGTCTATTTTTCTCTCTATAAATCTCGGAGAACATTTGGTATCGTCTGACGTCGATGTACCTTCGGGGACAGCGGGCCATCCTTCTGTGGTTCCCTTCAATCATTTTAAATTAATTGTACTTCGGGCTCCTCTTCCTGTATCAAATATCTGCTAATAATGTCATTAATGACTAATTGTGTCATACACTCCAGTTACTATATTTTTACATTTTCTTGTCATCCGTCATTCAGAATAGTGCATTTCTTGTCTGCTCGTCTGGTGTGTTTTGGTGAAACACACCAGTTTTTGTGAAACGGAGTCGGACTCAGGCCGAGAGGGGATCGGAAAGACAGTGAAGACAGCACTTATGTGATATTGCAGCTGTTCCAAAAAACATTTGTTTTAACCTATTAGAGCATTCCAGAATGAAATGTCTTCGTCGATGCATCATATGAAAATATTACCTCGTATCCACATGATAAATGGTCGCAAAGGCAGCCATTTCCGAGGCAGCATTCAGCCCTTAGATAGATGAATCTATCAATCTATCAGTATCTCTTTCTTACTAAATATATTTCTGTCTATGTATCTGTCTGTCTTTCGGTCAATCCAATCTGTATTATAGCTACAGATATATAGATAGATTGTGACCCTTAAAGAAACAGAAATGAAAAATGTTAATTTCTTGGTTGAAATGAATCCATTGAAAAATAATCCATTGCAGTTGAGGTTGTTTTTAGCCTGACGCTGCGACACCCTCTCTGTCCTCTCTGTTCTGTCTTTTTTAAAGAGCACTTTATCGTTCACAGGTCTGACCGTAATGGTTCATTATTGAAGTAGAAGAAGTAGAAAGGCAGCGTCCGAGCTCACATGTCTTTAAAAGCCTTTTGAGCCGACACAGAGATAGAGGTCATCTTCCCTCCACCTCATCTCTCCACAGAGACAACAGACTATAGAGGGCAGCCACCTAGCAGGGGAGCCGGTGAGCTGGAAGTGGACGATGAGTGAGTGTGTGTGTGTATGTCTGTGTGATAGAGACAATGAAACAGAAAATGAGTGCAAAAATGTGGTGAGAGGCAGAGAGGGGGGGGGGGGGGGGGGGGGGGGGGGAGAGAGATCTGGTTCCATATTTTCTCTGGTGTCTGAGTGTGAACCTCTGAGAGGTGTGAGAGTGATGTCATTACACAGGCTGACCCGTGAACCCTCCAAGAGTACCCTGTTATCCAGACCTGGCTGTGGTCCGTCCACATGCAGACACGCTGTATAATCGAGTGGGTAATACTGACAGATGGAATGCAGACTTTAGACTCAAGTTGTCAAGCTTAACTTTTTTGGGTGGCTTTCCCTTTTTTTGAGTGTGTTTTTGTGTACAGATTTTCCCGTACTTTACAGAGAACAATAGGTGCACAGACCACACTTTGTCATCACACATGTATACAACGTTTTAATAAACCTGTTAAACAACCAATGCAGCATGTCCACCTTGTTTGGCTTACTGGGACCCTTGTCTGGTCTTAGGTTGTGAGTGTGTGTGTGTGTGTGTGTGTGTGTGTGTGTGTGTGTGTGTGTGTGTGTGTGTGTGTGTGTGTGTGTGTGTGTGTGTGTGTGTGTGTGTGTGTGTGTGTGTGTGTGTGTGTGTGTGCGCGCGCGCGTATCTCGAATGAGGTGAGGCAGCGACCAGTGTAGAGCTGGGGGACGCATGGCTCTCTCCCCACAGAGGCTGGGACTGGGCCAGGGAGCTTCCTCCAGGTCGCTTGGGGCACCGCAGCAGTCCGCTAACACCTGCCACGGAGCACCAGATTGTCCTCTGTACACAGGGGTGAACAAGTAGCCCCGAGGTTTGAAACAACATCACTCGGCCAATGATTTTATTTATAGCTTTAATACGAAGGGAAGCACCCCGCCCGTACTACAGTCTCAGTCCCGTCCCCAGAGCTCTTTAGACTACAGCGTCAGCGAAGTGGAAGCACTGGTCAATGACATTCTCTGAAACAATCTCACAATATGTATTTTTGTTTTCTCGGAACGACACAATAAGCATAAAATTGACCTTCAGCGATATCTGCACACAGCACATTGGACCAATTCAGCCACGTGTGTCTGTAGTTACACACAAGTGTGTGTGTGTGTGTGTGTGTGTGTGTGTGTGTGTGTGTGTGTGTGTGTGTGTGTGTGTGTGTGTGTGTGTGTGTGTGTGTGTGTGTGTGTGTGTGTGTGTGTGTGTGTGTGTGTGTGTGTGCGTGTGTCAGTGGAAAATATTTTACTGCACATGGTGTATGCTCTTGCGAAGGCCTTCGAGGCCCTCAATTCTTACTCTTTAATTTTTCTACTCCAAAAGGCTTTGTCGGTGCTTGAGAAATAAGCACTCACAATAACAACTGTTATTATTGTCTAGACTCTGAAGACCATCCTGATTTGCACAACCATCATCCCCACAACCCCAAGCTTGTCTCAAAAGACCAGAGGCAACATTTAAGATCTTCTGGAGACTAGAAGTTGCTTTTCATCAAAGGGTGTAACCGTCCTCTACTCTTCATACGACCATACCACCATACGATACCACGCCAGTGAGGAAGTTGTCGACCTGTCACCTCCATTTACCCACAAGAGCCTTCCGCTTGACCTCATAACCACTCACCCTAGACCTTTTTATCCATTCATGTTTCACTACCCAACTGAGTCATACTTCACCTTTAAGAGATTGGAAGAATATGTATGAGTCCTCATTGGAATTTCAATTCTCCGGCACATGGCAGATTTGTGCAAATGTGTTTTCTGCATGCAGTCTCCTAAACACGGTGGTCCTGTATATAGTCTCAGGGTAGCATATATAAGCAGAACCCCAATCGTTTGACTTTGGCTTGACTCTAAGAGCCAAAGTTTGAATGATTTCATTAGTCCATAAGAGAAAAGACAAATGTGCACTTTAGCAGCATCTGGATGCAACTTTGCCATATAATCTGAAAAAACTCTATGCATCACATTCTTCAATATAATATGATATAGTATAATGTAATTCAATTTAATATAATATCATTTGATCTAATACATGTTTGACTGAGAATTTGGGGCCTTTTGCTTTTTGAAGGTTAGAAGGTTTACTTTGTTTGTATGCTTCGTATAGCATATAACCATGCTATATGCATAAATATGAATTCCTTTCAATTGAAGTAAAGTTAGCCAGGAAGGGGCTACATACACTGGCGTAGGTGCTTGGCTTTAGGAGGAGCTTTTACTACCTTTACAAGCTTTAAGGGCTTTATGGGCATCTCTCTGGGACTTCACAGTTTGGTTCACTTGGACAGTTGGAAGTGTTTACTGAGGTGAAGCACAGATTGTTTAGAACAGGGGGGGAAAAATGAGGAAAAATACCTTGCAGTGAACATTTTGAGCAAATGCAAATGCTCAAATTGGATATAACAACTGCTATTATGTTCCAGAATAACCAATAGGACTCTTTAGGGGCAGGAAATGAAAGAGCATTTGAAAACCACCATTACAGATACCATTATTTTTTACGTAAAGGTTTCTCGATTATGGCATTTTTACAAGTGCCTGAGGCTGCATATCAGCAACAACACAAACCTATACAGAGCCCTGGTCAGTGGCTAATAGTCTCCCATTTCTTATTTGGAGAGGGCTTGGGCAATGATGCCAACAACGATGGAGCTTTCATACCTTTTGAAATTATAATGTGGAAAATCAAGCTTTACTTCTGGTCTCGCCCATCATTTTTTTTTCGTTTCTCGATGTCTTTCACAAAATTCCCCTCAAATTGACAGCCGCGCCTGCCCTCTCTCTGTCCCTCTCTCTCCCCAGCTCTGTCTCTCTCTGTATCTCTCCCCTCTCTCTGTCTCTGTCTCTCTCTTCCGGTCTGTCCCTCTCCCTCTCTGTTTCTCTCTCCCGCTCTGTCTCTCTCTCCCTCTTTGTATCTCTCTCTCGCTGTCTCACTCTCCCCCTCTCTCCCTCTGTCTCTCTCACCCTCTCCGTCTCTCTCTTTCCCTCTCTCCCACTCTGTCTCTCTCTCTCCCTCTCTGTCTCCTTCAGGGAGTGTTTTACATAAACAGCCGTTGCTGTAGGGGAGCTTCCTATCGACCTGAGCTCTTTCAATTTCTGAGTTCTAATAGCTTTCACAAACATCATCAGAAATCCTCTCTGGCATAATAGTCTGATATTCAATCGCTGGCATGCACTTATCCCACCAAGTGACGCTGCTCAGGATTTTGGTCATCTAAGATAATACAATCGTTCCGATCCGTTCCATCTTAATTTTTCCAGAGTAGACAAACAGGACTGTGGAGATCAATAGAATCCACTTTGGCAAATTGGCACCTCTTAATGTCTGGCTTCATATGACGCAAGCATTAGCACGGGAAACACACAGACACAGAAGCTCAGAAATACAGCTTCACATGGTGAAGGAGGGACACATTTTCACACACACACACACACACACACACACACACACACACACACACACACACACACACACACACACACACACGCACACGCAGCCTACTATGGTGCAATGTCACAGCATAGTTGGAACGATATATAAAGGTATAGTAGAAAATTCATTGATTATAATTAATCCATATTCAAGTGAATTGTTGAAAAGGCTCTCTTCCAACATGCGGGGGGGTAATTTACTGCAGTAAACCTGAGGCAGACGCAGGGAATCCCAGCAGCTCTGTTTGTGCTGCAGTGAACATTCTATAAGTAGAAGTCTCCTTGGCATCTCATCATTCTCAGGGATTAAGAGATGGGTTTCAGATGTTGGACTTGCAGGATGCTAAAATGAAAGACGATAATTCAAATGATTACTTCCGTGTAGCCTCTATCTTGAGGCAACTAATGTAACTGTAAAATTAGCTTACCAAGCGTGTGTGTGTGTGAATTACACAATTTAAATCCCAGACAAGCACACAAAACGAATATTCTTGTATGTCTTAAATTTATCACGCCCACAGTTGCCAAACAAAGAAAAACAATCCCACAACAACGGATTAGCGATGAACTGAATACATCTGGATACATTGAAGCAATTACAAAACTAGCCCATCCAGTCTCATTGAACGGCAATCTAGAGACCTCAAATGATGAATTCATTTATGAATAACCTGCATCCGAATGAATGTCATATAAGTTCCCACAACAAATGTACTGCATTGACCCGCCTTTTTTGATGTATTGCGTGCAACAACTGAAAATGAAATGAAAACAGCTGTTTTGCTCAAGCCACTTTGCATATTCCTGCATTGGAGTTCACGCAGGTGCCATTCTGGAAGACAGGGGGCCGCCTGCGACAGGATTCACAGCCGGGTGAGTCTAATTGAATTCTCTAAAATGCCTGTAGGGATGATGGGGTGTATTTCCCTGCAGTTAAACGCCGCAACATCTATAGTGTCATTCTGTCTCAAGGCTACGATAAGCCAACATACACAGCCCCCAGACACGGCAAGTTAAAGCAGGTTCAGAGGCAGGTTGTCTGACCGGACGTCACAATAAGGTTGCTTTATGATGCAGCGTGAGCCACAAACGAAAGACGGTGAAACAATGATGACATTGTAAGGGTCAGATCGGGAAGATCCTTTATTCCTTAGAAGGCCATTGGGGATTCGTGGAGGTCTTGGTGAAATTGGTATGTATTTATGAATAATCCACAGTTATTAAGAGCAGTCTATGGATTTAAATAATATACAAACATCCTCAAAGAAAACACTTTACACACTCTGGATGATGAAATGCATGCCGTTATTCACCTCCCCTGACACAATATCAATACTCGAAACCACAACAACTCAGAGACCGGTTATGATTAATACCTGCTGATACCAGTCGATTTGTCTCTGTAAAATAACAGACCATCATTTAATTTGCTAAGAAAAGACGCGGTGTAGGTGATGCTATTGCCCTGTGGCTATCCTATTTATAAACCAATTAGCAAAAAGCTAATTATGAAGGTAGAACCATTACAAAACCTGCACTGATAAACCAATGCTCAATTCCGGGGTGTAAGCGTGAGGAATGGATACCCTTGAAGGGGCTTAGAGACTCAGTCCTGGGGGTCTGGGCAAAGTTTTTCAATCTTAACGTTCTCTTTCTATTGTTTGTGTTAACACGGAGAACGCTTAGTGAATTCCCTCGTCTTATTCAGACGAAATGTTTCTGGCGGTATCCTTCTACATGAGAATTTTTCCTGATAATTTAGAAGGGTTTAATTTAGTATGGTAGCTAAGGGAATAATAAATCCCAAAATAAGTTTTTGTTCCAGTGAATTTAGCAGTGTATATTGAAAACCTGTCTGTCTCCCCCCCCCCTCCCCCCCCCCATCCTAAAAAGGCCACTTTTCTTCTACTTTCTTCTACGTTTTACTTCTCTGCTGAAGCAAGATTGCCCTCCGCTCATTAGGTCTCAATTCAACGGTACGTTGGAAAGCTGGTGACGGGGAAATGGAGTTAGCGACAGCAGAGAAAGAAAAGCATGGAGGGGCCGAACAGTTACGGCCACTTCCTTCGCAGAACCACCGCAGGGTGCTCGGAAGCATTCTCACCCGACATGTTGATGCTTGCGGCCTACAAGTTCTGCAGAGAGCGACTCTAACTGGAGAGGACTGCCTTTGATGTGATGAGAAAATTCATTGGCAAAAGCCTAGGAGAGACACGGTACGCAGAGCTGTGCCACTCGGCCCATCTGGGGAGGGGAGGGAGAGAGAGAACTCAGATCCTGGATAAGGGACTAGCTGATGAGAAACACCTCGGATCGTTGTTATACCCTATATATACTATACTTGATACGGTTGGTCATGTTTCTTATATCGTCGAAATGCGTGTGTATTGGGTGTACTTGGTACTAGAGACAATCCAATGCTTTGCACTTAAAAGCATTGTAATTACTACATGCGTTACGTGTATAGTAATGTATGATTACTAGGGCTGTCAGTTAAACGCGTTATTAACGGCGTTAACGCAAACCAACTTTAACGACGTTAATTTTTTTATCGCGCAATTAACGCAAATTCATCTTTGAAAAAAAGAAAAAGGTTTTTTTTTCTTTGGCTCAAAACAAAGAAGCAGTAGCCTGACTGCTATGTTCAAGGCAGAATGTTTGTATGTTCATCGTTTAATTGCACTATAGGCTTTTTTTTGTATCTTCCTGCTTTGATCAGTATATGCCAATGTTGTTATCATTAAAAAAACATTTGCACAAGGCAAGCCGATGCACTTCTCCATGTCGATAAGAGCATTAAAATGAGAACAATTAATGGGACAAAGAAATCAAGGGATATTTAGCATAGAAAAAAGATTTGCAATTATTCGCGATTAATCTGAGTTAACTATGACATTAATGCGATTAATCACGATTAAATATTTTAATCGCTTGACAGCCCTAATGATTACTAAACAAGTAATTATACAGCATTTTCGTATAATACTTGGATTACCGTTTTTTTAGGTACTGCCACATTGGTTCGTTAGAAATATTATTAGCAGTAGACCCTAAATCTTTTCTTCAAATTTGATTTTACCTGTGTAGGACTCAATAGTAACAGGGGGGTCAGTCTATTGCTGCAGGCAGTTTGGCAAAGACGTTCATGAGAAACTTTAGTTTTATGTATTTGCTTATTTTTTATTGATTGATGGAACCAATTCAAGCCCATTGGATTTGGAGGACACACTGTAACGTCAGTTTTAGAGTGTAAGGGGGCACTTTCGGAGGACTATTGCAGGAATAGTATTTATTTGTATTGCATCCCTAATGAAAGTGATTTAAAGGTTGTTTTTCCTCCCACTCTCAAATGTTTGTTCATCTCTGTAGAGAACATGGGGTCTAATGCAGGATATATGTTTTTGCTAGACAGATGCTACGTGAGCAGAAGAAAACATATTTAATGGGGATGTCAGAGTAAAAAAAAAGCAGAGGAACTCAGGCTCTGCTTTATAATTGGCCTACTCCCAGGACCCCAGTCTTCACTCCATCTCTGAGGCAGACATGTCCCCGTTAGCCACAACAATCTGATCCGACTGAGAACATCCTGTTGTGATCTATCTGTGGTGGAGAACACTATGGTGAATATGTTGGCGGGGAGTATTTGGTTGTGAACATCGTGGTGGTGTCCATAGTGTTTGTGAACATCGTGGTGGTGAACACATCGTGTGGTGGTGAACATTTTGGTGGTGAACACATCGTGTGGTGGTGAACATAGTGGTGGTGAACATTGTTAGGTGGTGAACAAGTTGGCAGTAAACGTGGTGTAGATCGTGGTAGTGAACATTATGTTGTGAACATCGCAGGGTGGATAATATTCTGGCGGGGAACATCGTGGTGGTGAACATTATGTTATGAACATCGCGGGGTGGATAATATTCTGGCGTCGAACATCATTGTGGTGAACATTAAGTGGTGGTGAACATGTTGGCTATTTCGACCTCTCTCTGACCATCACCACGGTCTTACTACGGATGACTAGTACCAGAAGTGTCCCGAGGAACCGAGGATCCCCCTTCAATAGTCTGTTTAGCAGCCGTCATGAGAACAGTGGCGCCATTGACTCTATAAAACCTGGCGAAAGTACATGGAGTACTCCAGGATGCTGCCGCACAAATGTCAGCAAAAGAAACCTCTTTCAAAGCTGCCCATGAGGTAGCCATGCTTCTTGTGTAGTGAGCCAGGCCCTCAGGAACTGGGAAACCCCTCCCGGCATAAGCTTGGGCAATAGTGTCCACTAACCAGTGGGACACACGCTGTTTCGAGACTGGGTGACCCAACTGCCTAGCTCCATAGCATACAAAAAGCTGAGTGTGGTCAAGTCTCAGCTGCTGTGTACGATCCACATAGGCCCTCAAATTCCTGACTGGGCATAATGTGTGAAGAACTACCCCTGCCTGACAGGCGGGCTCAGGGTGAAATGCCTCCAGCTCAATAGCCCTATTAATTGACTGAGGGCTTAGCACTTTGGGGAGGAAGAATGGATTCGGCCAAAGCGTCACCGCTGCCTCTTCAGGCTTAAAAACACTGTCTTCTGTGTTAAAAACTTAAGATCAGCTTGCCCCAACGGCTCATATGGGGCTGTGGTCAAAGACCTCAATACCAATGGAAGGTCCCAAGACGGGGCCCTCAAACACCTGCTTGGACGTAGACGGTTTGCACCTTTAAAAAAATTCTGACACCATACAGTGTTTCCCGATAGACAGGCCCCCGACCAAATCATGGAATGCAGAGATCGCGGCTGCATAAACCCTTAAGGTGCTGGCTGCCCTCCTAGTGTCCAAAAGAGACTGGAGAAAATGGAGTACCACTCCCACTGGGCAGGTCTTTGGGTCAAGTCCCCTGTCATTACACCATAAAGAGAATAACCTCCATCTCTGCTGGTAATTTGCCCGAGTGGAGGGTGCTCTAGCATTACTTATGGTCTCTAACACAGCCTCACTCAACCTTTGAGGCAGGGGCTGAGGAGGGGCCAGGCCCAAAGCTGCAGGACAGCCGGCCTGGGATGCCAAATTCGACCCCCCACTTGCGAGAGAAGGTCTGCCCTGATGGGCAGAGGCCAGGGTTGGCCGTGAACAAGGTGCCGGATGGCCGGAAACCATTGTCACACTGGCCAGCGTGGAGCCACTAACAGCACTCTGTAGGAGCCCTGGCGTATTCTCTCCAGTACCAGTGGAATCAAGGGTATTGGAGGGAAAGCGTACAATTTTCCTCCTGGCCACTCGTGAGACAGTGCATCCAGCCCCAGTGGGCCCCAAGGATAGCTCAGGGAGATCCACATTTGGCAGTGGGTCGTCTCCCTCGATGCAAAGAGATCCACCTGGGCTACGCCAAAGCGTGCCCACAAATATGTGACCACCTCTGCATGCAGCCTCCAATCCCCCGGAGGGGGTCCTGACCTGGAGAGGAGATCCGCTGCTTGGTTCAGCGCACCAAGAATATAAACTGCTCTTAATGAGGTCAGGCGTGGGAACACCCAAAAAAGGAGTCCCTGGGCGGTCTTGAGGCAACGCCGAGATCTTGTGCCCCCCTGGTGATTGACATAATAGACGGCTGAGCGATTGTCCGTACTTTCTAGCACATGCTTGCCCTGTATAAAGGGAAGAAGTGCTCTCAGGCCAAGGTGTATTGCTCTGAGCTCCAGGACATTGATGTGTTCTTTGTCAACGGCCTCTCACTGTCCGACCCTCCCAGACTGCTCCCCAGCCGGTCTGGGAGGCATCTTCCGACACTAGCGTCCGCCTGGAAGGTACCCTGCCCAGAGGGACTCCCTGTGTCAACCAGCTGACGTTTCCTGGACGTTTCCTGCCTTGGATTCATGTCGCTCTTTTTCGAATTGACCTGGAAGCCGAGAGACTGAATGTGGGACAGTACTGACTCTGTATCCTCCACAACCTGCTGGCGGGATGGGGCACATATGAGCCAGTCGTCGAGGTAGGGCATAATCCTTAAACCCCTCCTCTGAAGGGGTGCCAAGGCAGCCGCAACTACCCTGGTGAACACCCTCGGGGACAGGGAGAGGCCGAACGGAAGGACCTGAAATTGATAGGCTTGTCCCTGAAAGGCGAAACGGAGGAACGGCTGATGTTTCTGACAAATTTGGACGTGGAAGTACGCATCTTTTAAATCGATCGTAGTGAACCTCTCGCCCGGCTCTATTGACTCTAGGATGTGCCTTGTCTGGAGCATTTTGAATGTCAGGGTTTTCAAGTGCGCGTTCAAGCGGCACAGGTCTAAAATGGGGCCTAGCCCACCGTCCTTTTTGGGGACCAGGAAATATATTGAATAAAAGCCAGCTTGCTGTACACTGGTGCCTACTCTTGTTATGCCACCTTTCTGCAGTAGTGTCGCCACTTCTTCTGCTAAAATGTTTGCCTGGACTGGGTCCTTGACTGTGGTCGGATGGAACCCCGAAAAGGGTGGAGGCCGCCGCCGAAACTGGAGTCGGTAACCCCTTAAAATTGAATCCAACACCCAAGGGTCTGAGGTCTCCCTCTCCCAGCCATCCAGGCGTAGCTGCGTGTGAACCTCTGCAGCTGATCCCGTATCCTACTTAAGGCCCCCCCGAGTCCTTGGACCCCTGGGGGGGCGCCCGCGATGGGCCGTCCTATTTGCCCCCGACTGGGGTAGACGTTCCCCCTGATAGTGCCCCTGCCGGGCCGGACTTTCCCCGCTGAAATCCCGGCGTGCGTTACCCGAGCAGGGTTCCTGACGTCTCCAGACACGTGTATGTGTTTGCTGACTACTTGCCGTTCAAGCTCGGGGTGGATGAAATGACCTCTTTACACCCTCGCGAGCACGCACAGACTCCTGAGATTTAACCAGCACAGACATTGAGTCGGGATGGAACATCTTGGCTGGCAGTACCGGCATATTTATGAGCTCTGCCCTCACACCCTCAGGGAGGGCAGTCTGGGCCAGCCAGATCCATCCGTCTGGGCCAGCCAGATCCATCCGATGGCAGAGCCCACGTCACGCTTCATCTGGGCAAGATCAGACGAGGCCGTATCCATAAGGTCCTTGGTGTCCTGATCACCTGCAACGACTGTCTTCCTTACAGCAGCTAAAAGAACCGCCAATGCATTTCCGGACCGAGTAGCACGAGCAGAAGCATTATAGGCCTTACAAACAAGGCGATCAGTCCTGTCACACTCCCTCCAAGGGCAGTGTGGGTCTGCAGTCAACCTCTGTGGTCCAGCGGAAGTCAGAGCAGCCATCTCCCTTTCTACAGGCGGCACATCCCCCAACCTGGTCTCTGGTGGGTATGACGCCTTAGCCAGCTTCCTGCAACCTGTGTTAAACTGACAAGGTTTGCTCAGAGCATCCCAGGTTTTTCTCAACATTTGGCAGAAATCATCTGCTGCAGGAAGGGACACCGTGGGCCGGGGCTGGGCAATACCGGCCCAGACCCCATAGATTGGGCTAGCACCCTGCACCGGGATTTTGAGCCCCATGATTTTCGCAGCAGTAAGAACTTTCTCCGCTAGATCCACTGTACCGGCGACATCTGTGCCATCACCTCCTGATGTTGAATTCCCTGGGTAGGAGGTAGCACTACTGCGCTCACCCTCAGGGTTCCCCTGGTCTTGCCCAACCCCCAGGAGGGAGCCTTGAGCATAAAGTGAAATGGCGTTAGGATGCCTTTGCTCCTGAAAAGAAGGCAGGTGATCAAGTGAGGCCCCCACTGCGCCGACGGCCTCGGCCTGCCGAGGGTGGGTTTCGAAGCTGTTCACCCTGTCTGTCAGGCCACGAACGGCTGCCAGAAGCTGGGTGTACATGCTCCCCTCCTCCACCGAATCCCGCACGGGCGAACTTGGAGGGAGCGCGGGGGAGTCGACAGCGTCTGCGGTTCTCCTCTTGTGCTTATGAGGAGGCTTATGGGACGACCTGTGCTTCCTTCACGAGGACTTACCCTCTGGTTCATAGGACTGCCCTCCATGAGTGGAAGATGAGTCCGTCAGTGACACGAGTGCTGCCTGCAGACCAGCCCTACGAGCCCTCTCCTCGAGAGGCAAGTTGAGTGCGGCGGGGCATGGGTTGTTGACATCTCCCAGGAGATGAGCCCTGCCTAAACACCCTGGGCACTCCCGGTGGCCATCACGTGAGTCCATGGCCGCGCTGCAAAAGATGCACACATGGGATGCCATCTCGGCAATCAGGACACACACGCCTCAATAGGCCGTAAGCGTGTACAACAATAGCAGCCCCAACAACTGTTTTCCCTGCCCACTGCGAACAATATCCAATGACCCAAGGCAATTGCTGCCGAGCTAGGTGGAGCAGACACCACACTGACCAACGCAGTTTGTGCACTGGCCCAGCCTGCGGCGAACAGCCGCCAAGGGAACAGTAAATGTAGCTTTACTGTGCGTATCCACCACCTTTTGTCCGGCCTGCTGCGTACAGTGGCCAACGGACTGAGAAAGCTGTTTTATTTATTTATTTATTCATTATTTTATATCGATAGAAGAAGGCTCTGCCAACTAAATTGTATACAGACAATAATAACAAGGCTTTTGGGTTTATCGTCATAAACAATGTAAAAACCTCAACCACAGACCCAGCAAAATTCAGGCGAATGTGGGGGTCTTCACGGTGGAACAGAAATTAATGACTGCCCCTGGCAGCCACGCCCATTGGAGTTATCTTAACAAACAAACTAACTACTTTCACAAAGCCAGCACAACCCACGCAAACGTGGGTGAGGGATTTCACAGGCGGAACAGAATTTAACGACCGCACCTTGCAGTCATGCTCATTAGAATATTCTTATTTCAACAAATTAAATATCGCACGCACAAGCCCAGCACAATTCACGCAAACGTGAGTGTTTTTTTTTATGGTGGAACAGAAATTTAGGACAGCACCTGGCAGTCATTCCCATTGGAATTATCTTAATAAACAAATTAAATATCTCACAATTCACGCAAACATGGGATAACTATTGAACAAACAAACCCCGCACAATTCACGTGGACGTGTGGATTGTGACGTTGTGGATTTTCCAAGTTTCAAACCGGGTCTCACGAAAAACCGAAGCGAGAAGGCATCAGAGGAAGAGCCATGTCCTTGCATCCGCTTTATGCAGTAGGACCTGCCTCCAATCAGTCACAGGTGACAATTTTGATGTAGGGGTCTCACGACATGTAGCTGAATGGCATCATTTGTAGTAAGACCTTGGTGACGGTCAGAGAGAGGTCGAAATAGATCACTGTGGTTGTGAACAAAGTGTTGGTGAACATCGTGGTGCTGAACACATCGTGTGGTGGTGAACATCATGGTGGTGAACACATCGTGTGGTGGTGAACATAGTGGTGGTGAATATAGTGGTGGTGAACATAGTGGTGGTGAACACTGTGGGGGTGAATTGAGCATGTTGGCAAGGATTATGTTGTGGTGAAGATTGAGGTAGTGAACATTATGTTGTGAACATTGCGGGGTGGATAACATTCTGGTGGTGAACATGTTGGTGGTGAACATTGTTACGGCGTGAACATGTTGGTGGTGAACATGTTGGTGGTGAACATTGTTACGGCGTGAACATGTTGGAAGTAAACGTTGTGGTGTAGATCGTGGTAGTGAACATTATGTTGTGAACATCGCGGGGTGGATAATATTCTGGCGGTGAACATCGTGGTGGTGAACATTATGTGGTGGTGAACATGTTGGCAGTAAACTTTGTGGTGAAGATCGTAGTGGTGAACATGTCGGTTGTGAACATTGTGCGGCTGTCAACATAGTGGTGGTGAACATAGTGGTGGTGAACACTGTGGTGGTGAACATGTTGGCAAGGATCATGTTGTGGTGAAGATCGCGGTAGTGAACATTATGTTGTGAACATTGCGGGGTGGTAATATTCTGGTGGTGAACATCGTGGTGGTGAACATTGTGATGGTGAACATGTTGGTGGTGAACATTGTTAGGTGGTGAACATGTTGGCAGTAAACGTTGTGGTGTAGATCATGGTAGTGAACATTACGTTGTGAAATTTGCGGGGTGGATAATATTCTTGTGATGAACAACATGGTGGTGAACATTGTGATGGTGAACATGTTGGTGGTGAACATTGTTAAATAATAATAATAATAATACATTTAATTTAGAGGCGCCTTTCAAAACACCCAAGGTCACCTTACAGAGCATATAGTCATCATACATTTTTTAAAAAACAAAAAATAAATAAATAAATAAATAAATAAACATAAGCAATAAGAAATAAATAAAACAAAAACAAGACAAAACAAAACAAAAAAAACAATCAAAACAGTGATCAGTTAGACGTTGTGTGCGAGTTTGAACAGGTGAGTTTTGAGTTGTGACTTGAAGGTTGTAATGGTGTCTGACTGTTTTATGTGTGGGGGGAGGGAGTTCCAGAGCCTGGGTGCTGAACAGCTGAATGACCGGGCACCCATTGAAGTGAGTCGTGATGTGGGGATACATAGTAGTCCAGCAGAGGTTGAGCGGAGGGAGCGGGAGGGAGTGTATTCTTGGAGGAGGTCGCAGAGATAACTGGGGGCTAGGTTGTGGAGAGCTTTGTAGGTGAGGAGTAGGGTTTTGTATTGGATGCGGTAGTGTACTGGGAGCCAGTGAAGTTGAATGAGGACAGGGGTGATGTGGTCAGATGATTTGGTGCGGGTGATGATCCGGGCGGCTGAGTTCTGAATGATCTGCAGTCTGTTGATGAGTTTGGTGGGGAGTCCGGTGAGGAGGGCGTTGCAGTAGTCTATGCGTGATGTGACAAATGAGTGAACTAGGATTTCAGTGCTGGATTGGGTCAGTGATGGGCGGAGTCTGGCGATGTTGCGGAGGTGGAAGAATGCAGTCCGGGTGATGTTGTGAATATGGGGTGCGAATGAGAGGGTGTTGTCCAGGATGACGCCGAGGCTCTTGACTTTGGAGGAGAAGGGTACTGGGAATCCATCGATAATTATGAGTGGAGCTGGGGTGTGTTGTGATTTAGAGAGGGTGGATTTGGATCCGATGAGCAGGGCCTCTGTCTTGTTTCCATTGAGTTTCAGGAAGTTCCTGCTCAACCAGCTCCGGATCTCTTCCAGGCACGTGATGAGGGAAGTGGGGGGGATGGCAGCGGTGGGTTTGGTGGAGATGTAGACCTGTGTGTCGTCAGCGTAGCAGTGAAAATGGACCCCATGGTGACGGAGGAGTGTGCCCAGCGGGAGGAGGTAAGTGGTGAAGAGGAGTGGACCCAAGACTGACCCCTGGGGGACACCCAGTGAGACACCTGAACACCCAGACTTGTGGTTGCTTAGTTGAACAAATTGTTGACGGCCGGTGAGGTAGGATGTAAACCAGGAGAGTGCAGCACCAGTGATCCCAATACCAGCTAGGCGGTCCAGGAGCAGAGGGTGGGAGATGGTGTCGAATGCTGCGCTGAGATCGAGGAGGATGAGAATGGTGAGTAATCCAGAGTCGGCTGCAAGGAGGAGGTCGTTGGTGATTTTGACTAGGGCTGTTTCAGTGCTGTGTTTTGGACGGAAGCCAGATTGGAACGGTTCGTGGAGATTGTTAATGTCGAGGTGGGACTGTAGTTGTGCGGCAACCACCCTTTCAAGTGTTTTGGAGATGAAAGGGAGATTGGAGATGGGCCGGTAATGGTTAAGGTCAGTTGGGTCAGCACCAGGTTTTTTCAGGATGGGAGTGATGGCAGCCAGCTTGAGAGTGGGGGGTACAGTACCAGTAGTGAGGGAGGAGTTAATTATGTTGGTGATCATGGGGGAGATGGACGGAAGACATGCTTTGACAAGGGAGGTGGGAAGAGGATCGAGCTGACAGGTGGTGGTTTTGGCTTTGCGGATGAGTTCTGAAACGGTCTGTTCTGTTACTAGGGTGAAGTCAGAGAGGGAGCTGATGAGAGGTTGGCCAGAGGTGATCATCCAGGGTGGGTCATCAGAGGGGGTGCGAGATGAGGCCAGTTGTTGGTGAATGGTGTTGATTTTAGAGCTGAAGAAGTCAAGGAACGCAGTGCATTGGGTGGTGGAAATGTCTGGAGGGAGAGATTTAGGAGGCTGAAGTAAGTGGCTGACTGTTGAGAAGAGGACTCTGCTGTTGCCTGTACCAGTGTTGATGAGGTTGGAGTAGTATGAGGTTTTGGCAGTAGTGAGGGCATTCTTGTAGTGATGGAGGTGGTCCGAATACATTTGGCGGTGTACAGTGAGTTGAGTCTTTTTGTAGAGTCGCTCCAGTCGACGACCAGTGGCTTTGTTGTTAGGTGGTGAACATGTTGGCAGTAAACGTTGTGGTGTAGATCGTGGTGGTGAACATGTTGGTTGTGAACATTGTGCGGGTGTCAACATTGTGGCAGTAAACGTTGCGTGGCGGTAAAAATCTTGTGTTGGTGACCACCATGGTCTTGAACATCATTGTGGTGCTGAACATCTTGGTGTGAACTCTTCATGTGAACATCATGGGTGTGAACATCCTATAGGTTAGCGTCATAGTAAGGTCCATCATAATGGTGAACTGTGTGGTGGTGAACCTCCTCAAGTTGTGTGCTGTTGAGATGAGTCACCTCTCCGAAGAGCAGAAAGCACGTAAACACTGAGCCTAACCAGAGCGGCCATGTTTGAACTTTAGGAACACGTTGCTTCCAGGCATTATGCAGTGCCATTTTTATCTTCTCTGCTTCCCTTCCTTCCTCCGCCTCAATGATCCTTAGCCCCCCAGCAGGACGCACGACTCTTGCTTCATCACTTCAGTCCATAAATGCAGCATATTCATTTGTATCTCATCGGTTTCTCTCGTTTCAACACACGACTGTTGAGATATGTATGCATACTTCACGTCAGGCTGTGTTTCAGTCAATTAGCCAATCTGGATGATGTTCACAGTAATGCATTTAAGTGTATGTGTGTGTTTCTCTCTCTTTTTGTGCGTGTATGTTTATGTGTATGTGTGTGTTTGTGTACTTGTCTGTGCATTTGTTCCTGCTGCGTGCCTGTGTGTGTGTGTGTGTGTGTGTGTGTGTGTGTGTGTGTGTGTGTGTGTGTGTGTGTGTGTGTGTGTGTGTGTGTGTGTGTGTGTAATTGAGCGTATCAGTTTGTGCATGTGTGTCTCTTTGTATCATTGTACACTCATAAGGTTTCCATGTATTTGCTGCAACTTCACATTAATGTAATTAATGAAATAGCTTCTGGCTTCCATAAGGCCGTGAAATGAATGTGACTGTGAATGGTTTTGACCTTTGGCAAAACGCTTCACAAACATTGTTGTGTCCAAGGTGATACAAAAATGTGTTCCCTTTTCCATCAATATCTGGCCCTGTGACACGGTGCAACAATACTCCTATTGACTTGCCTGCTTGTGTCAGAGGACATGCAGCGAGTGGTTGACAATAGAGCGGAGAGACCAGGTAGACAGATTTGATTAGTATAGATCGGTCGCTGCTGTAGTGCACTGCACAACTTTTCCAAGGTACCTCATATGGGCAGGTCTTTACAAACCTGTTTGAAATAAATTATTCGTTTTTATAGACAGGGTTTTGGGGAATGCACTCTAAAACACCTGTTAGTTTAAAACGTTTTAAACGTAACATTAATATTGCAACGCCAAAGTGCTACAACATGAAGTCAAATTGTATCATGCTAATGCAGAGAAAATATCCTTCAATCAATCAGGGAAATTATTAAAAGTCATTTGTAAGTCATGTAAACAATCATATTATGGAAATAAGCTTTCCGTTCCGTTCTCTTTGCCAGTACACCGCTACACACTCAAGGGAGTTGAATGTGGGGATTCTGACAGACCTTCTCTGACAGAACCATCAAGAGCTTTCATCAGCGGGCCATAGACTCAATCATCATTGTGGTACCTCATTGGGTGATAGATGGTGAGTTAATCGACTGAAACTGAATTTTTTTTTGAGAAATCGCCACTTTAACAGAACAGACTCTAGGTTGAAAAAAACAATATCCAACTAAGCATCATCCTGATTTACTGTGTTTGTCACAGAACTAGAAGTATGAAAGGTTGTTGTTCGTTTACCTCGGATGTCCAAAACCAAAACAATAACAGCAGTCTGGGTTGAAAGTCTATCCATGCTTCAGTCCCGACTTCAAGATCTGATCTTATAACTGACTTTACTTTAAAAACTCTCTGAATAATCCTGATGGAAGGCAAACTTTGTGTGGGCCATAATCACTTCACTTTCTGTTCTCCTCAGATATGCATTTAAAGTGGTTTAGAAGTGTACTACCAACCGTGCCAATTGTAGACAATTATCAAAATCATTGTTCCAGGCTTCCATTTCAACCAGTGTGCAGCTGAAATACTTTTAAAACAGTGGTGTAAAAGTTGATCGAAAGCCAGCCATACAAATATATTTAAAATGGGTTGAAACAAACTTCCGCTATTGAATACATTGTAGGTTTTGAAGCATTTTATGAGACTACATTTTAAATAGAAAATCAGATAACATTCTGTTTTGATTCAAATAATGTCATGTATGGCAGTGGAAGCACATTTCAATAGTTGGCAACGGTTATTTAATAGATGCTGTTGGCTTTTGTGTGGAGTTACATGACGCCAAATGACGTAATCTGACGTAACGAACGAATCAAATAAACAAATCGTTATAGTGAACAGAACTGAAAGAACTAGTTCCCGGAAAAGAATCATTTTGCCCATCCCTACTGGGGACCCATGTGAAGCAGTGCACAGTAAACGCTATCCAACATATAGTCTAAACAAGGATGACAGGAACCATGTAATATATGTGGGAGCAGTATGTAAAAAATATGATGATCTAGTCAAATTAACTTTGTTCATTCAGCGATATTTATGCAACCATATCAAATATATATAATATATATATATATATATATATATATATATATATATATATATATATATATATGTATATGTAACCCATATGGAATATAGGGCTACTAAACCCATGATTATTTAAAGATGCAATTGCATGAGTTCTCCAGTAGGGCGCGCTCAACATGATTCCAGTAACAGGAAATTGCACGTGAGCACCCCGTTTCGAGGGGGTCACCTTGAACCGTAACACTGGAAAGACGTTAGAGAGGTATTAAGCACAACAGAGAATCTCCCGGTATAAAACGCCATAAATTAATATTTCTACCTTGATTAATTCAGTCATAAATATTTCCATAGTATTAATAAGGTGTTGTTTTATTAGGATCTGATCATTGAAAATACAGGAAACTACCGTGAATTATATTGTTCACTTGAATCTCCGGTGAGTGTTGCACATGCCAATGCTAATGTATTGTTGCTTAGTACTAAAGAGAACAAAATACTATAAATGCTGTTTGAGTTCAGATACCTTTTTATTTATACTTTTGTGTTCATGGTGTCATTTTAAAATGTGTTTAATGAATCGCTAATGCAATCGCTAATCGTTAGCTACGTGTCAAGCGCTGGCTGCTAATCGTTCATACCAGGCTATTTGTATGCTAATGCTAGCGAAGGTCAAGCACTATGCTAAGGACGCATCTTAGTAGAGCAGCTCAGACATGATGAAACCTAAAAGGAGAAATGCGTTTATTTTGATGTTACCGAAGGACATTGTTTTGCATACTTAACCCACTTTAAGTGTGATTGAATTAATTTCATTGACTGTAGTGCACTTGTTAGATAAGTTTAAGAATAATTTCATTCAATTTAATGTTTAAAACATAAATAGGTATACAAATAATTTAAATTACAAATGTTAAGTTAGAAACATGGTTTAAAAAGATAAATAATTAATTGTTTGATTAAATACTGTGACATATTGTAATTCAAGATTAGTATTTCATTCTTTGTTGTTTAAATACTAATTGTTCTAATAGGTGACAATTCATTTCATTATATTTATAAATATAACCTTGGTTTTTGGTTATACATTGTAATATAGATGTGTAAAATCCCATGTTTGATATAGTACCAGATAACTTACAATTCTGCACTATTTGTGCAGGTTGGTTTTTTATGTTTGATCGAAGGAAGATTGCATCTACGATGGCGAGCTTTGCCCAATAGAACTGTGGATGGTGTGGATACGGCGTGGCCAGCCGTGAACACCACCATAGAAGACCCTTGTGAAGATCCATTCATAACAGATAAGACATAGAACTAGATACTAGGCCTGCAGCGGATTCGAATTGTATCCGAATCCGTTCGGTTCGTTTACCACAGTTCGGAGCATTCTGGAGATCCGCGGATTTCGGTTTCATGAAGGCATTGCCTTATGTAGCGTATTTTGCCTACTGTAGCCTACGTCCGAAACAAAGGGTGTTTAGGACCCAGCGGAATGCATTCTCTCCAGTGCTGCCCGAGCCAATGATACTTTTCCCGCCCCTCCCTTCAGCCTGTCAGCGTTCAAAACAAACTGGGCTTTTCAAGCGCACGATTCCTAAATTTAAAGAAAGTAATTGATACAATTATATTCTAAATATACGGGAGATAAATACAAACGGGTGATAAGCGGGATAACGGCCTTCGAGGTCGACCGGTTCGATGGAAATAATGGACAGGTAGAGGCAACTCTGGCTTCATGCTGCGCTCGTCGCCAGAGTTCTAAGCCTCGTCGGCCGTTATCCCTTACATGTTACACTCAGTGCACCATGTTTTCAAATGCATTTTTAGGGGAACATTTATTGCACAAAAAAGCCTTGCAAGTTGTCTGATTGCAGTCAATTAACACATTGCAAATAGCCTGTGGGTCTCATTCATTTTTGTGTTTCTCCCCCAAACCCTCCGTCAAAAAAAAGTCCGCCTATTTACTATCACGGACATGATCCTAATCCGAACCGTATCCGAAACCGAGGCCCAAAACGGTTATCTGAACCGAACCGTGGACACACTGATCCGTTTCACCCCTACTAGATACACACTCCTACCCGGGTAGTAGTAAGAGAGAAACACACATATCCGGATATCCCCCCCTTGAACTCGACATTCCTCGACCGAACAACTCCTTTCCCAAGGAGTACTGTAGCTGGGGAATCCAGCTACAAAGGACTTATTCTTTTGATTTTGTTTGTTTGTTATTTTCAAAAGCTTTATTTTGTACCAAATGTAAATGTTTATGATGAAAGGCATTAAAATAGCTCATCTATTCAACCAACACCAACTCCCTTCGTGAGTCATTAGTGTTTAACTTCTTTAAGGACCTAGAGTGATGCTAGCATCCTATCTGCCCCTTCCGGCTAAGACCACGGGTGCTACATATATATATATATATAGACCTCTTCAAAGAAAAACGGGGAAGGTTGATTCATCCACAAACACTTAACAAACTTTCATGGATATGTGAAAAAAGTAAACTGAGAAGATTTGATGTTGGTAAATTATGTGCTGCTGTATGAATGTGTAATATTTCATCTTGTCACATTCTGTCAAGGTATACGGATGGCATGTAATAGCATACTGTCTAGTAGAAAACATAAAAAAAAAAGTAATTGGCATCTAGTCTATTTCTGTATGATTTTTTTAAAGACAACACACTGAAGGAAACATGGAATCATCATGTTTCCTTCAAGGGAAACAGTCATGCCTGTGATTACTTAATGAGTTAACAGTCTACTGCATTGTATAACTTCTTATTATAATTGATTAGGTATTCACAGTGTTTCTGTGGATAGTTTGTTATTGTAGGGTTTAGGTATTTAGATTTGGGAGTGTCCATATCTCAGTGGTGGAATGTTAAAAAGTTTTGAAATGTGTATATTTGTATCCTGCAAAAACAGGTCTACAAAAAGTTTGGTGCCGAGATTCCCAAAAGGGGCGCTATAATTCACATTTTTGCCTCTTGGATTCATAATGTCCATCCTCGCTTCTCTTTCTCTAAAGTGCGCTGCTTGCAGTCCTTGTTATTATTATACCCACTGATGTTGAGAATAAGCCTAGCCTATCAAATCAGGCAAGTAAAAAAACGAACTTCAAACATTGATATGCAGAAAACGTAACGTAGAATACGTGTTAACCGAACAATCAAGCACAGGGTTGAAACACATAACTCATGGTAATTAAATAACATTTCCAATATATGTATAATGAATGCTTACTTCTTTACCGCCCATGCCGCATATATTTTCCTCTTTCTACAAACGCAACACATCACTATGTGAAACCAAGCAGAAAGGTGTTTAAAAATTCAAATAATAAGTCAGCTTTGTCACCCTTCTTAGAGGTCTCTCTCTTTATTGGTTTCTCGCTCTCGCTCTCTCCCTCTCTCCATTGCTTTCTCTGTCACGCTCTCTCTCCATCTTGGTGTCTCTTTGGCTGCTTCTGTTCCTTGGCTCAAAGCTTATCAGGCCTCTTCAGCTGCTGGACGGTCCACAGAGACGTCACGGCAGGGGGCTAGTTTGAGCCAGCTTCTGCTTTTTATTTTCTGCTAATTTCAATTATTTTATTTATCTCTTTTACCGTCCGGCTGTTGTTCTTCCTGTGCTTCGAGTCCATCTCAGGTGACGCAGGTCCTGCTTCTAATAATAATTTATTGGAATTCAGACAAGCTGCCAACATCTTATTCTGCTCACACTTTATTTTTCTTTGTTTGATGTTGCAGCGTTGTTTATGACCATTGTTTTTTTCCAACCCCCACATTCACTTGCATGTTTTCCTTCATCAGAGGGCTTCTGTTTAGGTTGCAGTTAGATATAGAGTATAATCTTTAAGTGTGTGTGTGTGTGTGTGTGTGTGTGTGTGTGTGTGTGTGTGTGTGTGTGTGTGTGTGTGTGTGTGTGTGTGTGTGTGTGTGTGTGTGTGTGTGTGTGTGTGTAAGAGAGAGTTCGGGAACCTGCATATATTAATATTCAAGCCAAAAAATATGAGAACTTGCTGAATGCAACACATATTTTGAGGTTTTTCTCGTGCAGTTTGCATAACAACATCCAAAGATACATTTGGCACATCCAGGGGAAGTTGTTGTGTTTTGAGATACTGAGTCAGTTGCTGCATATATTAAGAAATTAGCTATTTAAGGTGTTAAGGTGTCAAGGGTCAAACCAGAGGGAAATATATGGCAGAATATCACATACATCCGTGCACACAAATTATTATTAAGAAGCACTTTAACTGCACTGGGATATCATATAAGGTCCCTGGATACTAGGGTTACATATAGCCAGACAAGTCCAAAAAAAAGAGCTGACGTCCCAAAGCATGCTTTGGGAGTACAAAAAGTTCAGTTACATCTGAGTTTACAGTTGCAGGCATCTAACAAAACATATTTTGATGAATGTCGTGATTAATAGCAGAATCATTCGGGACAGTGAACCATAGGCAAGGCCTTGAAGATTATTTGTGAAGATTATCAACCGACAAGGAATTTAAACATTATCAGGAAAAAAAATATTGAGTTCATGGGCCAGAATTGAAATAATGTAGTTATTTAGCGAAATGATAAAACTACAATCGTTCAATGAATCAGCGATGGATCATTATATCTATATGTAATGTTAAAAAACCAAAAATAAATTATATACTTCTGTCGTCTAAATGTGCTGGGTGCAGTGCAGCTGAAAGCCCTAGCACCCATGGTGTCGAGGCATGAGGTTTGGATGGCGAGAGGTTTGGATGATTTGGTGCGGGTAATGATCGAGTTGTGGTCGAGTTCTGGATGATTTGAAGCCTGTTGAGCAGATTGGTAGGGACTAGAGAACAGCGGGGTAGAGAACAGCGCTACGGTAGTCGATCCGGGAAGTGACGAATGCATAAACAAATACTTTTTTTTATGCTGTGTTATAGAGCGAGATGGAGAGGAAGGTATGGGAGATAGAGGGGAGGGGAGGGCAGCAAAAGACCACGGGCAGGAATCGAACCCAGGTCAGGACTGTGCCTATATGGTACGCGATGTAACCTGGTGGCCACCGGGGCACCCCTGCGTGGACCAATAAGTGCTGGATTGAGACTGGAGTGCAGGGCCGTAGCACCAAATTCTGGGCACTGTATACAAGAGGTACTGATGGGGGGGGGATTCTACCCCCCCCCCTACAGACATTCTACAGACATCATTTTTTATTATTTTTTTATTCCCATGGCCCTCCCCCTGCCTTGGCCCCCCCCACAACTGTGTACCTTATTACCGCAGTCCGGCGGCGCTGCTGGGGTGGGTGAAGTCTGGAACTCTTGCCAAGGTGGAAGAATGCAGTCCGGGTGATGTCCTTTTAGGTAAGGTGCAAAGGAAAGGGTGTTTTCCAGAGGGACAACGAGGCTTTTGACTCGGCTGGCATAAGCCTAGCCTGTAGTGATTCAGGTGTTTTTTTTGTATTTTTTTGTGCTATCAAGCTGACAGGTCGTGGATTTAGCTTTAAGGGTGAGCCCAGAGATGGTGTAGTCCATTGTTGGGGTGAAATTGGAGAGGGAGTTGTCGGGTGGTTGGTCCGTGGTCAGTGTTGGGGAGTAACGGAATACATGTATTCAGAATACAAATTATAGCTAACTGTATTCCGTTACAGTTAGAATTTAAATAGTTGGTATTTAGAATACAGTTACATTGTTGAATCAATGGATTACATGACGATACTTCTATTGCAGCAGTTTATTCGTGCTTTCACACCAACAGCATTTAGTGCAATCTGTGTATGGTTCGTTCTTTGAATATTCCGATTTAAAACAAAATCAGAAAAACCAAATAACAGTCGTTTTTTGGTTTTTCTGATTTGGTTTTGAAACGGAAAAAGGGCAAAAGGAATAAACAAATAAAAAGCATTTTTCTGTTTTTTAAATCAAAACGGGAATACTGAATAATCCAGTTGCTTGTTTTGGTTGTGTGATATTTTAGATAAAACCACAATGAATGCCGGGAAAAGGGCACATGGTTTTTAAAAGACGTTTCAAACTTTCCATTGAGTCTCGCATTCTACAATGGCCAGCTTTATTGTTTTCCTTGGGAGCCGGCGAGTGGACGATATGACCGTGGAGAAGATCGCCATGATATTCCAGGTGGCTATTTATTAAGAAACCTAGCTGGTCATAAAACATTAAAATACATCTCAATGACAAGTAGCCTACAGTACAATAGGCTACATAGAAGAAGAAAGAAACTAGATTTCTTCTTCGAAGGTAGTGCTCCACACAGAACCACCTCACCGTCATAACGGAGCACTTCGGTGCACCAGATTGCTTGAGAGCGGTACTGATCTCGTCGTTTGTCTTTCCATTGTCAAATAGTTCACCAATAAAATCCCAATATGGTTCAAGTGCGGCCATAACTAAGGCTAAATATAATAGGACAGTCTATTGCTGGTTTAGGTGGTAGGCTCTTTTTTCTTCGCTCGCTGCATTCTGCCTTCTGGTGTAGCCTACAAATGTATCTATTTTTGTTTTTCTGTTTCGGGTTTAAAAAACCAACAAACAAAACACAAACACAAATGAAATGCCGTTTATTAGTTTATTCCTTTTGCCCTTTTTCCGTTTCAAAACCAAATCAGAAAAACCAACGAACGACTCTGTTATTTGGTTTTTCTGATTTTGTTTTAAATCGGAATATTCAAAGAACGAACCATACACGGATTTAGTGCGCACTAAACGAGTTTGGTTCCCTTGGTTCGGTACGTTTATGTTGGTGTGAAAATGCAACCACCTCACTTCAATGTGAAGCAAATCAGCCGACCGAGACCTCCCTGAACAGCTGGTCTACAAAGTTCTACAAAGCATATGCCTCTTTGGACCTAACAGGCACCCTCTCAGCCGCGAGCATTATGGGAGTTATTGTTTGATTAGCGGTAACTCCAAGACTAGTAGCAAATTGTCAGGCCATCGGGGAATTTGGACAGACACCCACATAAAACGTATGCTGGAAAACACACATAAAAATGCAGATGATTGAGCGATCTTTTCTCTCTCTCTCTCTCTCTCTCTCTCTCTGTCTCTGTCTCTGTCTCTGTCTATCTCTCTCTCTCTCTATTTTAAGGCGATTTTATAGGCAACACCTATGCACTTAGCTCAGTGATTTTTCTTTTAGATGTAATAGCAAATATCTTTCGCATGAACATACCCTTATAGTCTTTGTTCCACTACAGCAAATTATATAAAATAGTTCACTTTCAGGGAGACTTGGGCCTAACACAGAAGAAGAACACACCAGAATAGGCCTGTTTAGTAAGCAGGATTTAATGCCGCATTCCTACACTTATAAAATGCAATTCAATGTGGAAGTAATCCAAGTATTCAGAATACAATACTCAGATTGAGTAATGAAACGGAATCCTTTACATATTACATTTTTGGGCATGTATTCTGTAACTGGATACATTTTAAAAGTATCCTTCCCAACACTGTCCGTGATAACCATCCAAGGTGGGTCCCATGTGGAGGTGCATGACGGGGAAAGCTGTATGTGGATGGTGTTGATTTTGGCGTCAAAGAATCGCAGAAAGGCAGTGCAGTGATCAGTGGAGATATTCAGGGCAAGGGGCGCTGATGCCGAAACATTGATGGGCCTAATATTTCTGATGGAGTTGGTCCGTTGCTCTTTTACCTTGGGTAAGGGGGCATAAACCGCAAAGAGCACAACCTTTTGGAGATGGGGAACTCGGCATCAGCAACGTTACAGGAAGTGATACAAGTGGAGCTGAGTATGTCTACTCTGTGACCTTTGCTATGTGATGGGAAATTGATATGTTGCATAAGACCAAGACAGTCAAGCAGTGGGGTCAAATCTTTGGCCAAGACACTGGAAGGGTCATCAATGAGTATTCACCCAGAAGTATAACGGAAGGGGACATTGCAAATACAGATTTAATTAAAGATGAAAATTCTGTGAGAAAGAGAGCAGAGGGCTGGTGGTGTTCTGTAGATGGAAACAATAATGGTGGCTTTAGAACCTGTGTTTTGCAGCTAAGCATTCGAAAGAGGAGCGATGGAGGACAGTGAAAGCAATAACTTTGATGCTCTCACGATAGAGCACAGTGAGACCCCAGACCCTCCCCCCTTCCAGTGGCACAGGGTTCAGTATTATAGGCAAACAATCTCTTTGGTGGCGGGAAGAATACAATTCTCACTGATTGTATGCGGCTTACAAGACTTGGCTATGAATTGGGCGACCCGATAGGATTTTCCTACTGCCTTTGGGTTCTCAGTGCTGATACATGACTTTTCGATGAAATTCAAGTGGTTTGGACATGTACTGTCTGTTGGTGTTTTGTCTGGGGGTGACGGTGCAGTTTACATTTCTTCAGAGCTTCGTTTGATAATACCTCAGAACGGGGAACACGGTTCATCTTCTCAAGAAAATCTCAATGCTAAATATTCAGCGCTTTACTTCATGGAATCTCTCTTTTTTGTTTCACAAAAAGGTCTTTGCTTGTTGAGGCCGATGTACCAATGACTCCTTTACTTTCCTAGTCGGCCTGATGCTAGGTTTTAAAGAATAGAAAACCTGAAGCGATAGTGTTATTTAAAATGTAAGTTTTTGTAATTATTACGTTTTTGCCCATGATTTAGCCGCAAACCTGCAATATCCTTGTGCACCCATGCGAGCAGAAGAAATATCAGCGCAAGCAGGAAAACACTTTCCAAGTGCAAAGACCGCATTTATGCGCATATGGGAAGTCAGTTGAGGGAAGGATTTATCCTCACAGGCTATATTATTGCTCTTGCGATCTTGCTTGAGAGTACAGTAAACGTGCTCCCGATAATAATTTCAGGAGCACTCAACAGGCCCAGTACAGAAGGGCTTGTTGATTACCATGGGAGCGAAAGACAGCCAATGCTCTGTGCTTGCCCTTTACACTAGTATGTTTCGGCAGTTAGTATGTCCACTATGATTTTGAACGGTAATCTATGCCGTTTGGTCATTGACACTTGATGTTCATAGTTATTAAGAATAAAATGGTTCAATTCAAGTCTCTGCCAATCAGATCGGCTGCCGCTCTTTTCGTTGAGTGAACCTTCGCCATGACCTCACAGCGAAGGTAGTGGAGTTTAGAGCTGCAGGGGTACAATCAACCCAATCCATCCAAAACCATAAAAACAATGATAACATTAATTGCCTACATATTACACTAACATCAAAAGGCATCTAAGCCATAGACAGTCCGGACCTAGTTACAAATTAATTGAAAAGAAAGCAATTTGATTGTCAAATGTGTCTAAAGTAAAAGTAAAGTAAAAACATCCAAAGAGGGGTTGGCATGACTATTGTTTTGTGCATATCGCTATAAACGTAATCAATAAGGGAAAAGTGATGAAGGCACTGATGCGGTCATTTATAGACATGATGTTAATCATGTGACACAAGTCCCTAGCACAGCAGTCCTTTCGATTAATTATCTCACAGTGTGTCAAACACAGCCACGGGCTACAGAGAACTCATTAGGCCTGATCTATTATTAAAAAGTCAAAGGCCAGAGTAGCTGGGAACTGCTTACTCTGGGATTTCTTTATCACCATAGGATCTACTGCAAAAAAACCGGAGGCATTCAACTTTAGAAAACATTTGAAACAAAAGCATGAAATCATTTACATTTATATAAATATTGATCAGGATGTAGATATGTGTATGGGAATTTTATTAGGGTTGCAGATAATAATGGTTTAATAGATCATACACCAAAGACACTGTCAGATGTGGAGATGTTGTGGGGACTACCAGTGAAGCATCAGAGAACGAGGGTGTCATCTGAAGACACCTTCACACAGTTTACCCTCCCCAAACACTCAAAAAACGTTAAAATCAGTAAGTGTTTGGTGCAACTAGAACGAGTCAACGCTAAATAAATTTGCTATATTTATTCTAATACAGAACCTGTCTGGTTCACAATTTTAAACGGCCCTGAGTGCTGTAGTGATACTTTTGCAGTCAGTTGCCATAGCCCTGATAATATTTATGGGCGAGGATCATCTTAGTTCTTATTGGTAGGAAAAATAATATATTGCTCAATATTTCGATAGGTTAGCTGGTGACATCTGGACGTCAAACCCCAGAATTAATACTTATGCCACAATCATGAATCGAAATAGGAATAGCAAAATAGCGTTTAACAAAACAGAATCAGGTGTGTGGGGATGGAAACAGGCAGGCGGGTAACCATGCTTGGAACAAATGAGGGACACTAATATGAGAAACAAGCAGTGAGTGAAACACAAATACTCAGGATTCTATAGAGAAGGGCTGATGGAGAGAACGCCTAGGTGGGAGATAAAAAAACAGAACAATTGATTGTATCGAAATTTTGTCTTCAACTTCAAGTCATTCTAAGTGATTGTTGCATCAACAGGGGTTTCTGGGCTTGAATGAAAGTTTAATAGGCACACGTTTGGCTTCAGTAATCCTTCCGTCCTGTTGCCATTTTACGTTTGGACGGTACCCTTTTCCTGGGTGAGTCCCTCGACAGAGCTATTCAACCTCCTCCTGCATCCATTAAGTCTGCCCCTCCTTGTCTTGGTTTCACTGCTTTCCCAGCATCCCCCAGGCAGCGGAGGACCATCCTTAAAGTTGAAATAACAGGCCTACAAGCAGCCACAGAGCCCCAGGTCTCGGTGTTACTAATGAGAAGGCTGCACTAAACGCTGTGCGAATCGCATGTGACTGGTGTAAAGTGTAAAGTGAGAGCTAATCAGGGTTCCTCCATGCTCTGACGACCCTCTACACTTCCAACAATTACACTACTGAGGATTAGTGAGTTGCACAGGAATAGACAATGTGTCAAACCCCAAATCATTAAATGATAGTTCCTCTCGGTTGCCTCTGCTAAAATCACATGGTACATTTGTATGCAAATGCAAGGTTGGTATAGCGCTCCGGTTTCAATGGATCGTGGCGAAGATGGAACCATGCACTCCCCATACTGAATATCTCTGCCGTAATTGTGGAATGTTCCATGAATACACTCCACAAAGCTCTGTTCATCGTTGCATGTCTGTACTTGGAAAGTGGAGTAATTTCAACCGTACTGCGGCGCAACCCGCCATCATTATCAAACCTTATTTTTATCAAGCCACTCATATCAATGTGTGCAAAAGTATTAAGTGTATACCAAATAGTCATATCTCAATATAAACTGTTGGTAACAGTCTGAAAACATAATGCATTGTGGTTAACAATGCATTGAGGCCCATTTTACCCTTTACAGAATACATTTCTACAAACCATCTATTTTCCAAAAAGTCTAATTACTACTGTGTGTAATATCAAGGCAACGCATAACAAACAACACACTTTCACAACATTTTAAGCAATTCTATTTCATTATTTGCCCTGAATTTTACTGTAATTTGACGTAAAATAATTCTAATTCTATAATTTCCATTTTTTTCTAATCTAGGACTCAGACAAGTTTAGACAGTTTTATTCCACTCATGTTTTCATAGTGACTGCTTGTCATCCAGCTCTAAGCAAAGCCCACTCCAAGCGTTCCAATTTCCCGCCGCGAGACTGCCGCCGTAGGCTTTAGCCCTAGTCATTAATCGGATGACTCCCAGATAAATTGCTATCGACTGAAGCCCTCCATTATTAGCTTGTAAGACATTATTGTTGTGCCATTATCCTTTAATTATATTGAAAGCCGAGCAAGGCTCCTGTGGTTGTTGCCACACTACTGTACAACAAGACATAGTACTAATCAGCTTTCTAGCATACATATCTTGGGATTGCTACTAGCATTACGGCAGCATTATAATGGCAGCTGCTAGCATTACTGCTTTATTGTAATAGCTGCTGCTAGCATTTCTGCTGCATTATCATGTTGTAATTTGCCACCATAAGTGATTTATTTGTTCCGCTGGGCTTTGAAAGGTCAACTCAACTTGTGAGTTGATGATAGCTATATGTTTAAAAATGAATGACAAATTAAATAAAATTAAATATATTAAAACAAATCTGTCGGAGACCAACCATGAAATCGGTCAGAAAATAGCAATATCCACCACTTATTGTGGTTGAGATATATTGCCAAATGTGCAATATTTTCTGCTTCCGAAATAATTAACAGTGATGCATTTTCTTACAGTAGAAGAAAAACACGGGTAGGCTTATGGAGAATGAAAATGCAAGAAGCTTCAAGTGTTTGAGCACAACAATCCTCAGCTGTCAGTCGTTAGAGGGTGATGATTTTAAGCATGCCTCAAGGCAAACAACCAGAAGGCTTGTAGGCCCACTTTGAACATTTCAGGTACTGAGGGACCATGTGTGTGCCTGTCACAGAGCTGACAGGAGCTTACACACACATACACACATACACATACACATTCTCACTCAGCTCCACCTCACCTGCAGCTCCTAAAAGCTCTGTTGAAGACACCTGTGCTCAGCTCAGGAGGAGTACTCCATATGCCGCAGGATATCACCAGGGCTTGACATTACGGGGATCATGTCTCAGTATAAAGACCACAGGGCTGTCAGAGAGTATCCCCTGTCACACACTCTGATGAGCCCACTGCATGATTTGTTTGGAAGCCAAACAAATAAATCCTTTCATATCTGAACGGCACCCAGTCAGAATGGAGCCCTGAATGTTTCTTTCTTTACCCGCGTGTTGGTGTGACAGTGGGATGTGGACGCATCTTACATTTTTCATCCCAAGTTTTTCGCTCCCTTAGTTGTTTTGGAAAAGGTGCTGGTGTTTTTATGTTTTTTTCATTTCCCCGCAAAACTGGGATGTCTTTTGTTACCTTAAGTTCTGCCTGCTCGTCTCAGCGGGGGGCGAGAGGATCAACAGTGGCGGCAGATTGGCGGCTCCTGATATCACGCCTAACAATAGCTTTGACCCTAATACTATTTTCAATCTGACGCTCACGTCGCTTTCCCACCGGCTCCCCGAGGAGACCACCTACTGACAGACCTCCAAACCTGGTAGGGTTTCTGAGCTGCGGAGACGTGTTCTAAAAAAACGTCTTCATTTCTTTCATACATGAATTGTATGAAAACTCAAGCGGTTCTATTTTAAATAAACATGAATGGATGTTTTTCATGTTCAGATCAGTACAGGTACGCAATTTGTGTGATAATTGCCTACTTTCTATTTACATTCCTCCCCAACTCTAAAGCCAGTTTCTGTTCAAACAGGAGATGGAAATGCACAGCCGAAATCCCAATAAGCCATGGCCTGATCTGTGAACCCTCCCACCAATACTGTTCAAATGTAACCTTCCACATTAGTTTCAATGAGACTATTGATCTAGATTAATTCCCAGAAGGCCGATCGGTTACAGCTATACTGTATATGATACAGTATTTACCTATGAAAATCAAGGCTGGCTGTATAAATACAGGAAATATGGATATTTTGAGGAAGTCACAGTATGTTGAAACACACATCATGTTGCGGTCTACCTGTCGCATAGCAGCCATAGGAGGGCATGTTGAAAACCCACCGCGCTGAAAGGGGTGAAAGTTGGAGCCATGGGTGGATGTGTCTAGAGGTCAGAGCGGTGTAATTTGGAGCTGTGGATGGATGTGTCTGGAGGTCACCGCTGCCGGAGCAGGGATGCAGAGAGAGGATAGTTCTAGTTCTCGCTGTCAGAGATAAGACAGGCTAGCATGATGGGGCCAAATGGCAGGGAGGGGAAAAGCACAAATTATCTGATCCACCAGAGGCCTCGGATTCACTGAATAAATCCAGGGAATTAGCCGGATGCCTCGATATTCTTTGCTGCTGTGGACGCCCCTGTGACATTCTGCAATTTTCCTTTGTCACAGTTGGAGATTGGTACAGTATTGTGCTTATTTTTGCAGTACACAGAACGTGGAGTCCTGCTGGGATCTCAGGGGGAGATCTCAGTGCTGTCTGTGACCCTTACCTTCCTTTCATCAGACCACATCAGCCGTGT
>NC_079422.1:11756725-11811725 GCF_026213295.1 Gadus chalcogrammus
ACATAAAACAGTTCACATACATACACAAAAACAAGCACGTATTAAACATAAACACACACACACATGCACACAAACCACACTGAGAAAAACACACACAGACGCACTCCCAGAAACATGCATGCACACACAGATACACACATCCAGAAACATGTATGCACACACACACACACACACACACACACACACACATACACACATACACACATACACATACAGAGACAGAGACAAACACAGAAACATGCACATACACAGAAACACTCTCACACACACACACACACACACACACACACACACACACACACACACACACACCAACATACATATTTATCAGAATAAAAGTAGCCCACCAGGTTACTGTAGAGCTGTCCCGCAGTGATTCATGTCTCCAAGTGCAGCCAGGAGGTGAATCCCCGCTGTACCCTGTTCGGTCTCTACCTTGCATAAGATGTACTTGAGAAGAACACAGAATGAGATAAGAACACCGGGAGATAAGGGCTCAGAATATGTACGAGGGATATTTCTGATCATGGCGTCTTGGAAAACCATTTTATCTGATACATCACCGAAACTAGCACCGTAATGTAGAAATAAATAAACACACACACATACACATAAACACAACGACACGCACATAATTACATCCCACCAACAGCCGAATATATACATAGATAAACAACATAATGTAAACTATTGATTTGTGAGCGAGGTGAAGAGGCCTGGTTCTGATGCAGTGCATCACAACACTTGGAACCCGGGGAAGGAAAGAAAGTGAAAGCAGGAAGGAATTTACCAGAGGCTGTCCTCCAGGGCGTCCATCTTGATATTCCTGACAGGAGAGCGTGGCTTCTGACAGACAGGATGAAGAAGAAGTGGGCTTGTGTGTGTGTGTGTGTGTGTGTGTGTGTGTGTGTGTGTGTGTGTGTGTGTGTGTGTGTGTGTGTGTGTGTGTGTGTGTGTGTGTGTGTGTGTGTGTCTATGTCTGTGTTTGAGTGTGTGTCTCTGTGTGTGTGTGTATGTGTGTGTGTGTGTGTGTGTGTGTGTGTGTGTGTGTGTGTGTGTGTGTGTGTGTGTGTATGTGTCTATGTTTGAGTGTGTGTGTGTGTGTGTGTGTGTGTGTCTGTGTGTATGTGCATATGTGCGTATGTGTCTATGTTTAAGAAGTGTGTGTGTGTGTGTGTGTGTGTGTGTGTGTGTGTGTGTGTGTGTGTGTGTGTGTGTGTGTGTGTAGGAGGTGAGGCACATAAAGAATGAACAGCCGTGATGGAAAGTAATGGCGGCCCTTAATGAAGTGACACAAGTGATATTAAGGGGTTGGTTGATAGCAGGATGGGGCAGGGTGGGGGAGGGCCCCAGTGTGTGTGAGTGAGTTACTGTAGTTCTGTGAGGCCATTAATTGTACGCCAACACAATACAATAATATGAGACAGCAAGAGTTCACCGACCGCATGTGTTGCCTGAAGGTTGTATATGATAATAATTGGTGAAATTATATAAAAATGTATCTGCCCACTAATGGAAATGGTATTGGTAATAGTGTTATAGGGTGTTGCAATATTCCCATGGGCAAATGTCTTGTTCTCTCTTATCTGTCTCTCTCTCTTCTTCTCTCCGTCTCCATTTCTCTGTGATCTTCCTCACTGCGTCTCTCTCTCTCTCTCTCTCTCTCTCTCTCTCTCTCTCTCTCTCTCTCTCTGTGACAGTCTCTCGTGGACTCCCTCTTTCTATCTCGGTCTGCGCCTGCATCTTTTGATTTGTGTGTGTTAATAAACATAAAGACACACGGCATACGTAACTCTGTGGGGGTGCATTGCTCTCCCGTCAAGCCTTCACATTTTCCTTGTTGTTCCCTGTTTGTGTTGTTTCCTTTCAGCCACCTTTGTAATGGCGCATGTCGCCGATATATTCAATTGGAGTGATCTTGTAATGGCGACTGAGTTTGAAGGTACACAGCCCATTATATGTAGCGGCTCGCAATGCCCCACTTTGCTGAGCCGTATGGACGAAAACCTAATTATCTCACTCTCTTCAAACCCCCCTTGCTCATATGTGTTCTGTGGCTATAGAGAGCTGCTATAGACACATTTAAGGGAACACGCCACCGTAAGCAATAGAGAGACATACTGTTAAAATCCCTGTATGTTAAGAGTTCCTCATTGGTTTGATTTAGCACAATCGTGTGCTAAAAACCGTGTGTTTTTTCCCCCCTCGGAGCAGAACCGTGGTGACGGTATCTAAGGAGGACTTTGCAGCATTTTTTCTCTTGCATGCAAGTTTCACAAGAACAAAAAGTGTTGTTGTCATCAGATAAACCCGGGCGTCATTCATCAGATAAACCGGGGCGTCATTCATCTCCAGGGGAAAGCTGTAGAGTGAGGGGGGGGAGTCTTCACTGCACAAAAGTCATGCAAGCATGAATAGGCTCTGATTATAGTCTCCCCTGCTGCCTGTGACAAGTTCATTTGTAGATAATTACTTACACTACTCACTAGTACAGACATTTGTTACAATGACACCCTGGGTTTCCAACTGCAATCACTCTGACATTGTGCTCCCTTCTCCTTCCCATTGACAAACATTCACACTTTTTTCCCCGTTGAATTGTATCGTTCTTCCTCGCGTCCCATCATTTTAAAATCCATGAGCGGCGACCTGCCCCCACGTGCCTTCTGACTCCCAGTGGGAGAGCACAAGTCAATACAAGGGCCAGGCCGGGTAATAACTCCTGTGTCCTTTCATTAGGGGCAAAGCAAACACGCTGCTGTGTACCGCTGGGATGGGGGCCTGCAGTGTCATGCTCAAGGGCACTCGGGAAAATATATTTCCGTTCTGTACAAGATTTCTCGAGATGGATGTGTTTAATTGAATACTTCATCACAGATTTCGTTTCATTTTACGGTTGTTTTTTTCCGGTACTGACTAAAAATACATTTAGAATATGATGGATGTAGCGCGCCTCTACTCTTGTGTCAAACATCTTGACATCCTCAGGGTATTGGTGTTCCTGAGGATGTCGCACAGAAATCATATCTTTTCATGCAGAAATGACTTGTGTGAAGCGGACTCACGTTGTAACCCCTGAAATAACCACAACACATTTATATTGATATTTATTTATATATGACCGAATGTATACATAGAGAGAGAGAGAGAGAGAGAGAGAGAGAGAGAGAGAGAGAGAGAGAGAGGGAGGTTGCTCAAGGCAGGGTTATTCAAATTCAAAGGAGGGGAGTTGAAGTCTTCAAGATAAATAATATTGCCATCTTTTCAAAGGATAATTCGATTCTTTCTGTTCTTGAGTGAAGGGCCTCAAAAGACAACAGCCCACGTTCAGTCTGGGACTTTGATTCAGAAACTAAACTGTGCATAGAGTATAAAGTATTCTGAGGCCAACATGAATCGTCATGTAACACATGCATGACGTTGACGTGTTTCTAATGGACGTGTTAATGTGCGGCGTGGGGATGAACACAGAGACGTGCTGCGAAATTCTTCAGGGCTGTGTGGTTTCTACTCAATACATGAGTGTGTGAGTGACACACGATGGATGAATAGCTCGAAAGGAAGGAATAATACAAGAGAATGAGAGGCCGTTGACAGCAAGGAATTATGTGACGCATGTCATCTTTTTTTGTTCATACCTGTTGCCGAAGGCGAAGTTGTATCGGGGCTCAAATACACCAACATGCCGTCGCTAAAGAATACATGTTTGGTGCGAGGCTTGACATCAGAGATTGGTAAAAACTGCAACTTTTTAAACTGATTTGGGGAAAATAATAAGTCAATTGAAGTTGTAAAGCTTCTGGGTACCAGAAATTAATTCCACAGTCTTTTGAATAAAAACGGTTGACCCCGAGAACATATTGCTGAAGATAGGCTACTTAATGTTACCGGACTAGAACCGATCACCCATGAGATACAGATGTGAGACTTGCCATGTCTTTCCCATAACCAGGGAATCATTAACACGCTTCTCTCTCTCTCTCTCTCTCTCTCTCTCTCTCTCTCTCTCTCTCTCTCTCTCTCTCTCTCTCTCTCTCTCTCTCCATGAAAGACTCCATGATGAGCACATTTCTCCACCCCACGCACAGCAAGACACATTAAAGAGCCTCTTGCGTGCTCACGCTAAAGAGGAACAAAAAGAACAGGCCCTTCTGCTTCCATTAATCCTGTGGTCCTCCACCCCCACACACCCTGACGCCCCCGCCCCCCCGGCTCAAAGCAGCCAGAGCGTAGGGCCGTTTAATGTGAAGTTAAGTGATGCTGAGGCGCCGGCACCAATCAGAGACGAGCGCTGATGTCTGCAGAGCTAACACCGGCCGGCCGCTAAAGACAAGCCATTACCGCGCTTTTAATGAAGCGTCTCCTCATGATGCCATCTCTGCTTTTGATGTCCGTGAGAAGAACGCACACGTTTCCAGGGAAAGAGCCGGAAAAAGTAGAAAGAAACCATTGCAACTCGGAGCGGCGCGACAGCGGACAGGGTCATTAGCGTTTAACCTATAATGCACCGCTAGCACTGGGGTGGTTTAAACGCATTTGGACATTTACTCAATTTCGGTTTCGAACTTGATGATGATGATGATGATGATGAGACATTTTAAGGAAAACATACTCTAACTTCGACTCTAACGGTAGATGTTCTGGTTCTGCCAACATTAGCAGACAAAGGATGCGAAAACAAAAGTGCACTGTGATCTAAAACTACTCTGAGTCGCCTTGGCGCTACAATATAAAGTACGCAAACTGATACGTTTCACATGCTTAATGAAATTACAGCGCTCTAACATTACCATGGATACTTGTCAATTGGAAAGCAGGGGTTTGCTCTGAAAGAATAAAGTCCCTTTTCAGTTGAGAATGGACCATTGCAAAGTTACTTTATTCTCCAAACTCGAAAATGTGAAGCATGCTAAATGGCTTCATTTGCCCGCAAATAAAAAAATTAGTAATGGCATGACTTCATAACCAGTGTTAACCCTCTTCTCGGGGGTGGCACTCAGGCGGGAGAAAAACTTTTGGCATGGCCAGGGGTCAATAGTTACCGGTACATGTAATTCTGCTTGATTGGCAAAACACTTATTTACCTTTTTAATGCATTACTCAAATGGCCTGTAGGATTGTATTGCCGTTTTTAAATATGAAGATCTGAATCTGAGCAGAAACATTTCAATGATACAGTTTCAACGGTGGGTTTATTTTAATAAATATCTCCAATAAATATCTCCAAACACACACAGACACACACACCACACACACCAAACACACACTCACACACGCACAAACACAAACATACACACACACACCCACACCAAACAGACACACACACACCAAACAGCAAACACACACACACACGCACGTACGCACACACACACACACACACCAAACACACACACCCACGCACACACACACAGACCAAACAGACACACACACACACTAAACAACACGCACGCACACGCACACAAACACACACACACACACACACACACACACACACACACACACACACACACACACACACACACACACACACACACACACACACATAATGGAGTACTATACAGGCTAATGCTGCCGCACGTAATTAAAGTCATTGTTCTGCATTTGAAACTAGACATATAATCACCACTGAACAAGGAATCATCTTTTCTAGACTGGTATTTATGTTGATCTGTGTTTTGCTAGTTGTCAAAATCGACTTAACAAGGTTTATATTCTTCTCTTAGGCATCACTGAATTATCTATGATGTTCAGATCCCTGTGGTAAAAAGCCAGTGGTTTGTGTATCATATATGTGTCTAGATCTCTGTGGTATGAAAGCAAGGGCGTAACCACGCATTCTTTGGGGGGGTCGTGTCCCCCCCAATGTTGAGAAAATACTAACCTGTCCCCCCCAATATACAGAAGGATAAAATGTAAAATATATGTTCTCTTTTTATGAACCCTGTCAATGGATCGGTCTCTTGTTATGCAGTGATGTTGCTAGGTACGCGTCCTGCGTCCCTGACGCATTAAAATCTGAAAGGACGCACTAAACTCACTATCCATGCGTCCCGGGGACGCATCTCATTTTCCCCATGAAAAACGATACATTGTGAACATTAAACAACTCGTGTTTAATCACAGTAACTGGCCAAAGAAACCTTCTTGTGAGCAGATCGGACAAGCGCTGTTTCAACCCTCTGCGCATCTACTCGGCGCAGACGTGATCCCCTGTACAAGGTATCGCGACATGCTAATTTAGCCGCTACCAAAACAACTAGCTCGTCACCGCTGATTTCATTTCAACAATTAAAAATACGAACTTCATAGTAAATAAACCCACGTTTCCACTGCTCGATGCTGTGCTCATTCGTGTCGAATGAGCAAATCAAACAGGATTTTTTTGCAATCCTTTTGATTGAATATATGTACATTTATGACAAAATCGTGAGGACTAGGCTTGTGACACACACGTCACACACACACACAAATGTGGCGCTCGCGCGGTAATAGCTCATTGGCGCCACTTAGTGATCATTATGTGCAAATGCACAGCCTCTCATTAAAATGACTTAGGGGTCATTTGACCCCTCTTGCGGCGCTAGGAGTAAGTAAAAATGGCCCGGCGTTTCTAGTGTTAAACATGAACGGTTGAGTACTCCAGCTCTAACCATATCATACCACCATCAAGGAGTTTAACACTATTAATTTAATTTAAGAAATAGAATAATAATAAAAAAGAAACACATTTTTTAAACTGGGGAGTCGGGACCCATTGAATTTCTCAGGGACCCACCCAACTCGCCACCTGTGGGTCCCGGGGACTCACTACATTGAAAACCTATCAACATCACTGGTTATGTCTTATTTATATTCAATTTATTTCCGTTTGTTGAGTGTGTGAATCCCCCCTCCTAATTGTACACTTGTGCGATTTAGTTTGAAACCACCTCGCGACTTTCTGCGTTGTCATGGTTACCCCACACTCTTTCTTCAGTGAGAGCCAAGAAAGTAAAGTTGAGTAATGGAGGATTTGAGGTTACCTAAAAAGCAGAAGAAACTGGACCAACAGCCAAGCATACGCAGTTTTTTTCAGACAGTAAGTAACTTGACAGGCATGCTGAAAGCAGTGGCCAGACAGGGACATGCTCTGGACATGCAGGTGATAAGGTGAGAATTTTGAATATGAGACTAGACAGCCTTACAACATTGTTTATAACCTGGGCCTACATGTCAGCAATGCATAAAAGTAGCCTACTTCTAATACAAGCAGAATATATAGACCAAAATGATCACGAAGGTCAGCCACTGTTCTTCTGATAACATAATGACATGTGGTCATGGGTATGTGGTATTTTTCCATTGGAAGCTATCCTTTTTGCTACAGTACTACTGGAAGAGCATAATTGTAATTGGTAGGTGTGTTTAAGGTCAGTAAGCAGCTAACCAAAACAAAGTGTGTGTGTATGTGTGTGTGTGTGTGTGTGTGGGGGGGGGGGGGGGGGGGGCGGGGCAGACATTACATTATTACACTATTCCTTTAGATGTGAATTCAAATGGTCAATGTAGTCCTCGAAACTATGTTCTAAATGTCCACATTTTCATATATAAATATAGAATTGTAGGCAATGCACTTAACAAATAATAATAAAAAATTGGACCCCCCCAATGTCTAAACCATGGTTACGCCCTTGTATGAAAGCCAGTTGTTTGTATTATTATGTCTTTCACAATATTAAGCAAGCAACATCTGAAAATCTGATTTACAACATGCTCTGTCATCGTAACTATGAACAATGGTGTTTAAGAGCTTGTCCCTCACAGGACTGAGAGAACCGCATTTGTCTCACAGTGGGGAAAAAGAAGCAGGTTTGTGTCGTCGAAGAGCACGGCTTTTATTCAGCAGAGAGAGGGCGAAGGAGAGTAAGGGAGAGGGAGGGGGGAGAGAGAATGATGGAGGGAGCAAGAGAGAGAGGGAGGGAGGGAGGTAGTGAGGGAGAAAGAGAGAGTGAGGGAACGAGAGCAAGAGTGGGAGAGAGAGAAAGAGCGACTTGCAGCTTTTATAGTTCACTCATCGCTCAACTTGGTTTCTGACCTACTAGCTCCCCCTGCTGTTTAACTTGACTGTTTATAGTGTCATGGCCTCATGATCATATGGGTGTGCTGTAAACAGACTGAAGGAACTTTAAAACAGGCCTATCATTTATCCACAGTCAGCCAGGGGATGCTGAGTGAACGGTGGAGCTAGCAACAGTGGGAGCATAGAATATATCTTTCTACTGGGTTTGTATTAATGCAATAAACCCAGCATGGTTATTACATTACAATTATCATTTCACTGAGATCCCCAGAGACTTACTGAAGGTGCACAGCTAGCGAGGATTATGATCACCTTATGGGGTTTTCTCTCTGCAGGCTCCACGGCCCACTCAGCATCAAAGAGCCGGGAACAGGAAAAATAATAGGTTTTAATCTCAAATGTCTCTCTCTCTTTCTCTCTAAACTGGAATTATCTCTCCCCCTTAATCTTCACGCTACGAAACATCTGATTTCCATAAGTGCCGCCTACTACCGCAGATTGTCTTCTGCCCGCCCACTGGAACGCGGGCTCTATAGCAGGTCTGCTTATGCAGTCCTGCGCTATAAACCGAGCATTGTTCAGCGTGTGGGAGCCCACGTTGGCACAGCCTGACAGTTCATCTCTTGTTGTTTTTGGTGCACATTATTGTTTGTTAGCGGGCGCTACAGCTAAGCTCTTCAGAACGGCGGGGAGCAGAGAAGGACGTCAACCACACCAGGAAATAGATGGATTTCCATGTTAACATTGTGGGATAAAGGTCCACTTAACGAAATACAATTTCAAAACATGAACATGAGAATTGAAAGAACACTTTTACGCTACTGGGGTTTGTAATAACGTTGGACAGCTGGCAAAGGCCCACAATCCTATGATCGTTTTTTTTAAGTTATAATGAAATGTGCATGAAGCCTTTACCCTTATAAATCATTTGAATAGATGTTATAAAGTCTTAGACTAAATTAAATTACTGAGAAAGAGTTTTCCAGCAGAGTTCTTTGAGCAGGAGATTGAATGAGCATATATGTATGTCGTCTTTCGCTGTAGAAAAACCCTAAACTGGAATGAATTGAATAATTCCTGCCTGAACACGGATAATTAATTTCGAGAAGGAATAGAGACGTTTTTTGCACATAGGTGATGAGTGAGGCCAGGGCCGTAGAACCAAATTCTGGGCCATGTATATAGGAGGTACTGATGCCCCCCCCCCCACCCCCCGAATTCCCCCTACCTGCCCCCTGCGCAGAATTGTTGAGGGGGGTTTGGGGGAGAACACAGACATAATTTCTTGTTGTTTTTATTCCCAAGGGGCCCCCCTCTGCCTTGGCCCCCCCCACAACTCTGTATCTTATACCCGCAGTCCAACGGCCCTGAGTGATGCTAACAGTACATAGTGCGTGCTGGATGTGTTGGTTTCATTCGTGTCAGATCCCTGTGTTCCCGAAGCTTGACTACCCAGTCATCCCGTCCAATCATGTCATTGAGAAACCTTTTAACTCTTCCAGGTTTGTATAATTTTCTAAAAAAGCAAGTTCGAGAGAACATTCAGCCTTCCCCCGGTCGCCTATTGTTGTTTGATCTTGTCCCTCTGAAAAGACTTCTGCTGTGGAATGTCAAAGTCTCTTCAAAAGAAGCCTCATGAATTAAGATAGGATATCGTGTTAAGTGTTGAGACAATGTCATTGGATTTCAAGAAACCAATTGGATATTTACACTAAACAAATTAATCACTTTTAAGTTTTAAATGACCATTTGGCTTTTAATAAATATTAAAGGGGACATTTTATACAAACAACACTTTTCCTGCATGGGATTTGGGGAGTGGTTTTGGGTGTCACGCATACAAAGTTTGAAAAAAGTCTGTACATGATTTTTTGAGTGAGATATGCATCCTACGTATGAAGGGGGCACATGAATATTATCTCCCACTTCCCCACTACCCTCCAATCAGAGCATAGCTAAGATTTTGTGGACCAGCGGACGAGCAGCTCGGGAGTACAATCCCTTTCTCTGCCGGACTGCCGCCAAACCGGCGGAGCTTTGGAGGCAGTCCGGAGGAGGAGACATGGAGGAGAAAGGGGTTGCACTCGGTGGCAGTCCGGTAGCTCGTGGCAGTCCGGCAGCTCAGCTCCCAGAGTACAATCCCTTTCTCCTCCATGTCACGGTTCATGGACTTCAGAGATTCAATGCCAAAGTTCCTTTGCCCCAATTCTTCTCAACCATGGCCGAGATATACCCCACTAGGAGTCTTTACTTATGAATCATAAAGACGCAGTCTTTATGATTCATAATATCATCCAAGGCGCACATAGCTTTTGGCCGTGATATTAGATATAATATTATATAAATACCCATATAAAATATTATTATTATTATATTATATTATAGAGATATAGAGCTCCAAGAGTCCGCAAACGGCAACAATCCCTTCTCCTCCATGCTGTGGTTCAGTCTGACAGCTCATTGGTCGATGGGCAGCAGTTAATTTGCATTAAAGCTACAGACACCAGAAACGGCGCATTCTGAAGGGACTGAAACAGAGGGGAAAACACCATGCTATGTCTCCTTTAAGCATTTTCCGTAGATTTGGTAGATCCAACTTGCAATACCGGCTAGTGTAGGGATGTGTCATATCCCTAAAGTAATATTAATGCAATACACTTACTATTCTAGTCATGCACACACACACACACACCTGACACACTATAAAACCCTGCGTACGCACAACTGTAAGCAATCTTTGCTTTATAAATCACAGCGTGCCTACAAGTTTGCGCAGCTGAATCAGCTTCACGTTCCACCCTGTACACGCCCCTTTTTAACCATAAATGGTCAAGGCAAACGACCTCATGAATGCGATCTGCATATAAAACAGACTCAGATGCAAGTATTATGTCTTGTCGGAAACAATGGCAGAAGGACTGAGAAAAGCAAATAATGGAAATTTCACGGAGGTTGAAGTGGAGACACGTGTGGGTGAGGTGGAGGCCCGAAAAGTAGTTTTGTTCGGTGGTCACGGGATTGAGATCACTAACAACAAAAAGCAGTGTGGCAACATGTTGCTGTAGCAGTGAACTCTGTTAGTGGTACGGAGCGCACAGTCACAGAATTAAAAAAGAAGTGGTCTGACATAAAGGTACATATTTTTTTATGAAGACCCTCTTCATCCGAATCCTGCCATTTGCATGGTCCTCCAACAGTGCCAGCAGTGCCATGGTGCAGCATTACGCACGGGCTCACCGCTGTATTTATAGGGTTACGGTATTAAGACTGACCGAGAACACCTTGGATAAACAGTTTGTAATCACCCACGTAAAATGTTCTTGAACATAACCCCTTTTTGATGCCTGATTTGTCATGAAAAGCATCAAGAGGAATGGACAATAATATAACGATTGTGATGAGGAGTATGAGGCTTGGATTTCCACACTTGGGATTTAATTGACATTTGATTATGTGTTTACAGTGTCACATAAAAAAATTATGTTATTGACACATGTTGTACAGATGCTTTATTCCATACAGTCGCACCGTCAGTGGACAGTATGGAGTGACGGAATTAAATATAGAGAATTTAGATTTTGAATTTTCCTTTCTATTCTAAGGAGATGTTTCTGGAGTTATAACTGAGAAATAACACAGTTGACTTAAATTATTCTGATTACATAGATTTAACGCATGATACGGGTTGAAATTAAACTTATGAAGGGCGATGATAAAACATAATCGTTCTTCTCCCTCTACATTTATTCTGTCTGACTTCAGGTCACCACCACACCTTGGCGCCTGTGTCGCAAATTCTCCTTTTCCTCCAAACCATGCGTACGCATGGGTCAGAGTTTGCTTAGGGCTGCGCACATTCTCCCGTCAAGTTAGTTTTTTATATATCACAACCTTGGCGTGGAAAGTCACATACGCCACTTTCAGCCCCGTTTTGTGCATAAGCAATGGTTATAAATGAGACCCCTGAGCTTTAATTCTTTGTACTTCAACCGATTCAGAAGCACCAATCCAAACATCTCAGCCTCAAGAACAAAGGAGGGAAGAAATGACCCCAGAGGCTAAACCAGCGGCGGCCTATTGTACAACGTGTTAATGTTACTTCGCTTTGCCTTGCCAGACCCTTCAGTGTCCAACCCACCCCCTACTCACCACCACCACCCCCTCCCCAATCTCACAGAGACCGATCTGCAAAAGAAACACAAGTGGTGTGTGTTTGGCATCTCATCCCTGCTCTTTAACCCTCTGGCACTCCTGAGCAGCCCCCACTTTTGGGGGTGTGGAGAGGGAGGGGGATGGGGAGGGGGGGAGAGAGCCCCCACTAGTCAGGTGTGGAGAGGGGGGGGGGGCATGGGGAGGGGGGGGAGAGAGCCCCCACTAGTCAGTAGTGGAGAGGGAGGGGGGTGGGGGCGGGAGATCCACCACTAGTCAGTAGTGGAGAGGGAGGGGTTTGAGGCGGGAGATCCATCACTAGTCATTAGTGGAGGGGGGGGGGGGCGTGGGGGTGGGAGATCCACCACTAGTCATTAGTGGAGAGGGAGGGGGCTGGGGGGGAGATCCACCACAAGTCAGTAGTGGAGAGGGAGGGGCGGTGGGGGGGGAGAGAGCAACCACTAGTCAGTAGTGGAGAGGGGATGAGGGGAGGGAGAGAGGCCTTGGGGGGGGGGGGGGGGGGGTTGGAGAGAGGAAAAGGGAAAAGGTGGAAAAGGGAGGGGGGACACAGAAGGACGGCCATACCACCCTGAACGAGCCCGATCTTGTCTGATCTCGGATGCTAAGCAGGGTCGGGCCTGGTTAGTGCTTGGATGGGAGACCGCCTGGTATGGAATACCAGGTGCTGTAATGGCGCGTTTCCACTGCAGGGTGCGGTACGGTCCGGACTGAGGCAAACCGAACCGTACCGCACCCTGCAGTGGAAACGCGGTATAAGTGGTGTTTGGTGGTGGCCAATAGGTGGCACTCTTCCCGCTGGCCCCTTCCCTCATCAATCCCGATGCCCCAGTGCAGTGACGGTGACACTGTGCTGTGGAAGGTGCCGTCCTTCGGAGGAGATGTAAAACCGAGGTCCTGACTCACTGTGGTCATAAAAGATCCCAGGACACTTATGCCGCGTTTCCACTGCAGGGTGCGGTACGGTTCGGTTCGCCTCAGTCCGGTAGGGAGGGGCCGGTATAGCCCAGCTCAGTTCCGCGGTCGCGTTTCCACCGCCGACAGTACCCTTTATGGTAGGCCGGATGTCGATCGCCGCGGCAGCTACGTAAACATTGTGACATCATAGCAGCGCGACACAGTGTAGCCTGCTCAATAAAAACAATGGAAAAGTTGAACGCGACACATTATACCAAGAGCTACCATGGAAGTCGTCCAGCAACAGTTCCTGGCCTTTATGCTTTTCATATGGCAGTTAATCAACTTCCGAATGCAAGCTTTGTTTAATAATAATAATACCTCGAGGCTACTGTTTGTTTGTTTTTATCCCCACGTCGCCATCGGAAGTGACGATTCTGTCGACCAATCAACGGAGGGGGTGTGTAGCTCGAATTTTCCGGCACCCTTTCAGGTGTCTCAGTACCCCAACGGAGGAGTACTGAAGACGAGGGCAAAACGAGTACGGCTCAGTCCGGGTCACGCCCACTTTTGGCGTTGGAAACGCAATCCGTACCGCACCTTTGTGAACCGAACCGTACTGCACCCTGCAGTGGAAACGCGCCATTATTGCAAAGAGTAGGGGTTTCCCCAGTGTCCTTGCCCAACCAGGCTAATTAAATCTGGCCCCCCTAATAATCCTCCTGTACAATTGGCTGACTCATTAATTCCCTCACCCTCCACCTCAAGCTGGTGTGTGGTGAGCGTTCTGGCGCAGATTGGCTGCAATCTAGGATAAAAAAAAATATTTTCATCCTAAGGTCTTGTGTTTGTTGTCGTGCTATGTGTGGGTGCTTGATGCGATGAATGCGCGAGTTTGTGACAAACCTTGTACTGATTGTTACCATTGAGTCGAGGGTCACAGCCGTTTAGACAGAAAATATATGTTTAGCTTTATGTAAGACCGCTAGTAAAAAGCAAGTCATGTAGAGATAGATATATAGATATACTTTATTTAACCCCAAGGGTAAATACTAAATAGTATACTTTAAAATAAACTACTAACATCATATAAAAAATGTAAAAGATCCTTACATCCGTACATGACCATGGTCCCCACTATCATCTGATGAACACATTATTTTCAATACGGTTCCTATATTGGGTTTAACACAACCCAGCCCATATGGGAATGTACTGATGAGCATATTTTCTGTTTAACACAACTAATTGACAACCCCATCCCCCTACAGAAAGCTATCATGATTGATCTAATTTGGGAACGGCAGGTGGGGGGGGTGCAGGTAGAGGTTGCGTTTTAAATGTCCCTCGAAGGACTCGCTGAAGCCGAAGCCATCTGGTGGGTAAAGTGAACCCCAACACCCAGCATCTGTTGCTTGGCGCGGCCGTCAGGAAACACCTCCAAGCGTGGAGCGCTGGGCATTACATCCTCTCTTGTTTGTTGGTTTGTTCCCCTGAAGAAATTTCAATGTTTCCTTATGATGTGATTCTAAGGTAAACCTATTGAATTAGTGTTCCGCAAAAATAACTGAACTATAACGAGTAGCTATAATATACAGAGAATGTTGCACTAAAATCGTTTTTTATTTTTATTCAGTATCCTGTTTGAACTGGGTGGCACCTGCCGGTTATCCTTAGCAGACGTAATGCAGCCTTCAACAGTTATTGATCTGACAAGATGAAGGGTGTACCAACACGAAAAATACCTTCAACTGCACTCTACCTATCGCATCAAGGCCAGTGCCAGTGCCAATGGTCTCCTGTTTAAAGATTCAAATTTTCTATATACAAGAACTAATCATCAAATATAATATCCTGTTCCACTCTTCAACCTGATAGGTCCATCATCAGCCTTTATAGTATATTGATTTCTTAAACACACCTGAGAGCAAGGTCACCACAATGTGGAGAGTAAAGTAATAAAAGTCCATCCATTGTCTGGAAACTGGAGAGACCTTGCTTTGCCTTTCCTCATCTCTTTTTGTGTCTTTTCTCGCTTTTTTTCTTTGGCTTATTTAAAAAAAGGAATAACCTTTCCAAACACATAAGACAATGAGTCTTGGGGTAAAGTACATGTCAGTAAAAAAACTCCTTGCCCACGCAAGGATTCATGAGGCAATAAAAGAGACTAGAGAGACGAAATTTCTGTCATGGACGCACCGAGAACAACACTACGCCTCTAAACTCACACACACCACAGAGATCTGTCATGCGTATTCATTTGTTCAGTATCACCTACTTGGATACATATATACAGTATGCCTTATTTTCATAGTTTGTTCTTCCATTTAGGTCAAAGTTATGCTTATACGCCTCCAGGGAAATAAGCATCAGCATTGCATGAGTGTGCATTTCTCATGGCATCCTCCGAACCGGGAGGTCAAAACACGAGGTAGGCGTCAGGAAGCGGTCTGTGCGATTAATCACCATCCATGACTCTTTTACAATAAAGGGATAAAGTGGTCGCATGTTGAACTATAATGAAGTGTGGATGGGCTGTAATTAATTACTCGCTACATCTGGCTAAGGTGTCCTACATTCTCCTCCTACCGCCCTCTTTTTATCTGGGGGTAGGACGGGCGGGGTGGTGTTTCTTGTTCTCAGGGGCATTTTTTTTGTCTTCCCCTCAAATAGAAAAAAGTGCTGAGACTGCAGCACGGCAGAGCAGCGTCTATCTGACACCAGATGGTGATTTTAAACATGGTTCCTGTTTTTCTCTCCCAACTTCAGAACGATCTGTCTTTCTCTTGAATCTACCTCACGACGGGACTTCTTCACTATTCTCATGCTCTCCTCATCACTCTCTGCCTCGACGGCTGCTCAACTGTCTCCGTCGTGTGCCGTCTCTCTCTCTGCACTTCACTCGGTGGCACTAGCTTCCTCCGCTGTGAGACGGTGTTTGGGTGATTTGTCTCGACCTGCCACCTGCCACCGCAGCATTTATCAAACTTTTTAATGGCATTTTGTCACAGGGGCTGAAGAGAATATAAAAAGACGGTGGATTAAAACACTGGAAAGCTCTGATGAGGTATCAAAATGTGGTAACCCATATTTTTATATAGCTTAAAATGTAATCATCATAAACTATAAAAAGGAGCTCCGCTCGCCTGGACATTTTAAATGGACGGAATTATTCTTGTTTAACAACCTTGCTGTAAATCTTAACCGGAGGTATCTCGTTGTTGCTATCTTGCTGGTGATAGCATGACTGGCACGTTATGGAGGAGGCAACAGAGTCAATAAGTCGGTCACAAAGTGCCCTGTATGTTCTCACACCGACATGTTTCCATTGTCCTTCCCCCCCATTTCCAGAGATTTATACAGGTCACTCCTGTTTGGACAAAAACTATTACTCGTGTCCCTCGTCATGTTATTGTCTTGTGGAACACAGAGACGTAATAGAGGTCAGCCAGAGGAGTAGGGAGACATTTAGCCGAAGCAGCACTATATATTTCATTTCACAAATCCAATAGACGCCGGTAATAAAGATATACAGGAAACATTAACCACACACAAATCCAAAACAATTCAAAGGTAATCTTGTGTAGTCTAGTTGAAAAAGGGAAAACGCAGCACATAAAACCTAGGGTGAAGGGCCTGGCCTACAGGTTAATGAGATCTTACCCCGAACGGATGGTCATAAAGCACCAGGCTTGGCCTCTGATTCTGGGATGTTACCAGAGCTGTCTCCACCAAGACTGCAGACCAGTCTCATAAAATACCTCTGATACCTTTGACGCTCATGCAGAATAGTGGTGGTTGAATCTGAGTCAATCGGATTCAAAGATCCGAATCCTTACATTCACCCATGAGTCACGAGTCCGTGGTCTCAATTAACCCAAATCTTTCGGTTCTGGCTGCTACGGACGACATTATTAAAACAATGCACGAATGTCATCAAACTGTAGGTCTATAACAACATTAACACATCCGTTTTTCATCTGCATAGTAACTTAGATTAAGCATACGGACCCGGAGCTGCCAGCTGCGTGGTTGAATAAGAACTTCCTGTAGACAGAGCTGTACACAGATCCAGATCCATAGACTGAGCGAATTCATGGGTCGGATTCGTATCCGGTTGAGTGAAAGACTAACTCAAAGGATTCAGATGAAATGGGTCTGACTCGTATCCGGCTGGGTGAAAGACTAACTCAAAGGACTCAGTTGAAATGGGTCGGACTCGTATCCGGTTGAGTGAAAGACTAACTCAAATTACTCATATTGAATGGGTCGGACTCATATCCTGTTGAGTGAAAGACCAACTCAACGGACTCATACTAAATGGGTCGGGCTCGTACTGAATGTAAATCGTTAAACTCTTTTGTTACAAAGGCATTATTTTACGAGAGATTGTATTCTAAAATGAAAGTAGCTTATTAAAAATAAAGTTGTTTGCTGACTATGTGAACTCTCAGAATATTTCTGTGTTTGACGAGCTTCGAAGAGAAAAAAAATTAATCCATACGTTTTTTTCCTAATTCAGATAGCAGTCACGTTGGCGACATCTCCGATGTTTGCAATGCATCCTTTTTAATATTCAAATATGTTCGCGTATTTCCCCTGGATATCCTCAAAACTGCATTACAGTGGTTTGCTGTGAGCGTGCGCATTGGGCACTAGGGAGTGGGCTGCTGGGCTCATTCAGCGACAAAATTTCAACTGATTCAGATTCAAAGGACTCAAAAGATTTGGATCTTTTTAGTGATTCACTCAAATGACTATGAATCTTCTAAGTGAATCGAAATTCCCATCACTAATGCAGAACAGTTTGAGTTGCAGGAGTCTTTGAAAAACATCTCTTCAATGTTATGGGGCCTAAAAAAAAAAAAGTTTGGTCCCTGTTGGTTGTCAGTTGAGGTCATGGGTAGGTAGGGAATATATTTTATTTTTTTATTTTATTTTTTCCAGCGGCAGCGAATGATAGGTAGGTTGTTTTTATTTAAAAACGAGAAAGTTCGCTCATCCTTCTACAGAATGAAGAGGTGCTGTACCAAGAAGTGATTATGGTTACCATAAAAATAAAAATAAAACGTTTTTTTTTTTTTTTTTTTAAAGCTCATAAAATAATTTGGGTCGCACATAAATTGACAGGGTCGGTCGGAAACCGGAAATAACCAGGCCTTTTTTTTTAGGCCTGGTTATTTCCAGATTTCCAGTCTGAGATCAGTAATATACATCTTGTGTTATACATTGAAATAAACCTTTTTTCTATATCAAGTATCAGACCACAATGGAAGTGTGCCGCACCGAAGGGGAGGCTAGAGTACCTGCATGGAAAAGGCGGACCAAAGGAGGCTTTAATTGTGTTATTTGGGGTTTCAGCAGGCAGAACAATGTTGCCTCAATTCAAATGATGCAGTGTTCCTTTAAAAAATAATTCTGAATTGATAACCCCCCCCCCACACACACACACACACTCTCTTTAGGGAATATGGGATTCGGCCCCATTCTTCATGACAAGAGAGCAGGAGCGGAATATGTTCCAAGCAGATACATACTGGGTCTGTATTAATATATTTATTAGAATTTATTAATATCTAAATGTAGATAACGCCCTCCTTTATGCAGCACTGCTGTTGCGTTACTGTTGGAAAAAATATAATAAAGAATTATCTGCAAAGAGTGAAACAATGTCTGAATATGATATGGCACAGGGCTTTCACCATGATACATTATACATAACGTTTCCTCTTCGCTTTATTAATGCTGGAAAAGAGAAAGGTTGTCTGACCATAACTACCAATGATGACTTACTTTTTATCTAATAACTGATAGATTCAGTTTAGGCTTTTCTATGATCGATGTGATAAGCTATTAATAATAACGTGAGGCAATCTCTGCTGAGATTTTCACTCAGCTTTTTTAAAAACTCCTTTGGAGTGGATCTCCTCAGCTGAACTGGAGGGAAATATTTATTACTTCAGGTTTGAGTGAAGCCATCAGAGTCTATTACAAACACTGTCCATAATGGTGCACTGATCCTCTGGCCCGGGCCTAAGCTATCACGCTCTAACAGGATCTAACAGAATTGCAGAAGTCTTTTAAATCCATAGACATAATCATTACTTTCACTACTTCTTTTTTTTTACGCACCCTATTTCATTAGCTATGCCAACTAGTGCAATAATTTCCCTTTAAGCTGTGCCCAGAGATACCTCTGGCTGCAGACACAGCCCATTAGGAAGCAGAGGCTAAGGAAGCAGAGGTTAAGGAAGCAGAGGTTAAGGAAGTAGAGGTTGAGGTGGAGTGAGCTTCGCAGGTAGTTTTCTTTCCCACGTAATTAATCCACACAGACGGCAAACTGCTCAAAACCTCCTCCTGTCATACACACTCATTAACTATAATGGCTGGACTTGGACGCAAACAGCCCTACAAAAGAGAAAATAAGCTCTGCTTGCACACTGAAAAAGATGAAACATGTTCTAACCATGTGTATGGTAAAAGATGAAGCAGGATCTCTTCTACCAAAAGGTTACTGAAGAGACGAGGGGAACAGCTCTATAAATAATACACGACCTCACTCTGTGAATGAAGCAGCTCTCTAATGCATACTTGTAGAGCATGTATTAAGCAAATATTACAATAAAAGCATAAATATTAAATTTTTTACATATATATTATATTAATAATGCTCAATGCAGTTAAATTGGATTATGTTTTATACCATGTTATAACTAATAAATGATCAATGTTAAAATAATAACTCTGGATTAATTGTTCTCAATTATTAAACACAATTATCACCCTGGCAGTCCTTTAATTTCAATAACTTTATTTCATGTCGTTTTTAATACAGCCGCACCTCATTGGATTGAGGAAAACCCCCCAAGGATATTTCTGCTCATCCATATTCAAAGTGGTGCTCTCTGTTTCATGTCTCATTTAGCGCCCTCTGAAGATACTGAACACGTACGGAACATGACAGAAGAAGTCAGCGAAACATCGCTCACTAAAACAAACTCTGCAGAGAGTTAAAGGGGAAAAAAACGGTTTGCAGAACAGAGAAAGAAGAATCAGATAGCCTACTATGTTGTCCAAAATATGAGGTGGCATTGTGAGGAAGGAAGTACAGAGAGAAAGAAAGCGAGAAGGAGAGGAGAGGGAGAGGGATGGAGAGGGAGTGAGAGAGGGAGAGCCAGAGAGGGCATGGGTGCAATAGAAAAGAGTGAGATAGGGAGAGATGAGTGAGGGAAAGAGTAAGAGAAAGAAAGAGCGACAGACAGAGTGAGGGAATGCGAGGGAAAGAGGGAGAGAGAGTATTTGTATTTCAAAGATTCAAGATTTAAAGGTTTTTATTTGTCACATACTCATACAGGTTGTGCAGTGAAATGTTTGTGTGACATAATCTGTATTCCTGTAAAGCGTCCCGATAGTTTGAGGGGGACAACATCCCTGGGGAGAAGCGAGGATGAGTGGACTACTGGCCGCCGCAGAGAAGGCTTGAGAGTCGGGTTGTGAGGATTAGGTGAGTCGCTGGGACTTGAAAAAGCAACAGATGGCGATAACTGTTAAAAGATAGAAAATAAACAGATGAACCAGTAAACTAATGAGGCACGGCTCAAGGTTCACCTGGACCAATGCCAAGATTTCCTCACCAAATTAACAAATCACTGAGGGAATCCACAGTGCTCCAACCAGACTAAAAAGTTAGTGGGCCCTATTTAAACGGTCTGAAACGCAAGTTTGAAGCGCCATGCGCAAGTAGCTTTGTGGGCGGTTCTATGGCGATGTTCCTATTTTACCGGCGCAAAAATTACTCTTGCGCCCGACGCAAATCTAAAAAGGGTTGGTCTGAAGTAGACTAATTATTCGTAGGTGTGGTTTGGGCGTAACGTGCAATAAACCAATGAGAGTGCCAGCTCCCATACCCTTTAAGAGCAATATGCGCATTTGAATCTGACGAGTTGATATTTTGACAGCGCGTCTGCAGTCTCCGATTAGACGGATGCACATGAATTTCAAACTTCAAATGGCTCAGTTTATGTCCAAATAATATGGCCTAATTCACACATGGAATAAGGTTTTCTTCCACAACTTCAGAAATACTGAGTCCTAAAATAACTTTCGGCAAAGAAAACTTAACACACATATGATATGTGGTAACTGTGGTTCTATTTAATGATATACGCAATACATTATAAACATTGTTTCTTATCAGTATTGTATGCATTATCGTTATCGACTTGTCTTCCTAATATGCATGCGTTAATATCCTACATTGCCATGGACTGTATTATGCGTTACGTGTTTAGTTTGCGTGTGTTTTAACAGATGGACGCACACATGCGCGCCCGCATTCATTAATTATATTACACATACACACACTTCATTCATTCTTTTTAACACTCACTCACGGTAAAACAATGTTTTCTCACGATCAAATACTGATCAATCCTAAAAGTTATGGGCATGTACACGATGTCTGTGTCAAGAAAATATGTCTTTCCCAAATAATTTACCAAGAATGTGTGGCTAGGTGGATGAGAGAAGCAAAGTGTATGCACATTGCACATGCTTCACAAGCAACATTATGCATGCGCCCTTAACAACGCGCCACTGACTTTAAACCAGGTATTTCCTGGTTTGTGGCGCAAGTGGTTTCTGAAATTGCGAAATAGCACCGGGGAACGTTTGCGCCAGAACACGCCTCCTCCTTTCGCCGAACACGCAAAATCATTCCCTAATTTACCGACGCGTGGCGCAGGAGGGAAAAGAACGCTCTGCGCCAGTTGCAAACTAGCAACGAAACATGCGCCAGTGATTAAGTTAATTGCGCCGGATGCAAGATAGGGCCCAGTATGTTTCAGTTAACACCAGTGGGTAGTTCCAGCCCAACCTTACCCTCCGGCCAATCAGACTTATTATTCCCTAGGCTGCGCTGTCTAGCCAGTCATTAATGTGTGCAAGTGAAATGTGTTGTTTTTTTTAAGCTTAAAGCTTTCTGCATTTAAAATCTCTGGCATTTTTCGCTTTGGTCTTCATGCTAATGACTATGCATCACCTTGCTCCAACGTGCAGCGATCAGAGCAGCTTTTATCCAGACATTTGTAGTTGCATGCTCCTCTCTGCCGATGCCATTTATGCTAACAAGCACACAATATGAGCATAATCAGGGTTAATTAGGCCGGTAAAAGCCTGTATGTTAAAACCAGGACTTCCCGGAGCATTCACTGGGAGACGTCAATAAGGCTTGTACGGTTTCCAGCAGACATGTTTTGATTCTGAGTGAAAGCAGTTTGTAATTGCATGCAAATATGAATGACCTGTGGTTCAAGATGTGACATGTGAGGCAAACAAAGTTCCTCTTGTCTCAGGTCTCTGTACCAGAGATAAATACCGGGATCTGAATGCTGTGTTTTTCCCATTTGAGCCTCCTAATAAAACCAAGCTTGTGTTCACAATAACTTTTTTAAAAGCCACCAAGAATACTTTCCCAAGTCAAGACACTTTCACAAGTTTCACAATCCGTCTTTAGAGTCTTTTTTTTTCGTTTGCAATCCTCCCTTCCTTTTACTCATTATTCATCCGCCCTTCCAACAGGATCTCTCTCCCCCATCCTTTGGTCCTCAAGCCGGATCTCTCTCCCTCTCTGTCTCCTTCTCTCTCTCTCGTATTCCCCTGCCCCCTTCAGCCATCTGTCAGAGTGAAGAGCCTTGCTGCCAAGCGTCTCCTCTGAACAGATTTAAAGCTCATACACTCTCACAGTCCACATTCTCCCTGGTAAATGAACTCTTTAGCTGATCGCTGACTGCACACCCACTAACAATAGTGCACATAGTGTAACGCCTCACCAAATGTGGTCAGTCTAATGGGATGGGTAGTACTTAGGAATGACCCCTCTTTTTACACTTTTTAGTGCCTTTTGTTTTAAAATGCAGAGGAAGAACACAAATACTTTATGGGGTCTGAAACATTGTGACTGGAAGCCATGCATTAACATTTATTTTGCTTATAATCTAAATACAAAATAAATAAAATACTTTAAGCCTTAAAATGTACTCTGTACTCTGATCTGTAGATGTTATCAAACTGAGGCGTGAATGTATTTGCATAGATTTTCCCGTTTAGCACTCAGCCAATGCAGTATAACTGAAACTATTAACTGATGCTGGTTGGGTTATAAATATTAGGGCTCGGGGGCTTGTTATCAGGATGATGTATTGATTCTTCATGCACTCTCCAAACACACATCTGTGTCTTTCCGTCACACTCGGTGAAGACTGAAAAATGATTATACAACCTCATGAGTGTAAGCAATACAGGCGTGAAAGCTGACATTTATTCAACATTTCCCAAAGGATAGATAAATGCTATTCAATACAACACTTGACAAAACTGCAACTCCTTTTGAAATAACTATTGATTGGCCTATGTTGTGAGCTGGGCCTTTTTTTCCTTTGCTCAAATATTCTAGTCTTGCCTAGTTTTAATGAGGTCCGTCTTTATGTTTTGAACCTCTTGGGTAAAGAGCAGGTGTGGTGAGGAGGGTACACATTGGTACGGACCTTTCGGACTTGTCATTTATATATGACGGCCTATTTATGAGGCAATCAATTACCCATTGTTAGTTAAATGCCGATCTGTCGGAGCAACTGGGAAAATACAAGCACCCCCTATTCCCATGCAGTTTTAGTATAACTGTTTGACGATAGAATTAGGCCACAGCTCGAGGATGGTAAAAAGTTCAAATAAGTTGTCCTTTACCCTTGCTATATAGCTTCAAGGTAAACCTTTTATGCTTTCTAATGTGTTATTGTCACACAGAAGCAAACTTCTACTTAATTAAATATTCCATTTCAATACTGTTGTGTTATCATAAGCACACTCTTTACTCCTTATCACTTTGTAGCAGTCCCTACTATAAATATTCACTCGAGAAACTTGCGGCTGTAGAGGAATACCAATTGTAGGCCCAGAACCTAAACACTTTGAATGAGGGAATGGGAATCATGCCGCGAGTATTGGATTAACACAGAGTAAATGAATACAGCATCCACTCTTTAGTTCTCTCTTTTACACCATTCAGGTTGGCTCTAATATAATTGGACCAACTGTTTTCCCTTCAATGTCTTTTGGGGTTACACCTTGAATCAACAAAGTCTTCAACACGATGGAGTAGAAACACATACAGACCACAATAAGACTTCTGTCTGACCCTGACTGCAGAGTGTTTAATGAAAATATATGAACACACACGTACGCATACACACTGACAGATTTTGGTTGATTGCAAATGTTTGGATGTATGTCATGGAAAAGCAGAGTTAGAGATAAAGGGCCATTAAACTGATGCAACATATGTCAACCACAGAGAGTATCTTTAAAAGTAGGATGTAGAGAACGCTATTACTCTACATTGAAACTTTTCATGTTAGGTAACCCTTACCCTGATATTTGTTGGTTTTTTGAGCAAATGTGTTCAATAAAAGTCTCTGTTAAACTAAAGAACAGATTAAAGTAAGTATATAACAAGAATAACCCCGATTTTAGCATCCTTATACAGAACACCCTTAACAAATCCTCAAATAGAAGCTACTTGATTAGAGCACTCTTGAGAATCCACCGAAGCACAGACTGCTATTACCCTGAAAGGTGGTTATGTACCGCACATAAATGCTGCATTATCTTGAGGTTACGGGTGAGATTCAATGTAAATATACAATTTAATTAAGAATGACCTTTTTGTTTTAACTACGATTTCAGAAAGATTTTGATAATATAGATGGATGGTAATAGCACCGTGCCTATTTGCTATATAGGCACGATGCTAGGTAGATTACAAAATACATTCATTTTAATACGTATAATAATGCCCTACGGAATTAATGTAAATTGTTCTTGCTCTTTGATGAGTTTCAACACTTAGAAGCTGGGTTAGGCAACTTTGGAGAATCCAGGCAAAGTAATCCAGATTTTGAAAGATTTTTGAAAGTATCCAATCGAAAAAATCCCATATCCTATCCAATCCAGGAACCAAGGCCTCCTTCCATAGCCACTCCCCCAAAAGACACCATTCGCTAGCTATAGCTTCAAAAGATCTGCCTGGCCTTGGTGAAGACTCTGTTTATGTGCAATGAGGGGAGTGTGCGCAGGTAGCACTCTGTCTAGGTAGGTGGCTTATCAGAGGCCTGTGACAGCTATATTTAACATATTTGGGTATTTATTTTGTCAGAGCATTTTATTTATTTATTGCTGAAATGTATTGTAAAGAGTAATTAACAAATATGACAAAAATGCTGGGAAAATAACGCCTAAGCTAGATTTAACCACTGGACTACACTGTCCGGTTTTTGCTATCCAAAAACTATTTGGTATTTGGGTGGAAAAATCAAGAGCATGATATCCACAGCCAATATTTTGGTATAGAACTATTATTTAAAGAGCCCTAAAGCAGATCTGTAACGCTACCTGGCAACAGTAGAGCCAGGCCATCTGGGAGAACATTGGAGCTCATCGGTTTCTCCTCAAGAACCTTTCTAAGCCCTCGCTACCGAGTTTTAAAAGTACTTTCTCACAATAGTTTGGGTAAAAGAACTCCCTAATCAGAAACAGGGCGCCAGGGTCCCAGAGTTTTTATCTAACCCCCCCCTTCCTCTTCCTGGTGATTTAGTTACTGTGCCGGCCCTGTCAAGCGGCAGTGTCATCGATCACCTGGCTTGTGATTCACCCCGCCGTATGACCCCAGACAGCTGCGATTGCCTCCCCCCATACCTTTTGTTTTATCCCCGAGACGTTTCCATTTAGATTTTGTCAAGATCGACTCGGCACATAATATGTAGTGTTTTCAGAGTGATAGACACAAGTTTTTTCTAAGTTTAGAATCTCCTGAGCTGACAGCCCCAGCTCTCCTCCAACGAGAGGAGAGATACCGCAGTGAGAGAACGTTGCAACATGTTACGTTTCTGTTTCTGTTCATCAAAGGGGCATCTTGTGAGAGGGTGCGGAGGAGTGAGTTATGAACACGATATTAATTACTGTGTTGTGATCATCAGTGCCCTGTTATCTGTTTTTTTTACTAATTTTTGTCTTTAAGTATTGACAGATTCTCATGTAAAATATATTTCAGTTACTTTGAGCAAGGTATTAGCATAAACTTTTGAGGAGTTCACATGCATAGTGAATATAGGACTATTATTGGATGATAGTAAATGAGGGCCTAAACTTTCTTAAATTAAGCTAAATACCACATCGTGTCATATTAGTTTTCAGGTCCACAAAGAATAATGAGAACAATTCATTTGTGAATGTTGAAAATTTTGAAATTGTGGTTTTGATTTTGTATTTCGCCTCCAGTTTGTCATTTGAAACTTGTGATTTAGCTAATGTGTGCTGCAGACTGTAGACCGTCCCTTTGAATACTTGAAAACCTTTACAAATGACCAACCCAACTTGTATTAAACCCCTTGGATTGTACACAAATAATGTCAATACTGGAGAAACAGTTTGTTGAGGCAAAAGGCTATTTTGTTTTATCTTCATAGAAAGATAAAATAATGAGTGGCTAACTAATTTGTTGAAAACAGGCAGCCTTATCGACTGCATCTCTTCATATATGAATAAACTTTGCCAAACGTATTTGCAATTTAGAAGGGAATAGGTCAGTATTGTCTGATGTGCGACTCGAGTCCCTGGCCATTAGGGGAATACATTATTTCAGCAGATAAAAGCCCCATTAGCACTGAAAATGTTGAGAATGGACGATGGTTTTACTTTAAAACGTGAGCTGTGTGTCAAGTGTGTTTTTGTTTTTATTCGCGGTCATTGCTACTCCACTGCTTTATTTTCCCTGCAACCATATCTTCCATACCCACGCATAGCAACTAGTTGAAGAGATACAATATTTAGTCAAATATGTTATCTTTTCAACTAGTTGCTATGCGTGGGTTGAATATAATTTAATTGAGAGTGAGAGAGAGCGATACTATATATAGTCAAATATGGTATCTCTCTCTCATTTCCATTCCATTAAATTCTCTCTCTCTGTCTCGCTCTGACATTAACATGTGATGTTTAACATTTGCATTATGTTTAATACATAAAGATATACAGATATAGATAAAGATAAAGACAAAGTAAACCAAAAACATGAAGTGTAAAGTATGGAGGGCATATATAGCAGATCCATGCAGGTGGGTAATTCATATAGAAATGGCCATATGAGGAAGGAAGGAGAGGGGAAGGCGTTTACAAACAGCTGAATTACAGCCATCTGGAGGCTTCTGAAAGGCTCACAGGATCGTGTGGATGGGAGGGGCGCCACTCAACCTCTTTGCACATTGGTATATTTGAAAGATTTAACCAGATTGCCCTTCTCTGGGGTCCTATATGTGAAACCTTCATATGCAAGGGTGTGTTTGGAACAAAGCGAACAGCCATAGATTTACATGTCAATGCATTATGAATTCAATGCTACCATTTAGTTGAGCTCATGTCTCTGGCAGTTCAAACCTTGAGGCGTTCACCCTCTCTATCTTGTCTCAGGAGCAGTGACACGCTGGCATTTAGACCGATAGTCTTAAGAAACACTCTGTCTCCAGGTTTACCTGCCTTTTGTGCATGGGTATTCTGGCAGTGGGCTAATGGTAGACCTACAGCAACAGGCAACCAGAGGATATTTATTACCTTGATCAGCCAGAATGTGACCTTGAGATTAAATAAAAAAGGAAAGTTATCCTTATTCTCTCTAGGTAGTCTCCCTGCTGGCCCATGATGAATAGGTCCAATCAGCTGGGAAGTTGAGTACTGCAACTGAGAAGGCAGCGTCTGTGGAAATCCAAAGGGACCCGATGGAAAAGAGAATTATTATTTTAGTAGCCTATGGCATATCTCTGTGTAGCAATTTGAGAAAGACAACCTGCAAACACTATGCTACCGACAGAGTAATGGCAATTGCTTTGGAGACTTTTAACTAGCCTGTAGCTCATGTCTAATCTTTCCAGAACTTTCCAGAAATTGTCCTATGTATGCACTAATCTACCTGCTTTAGTTCTATGTTGCTTTGACTTTTGTTATTCCATTTTTAATATACCCATGATATCCTCACATCTGATAAGGCTTTGTTCAGTTATTAATAAAGACTGGAAGCTCATAGCTCAGAGATTCTCTCCATTGCTTCCTCTTTTATAAGAAATGGCGTAGGCCTAATAGTAATAACAGTGTGCGGGGGAAAAAACTGCACTGAAGAAGCAAAACACAAAGGATTTGGCTGCCAGTCACCTGGCAAAAAGCAAGATGGTGATTTAATAACTTTGGACAAAGACATCCCTTGAGCCAGTCCTATCTTTAATTAGTAAACACATGATAGAAGGCAACATGTTCTATTAGCGTAGGAACGGCTAGCAGCTCGTAATGATTAACCTCGGGAGACCGTCCACATATTCAAGTTAGCGTCTCGAAACGATTAGCAACCTCCCGCCAAAAGAAACGCGCGTAAGTACACAACATTGATTTAGTGATGCAATTTGTGGGAAATAAAACGAAGAATAATGCTGAGAGGCGGCGGGTGGCTAGACGAGGCAGAGAAATAAATTTGCTAAACAACGATATAAAAATGAATCGCGAAACGGAATGGAGCTGAAAGTTGAATGAGGGCAGCAGCCGGCTTTCTGTGTTGTGATGATTGTCCGTATCTCTGCTGTTTGATTTAGCACTGTAAGACTATGTGTTGATTACAATGCAGTGAATTAATCACAGCCAAGGTGAATTTATCAGGAGGTAAATGTCTGCCTTAAATATCATGACTCTCCTCCATCTTTGGCGAACATAAGGCTCTTTTTTTTTTACTAACGTTCTCACTAGCATATGGATTTTCTACTCTTTTATACTCGCCTCAAAATATTTTTCGCACTGTGTGTGTGTGTGTGTGTGTGTGTGTGTGTGTGTGTGTGTGTGTGTGTGTGTGTGTGTGTGTGTGTGTGTGTGTGTGTGTGTGTGTGTGTGTGTGTGTGTGTGTGTGTGTGTGTGTGTGTGTGTGTGTGCGTGCGTGCGTGTGTGGTACACAAAAATATAGTGTGTGGGTGTGTGTCTGTGTGGTACAATATAATGAACTCATCCCATATAGAATATGGATTACTTAGAACATTTCAGTCCGCAGGTACATGATGTGCTTTTATATTGGATAAACTCATGGAAAGACTACATCCTTCACTCGGTTGTATAGAACAGCAGTGCCCTCTAGTGGTGGCTTTATAAATGGGTGTTTAGATGAGTGTTTTTCATCCTGTGGCCCGCGAGGGAACTGCAAGCGTAACGTCAGCTTTTATCTTGAAATACACGGTGAGTGAAAAAATAATATATGTAATTGGACGTAAATATATATTAATATTGTTCAGTAAATGTAGTACTATGTCTTGACATCATTCAAAAAATACTGTTGATTTGTGCATTCCCTCAGATTTTTTTTAATTATTATAAAAAACATTGATTTTTTGTGGATTTGTGTTTGCTTAATGAACATACAGGGAGCGTAGGCAGCCTTTTTCTTTCCACTGTTTCCCATTGGCCATAGTCTTCTTGCATGATAATTCTGTGTAAAGGGGGTGCTTGCACTCCTTGCTCAGCTACAGCATGTGCATTTATCAATATTTTACCGTTTGCCTATGAGGTGGTCCTTGAAAGGTCCTGATGACAATTTAGTGGTACACGTAAAGTCAAAGGTTGGGATCCACTGACATAGGCATTAGGCATAGAGAGTGGGACCAGACAAGCCTGAGGTCTTCTGTGTTTTAACACTGGTTTTTTAACCTAATGCCTTGCTGCACTTCCCGCACCAATAACTTGGTTACTGCGATTATTCATTGCAAGGATTTCGCTTTCGTGCTAGGTTTTTCAGTACTTCCGCCGATGTGGAGATTTTTAGTGGGTAGGGGTCTGCTGCCTCATCCGATTTGAATGCAGGGATATTGTAATTGTGATAAATAGTTATAAAACTGAATACTGGCCTGAATAAAGCATACCTTTCTATCTTTCTTGATATATTGTATTGGTAAGAGGAACTAGTCAAAACTAAGACAAGTTGTAATCACAATAAGGGGCCATTAAATAATCATTCATAAACATTACATTATTATAAGCTTGAACTAACAGTTAAATAATTGTCAAGTAATAATTTACTAATGGTTTTCATGTTTACCATTGGTATTAATTTTGACTAAGATAATGATCTTCCTGTTAACAAGTTACTAAGTCACTAATTTATAAATTGTTTAACCCATTGACCCTAACATGAGTGACTGTAACTAACAAGAACTGAACTACAAGCACAAAAAAACTAACAATAACCCCTATGCTAATGCTGTATGAAATTACTTACTGAATTACTGAATTAACTAATGATAATTAATGGTTAATGAATGTACCCTTATTCTAAAGTGCTAACCGGTAAGACATGAATGTGAGTCATTGTAATAAAATAAAAACCCAATCCAGAAAAAGCACATACAGGAGATCCTGGATTTACTGTAACACTTTATTTACTTAAATACCACATAATATTAGTACAGTAAATATCACACATTCCATTCCCTGCAGGCCTACCTGTGTAGGCTGAGGGCAAAGCTACGTAGCATCAGTGCCATGTTAAAAAACTATGTTCAAATCAGGCAGTGCATGAAGAACAAGTCAGTATTTAGAACGGAAAATAGTAAGAGTTAGAAGACTCATATTTTTTTATATTAAAGCTCATCAATCATATATTTATCAAACGTACTGTTAACATACTGTTTATGTGGGACATCATTAAATATCTTTCAGGCCTGTTATACAGTTTTCTGATTTGTCACTAGTGCCATCATCGCAGGTTTGACAGATTCATTGGCACATACATAGGTTGGCATGGGTCATTTGAAATATGGCAGGCGCTTGCTTAGTCTTCCGTCCCTTATCTTTTATCTGAGACAGAAATGTAAGCGACATCATCATCGGGCTCTTCTGCATGAGCCAACAACAAGTCATGAATCTAAAACAGAAAAGGACTTAAACAGCAGAAATAAATGAGGCCTTCACATAACCGTTACATTTGGAAATGGCTGCATGGGCACTTATTACAAAAACAGACTTTGGAAGTAACACAGTAAAATACCTACGTCTGATCATACATGTTTTGAAATGCATTATGTACGGAGTAGTGCAACAGAGCGTAGGGACCACTGGGTGTTGCAGGAGTATGGAAGAGATGTGTACTATCTGTAACTTAAGAGAAACCGGTGCAGTGTAATGCATTCATAGACATTCACATCTGAATCACACACACCTACATATATACAGCAAAGACATGCGCAGAAGCCCATACTTACATCAAAAAACAAACAAACACACAGAGAGCAGAGAACACTGTTCCTGGACAGGTGAGTGAGTCATGTCCGAACAAGCAATGGAACAATACGCACAAAGGCCTTGACATCAGGGGGTGTGAACAAAAGCAATAGCTTGAGTTCCAGCCCTTTAACTAGAAAATAGAGTACAGTCACAGCTACAGACATATAGTAATATTGGGTACATAAAGACACCCGTCTCCTAGTAACCAGTATTGAGTTCCAGCCTCATATCTTAACACAAATGCACTGTTTGCCACTTCACCACCACATAGAACAATGGTTATTTTGGACTGGAGTTGCAGGGTTTGGTTAACCAACTCACTACCCCAGTATCCCCGGAAACATTCAAACCATTAGTATGTTGGTAGAGTTTAAACACCCTCAGGTATTAACTAGTTAACAAGTTGTCCTCTCCGTTGACCACGATGAGAACAACACATCCCCTGCGAAGTGAGATGCTCATTGTAGAACCATAATCTTAACATTTTACAAATTTGATTAGTTCAGATTGAGTAACATATTCATAGCCGCTAAAGTTTTATTAAAGGTAATGCTGTCAAATTTTGTCAAGAAAATTCTGCAAATAATCAGGAAATGCTTAATCACTGCATAATTAATTCACTTCATCATACCTTAACTTTGGGTTTGGTAAAAAAAAAAAGCTGAAATAAATTGTTGCATGTTGGCGAAAGCTGAGGTGAGGGGCATTTGAAACATTCAAGATCATTCATTTTTGGGGATGTGAACGGTCGTGGACATAATCTTTGTATCATACATTTTAGTTCTTAGTCAAAACCACTATTATTCCAATGTTTGAAGTGCAAAGACATGTTCTTATTTGTTGTAGTGTTTAAAGGCTGTACTTCTAAAGACTATTCCCACTGTAAAGTAGGTCACAAGGACACAGGTAATATCTTTATGCACTGTCACTGTCTTCTGGCCAAGCCACAGTAGTAGGGGTCACCTCCAAAAACCAACACAGTTACGCAATGTGGACATGTATGCCTTCACCCCAATGTCTCTTGGCTGTAAAATATATATTTTCTATGTATATATATAAGACGTGTTTCCTCCACTACTCTCCCTTCTCGTGGAGGCACGAACGCACGCGCTTCCGCACGATGAAGGCGGTGAGCGCGCTGCAGCAGGCTGTGAAGATGAAGAGCGCCACCGCGTCGTGTGCCAGGTCGCCGTGGAGACTCTCGTAGAGGGGTCTCCGCTCGATGAAGTCTATGCGCAGCGCCTCGATCTGCACCAGCGTGCACAGCACCAGGAACACGTGGAAGATCTGATGGCCCTGGCCGAAGAAGTCGCACTTGCCCGGGAACCACCGCTCCGGGTGCGGGTAGGAGAAGAAGTAGGCGCTGACCAGGAAGAACACCACCTGGTAGCGGTGGTACGCCACGGCCGGGTCGCTGCAGCCCGTCTGGTAGCAGCTGTAGATGCGGTGGAGCACGGGGCTGATGTCCAGGCAGTAGGCCAGGCCCGAGGGCACCACCTGGAATAGCTTGTGGGCGAACTTGGGCATGCCGGGGCTGGAGTACTTCCCGTAGCAACAGCCCAGGCAGGAGAGCCAGGCGAAGAAGGCTGCGGCGGGGAGGAAGAAGCCGCGCACCCGGCTGTGCCAGTCCCTCTCGATGGCATAGTAGAAGTGGGCCAGGGCGCTGCCGTACTGGTACACGGCCACGCCCACGTAGTCCAGGAAGTAGAAGGTGTAGTGGGAGAGCTCGGACTTGGCGGAGAGCAGGTGGGCGAGTGCGCTGCAGGTGAGGTAGGTGAAGGCGGCCAGCAGGACGATGAAGAGGGGCTGAGCGTGGGCGTCGCGCAGGAAGTCCACCGTCTCCGACAGCTCCTGCCACTTGACCAGGATGATCAGGGCGGCCAGCAGGTGGGTCCACACGTTGAGGGCCTCGTTGTGCCGCTGGAACAGCGTGAGGAAGTAGTAACGCCAGCTCTGGTCGGGCTGCCGGTAGCCGTGGAGGATGTGGGGCTCCCTGAACACCCAGGGCACGTCGGAGGCCTTGACGGTGCACGGCAGGGTGGGGAAGGCCGACTCCAGCAGCTGGGGGATCTGCCTCAGCTGCTGGGCGTTGATGAACAGGCGACCGATCTGCTCCATCACCACCGTCGCCATGTCAATCTAGGGCTGGGGGCAAGAGAGACGTGAGGAGATGGTGAAGTGATGACAGGCAACATAGTCACCTGTCTGCGGGGGGCCTTGACCTATTGTGAGTGTGTGTGTGTGTGTGTGTGTGTGTGTGTGTGTGTGTGTGTGTGTGTGTGTGTGTGTGTGTGTGTGTGTGTGTGTGTGTGTGTGTGTTTTTATGGTCTTCCAATTGAATATTTGTTTATTCCAATGTTTATAAAAATAGTGAGAATATGTCCCTAGGTATATATTTAATAGGTATGTGGCTTTCCCTGTGTGGCTAGGGAATAAATAAGATAATCTGACAGGTGCCATTTTAAAAGCCATGGATGTTGTACCATTCTAAACCCTGATTTGTGATTCTTCTTGTGGTCTGTATCCCTTTTTTAAATATATTTAATATATGTTTTTTGCCTAGTTTGCCTAGAAATTTTCATCGCATTTAATGAACCAGTACCTCTAAATTTATGTTTTTTTTCGTTTGATCATATTATATATAAAATATCGTAAATGTCATACAAACATTTACTACATACAAACATTTAAACACTAATCACCAACACATCTAGAATGAGTAGGCCTAGCGCAAAACCACAGTGGCTAACTGGAAGAAAAAAATGTAGTGTGGACGAATCGAGTGCCCTGCCCTCTGCATCTTTCGATAAACATGTAGCAGGCCTGGAGCTCGGAGCTCTGAGTAGCCAAGTGGACGTCAGGGAAAGCAGAATACAGGATGTTTCCTGAAGAACCCGCGGTGACCAAACGAGGATAGGCGTGGACCGATGCATGGGGGGCAGTGATTGCGTAACAGAACCCATCCAACATGTCCCCACCCTTCGCTTCCTCCTCCGGCCCGCATGCCTTTCAAATATTTAGAGATGGACATGCTCGCCCATAGCCAGGGAGGTTGTTTCTATACAAGTCAAATTATATTGAAATCGAAAGCACTTAAGCTACATAATGCTATCTATATGTTCCATATTTTCGTAGGTTATTACAGACTAGATTAAATAGCGTATTTAGGCCCAATGCCCGTTGAACGGGAAACGAATGGGATAAGGAATGGAAATGATAGCGCTCGCACAGTGTATTACACGAATAATAAAACAGCATATATTTGACAAGGTGGTCCCTCATCGCTATGCACAGAGCGGACTGTCAGATGTGATCAGAGCGCGTTTCATGCGCTGTCGTTGCCGTTGAAAAAACATGCTGTATAAAATAACGTCTTACCTTTCTGAAAATCAAATCAATCCAAAGCCTTTAATAGCGCCTTTGTATTGTAACCCAAATGCGCTCGAAATATAAATGGCATTGTTTGTATGAGAAAATGTTGAAAGGACAATTGTTTCAGTGAGGAGCAGCGATCCGCTCTTGGAAGACCGAGGAGGAGCCGAGGATACGCCGAGCTTTTTGACAGCAAGATATTTGAACCAATCAGCGAATAGTATGGTATTTTTTTGTTCTGACCTGGACCGATAACTGACCAATGTCCAAGCACCCCATTCTCATCAGAATGTAAGGCACGCATAGGCTATGAGCAAGATATATTTAGTTGATTAAGGTTTTTGAATAAAAGGTTGTAGTAACATGCTAATGACTACTAAGAACCTTCATCGCAGTACAGTATACATTTTCGTCTCTCTGGGCTTACATCTATGTGTTTCTTACATTGGCAATGGACCCGATGACAAATTGTCTATGAAGACCGACAGAAGATTTCGATTGGATGTGTGGATTAATAAACTCACTGATAACACAACGAAGCAAGTGTGTGCCCTATCTGGTTCAGTGCATAACGGTTTATGTCCGTCATAGACCTATGTCATATTCTGATTGCAGGGCTTATATAGCCTAGCCTATACCTACCCCATCACAGGACAGTATGCTGCTCACATGATACGTTTTGCATTACATTTCATACCCTAATAGGTCATTATATATAAAAGATTCAATTAAATAAAATGTGAAATAAAAGAGAAGGATCAGCTAAACTTGAATAGCTGTCCTGCCTTGCTTCTTCATCTTACCAATATTAGGGTTTAAGGACCTCAACCTGTACAGGCCTGTGCCTACTGCTGAATGTCTAAAGACATAAACAAATAAAGGGATAAATACATAAGACACGCAACAGGTTAAACACGCTTCATCTTTTCAACACAGCTCACAATAAACAACTAACAAAGAGGTTTCTGTGCAACGCTGCAACACTGACAAATAACTCAAACACACTGGCCGCTATGTGCTCTGACACCGCACACATTCCTTGGCATTGTGTCCTCAACTCCCTATAGCGGGTTCAGCAAGGATTGGAATATTTTTTAATGATTAGAGTCAAAATCTTCGTTTGCAGTTGACCCACGTGGACCCTAAAAGGGTATAAGGGAACGCTGACCTTTCCCTGTGATTGAAAATAAACTGGGTTTGTCATTATTCGTGCCCCGGCTGATCTTTTAGAGCGGACAATCGCCACTTCCAACTGTTGTTCTGATCGAATTTTAAAGAATCTTATCTTAACACATAGTCTCAAACCCCATCAAACACATATTTAATATTTCTCTCAACACATCAAAAATAGAATGCAATTTAAAAAAAGTAATAGAATACCTGCATAAAGTTGATATAATTTCCCACTTAATTTTGTATTGAATGTAAGAATGTAATCCATTGGAATCCAATAATCTGGAAGATATGCAGCAAATTTGCTTTTCTAAACATATGCTACAGGCCTACAATAATAAGCTCTCACATTGACTTCGGTTATACATATTCGGTGCATATACTCTCACATTCACCAATGTCTGTGGCATACCATTGAATATTAATTCAAGCTTTGGCCACCTCTTTGTTCCGCAGAGGATAGGCCTATGAGTTTCCTTAAGGTGTTGTCTTGTTGAATAAACAGACGTTTGGGCGTTTCATATTCAAGCTCAATGTTCGTATATTAGTGTTTCCTACTGGACCCAAAGTTCATGTCAGCGATGAATAGGCTACAATGCTTATTTTATCATTATTCATTCTTTCAATTTTCCCTTCTGGATGAAACTAAAAAATAAGACACGCATATTGTGTAATAATGAATGGTTCACAACACAAGAGCCTTGGGATTAATGACTTTATTATGTTATTTGCTAATTTACACAAATCTGTTGGAAAATAACCCACCACTTTCAGGTGTATTTTGTATTTAAATATATTCTGATAAATGTCACTTTTTGTCTAATGGAAGGATGGCTATAGTTTAAAATTAAGCATTTAAGTGTTACGCGTGTAAAGGCTACTTACCACTAGATGTCCCCATTTCGATAACAATTCAGGACGACTGAATTCAACCGTTTTAGTGTGGCAGGAGACTGTGTCTGTGATTATGAAATATGACATTTTAGCCTACTTCAAGCACTCGACCAGCCGCAGCATGGACATACATACATTTTTGTTTTTTGTATCGGCCTATGTGCGATAATGTTTGGTGCTTTTTCCCGGAACTACCGTGCAATGGTCCATTGTATGTGTATGGTCATTGGTTCACAAATGTATTTTGTGTCTTCAAGCAGTTAGAACATACACAAATTCAAAATTCAAAACAAATAGCATGATGAAACATACATTAGAAATATAAATAGATTCAAAATAATAATAATCGAAACAATGGGTAATTCCGAATAAGAGCTACATTTATATATTCAGACAGAGACTTTGTGAATTTTTGTGAGTTACGAGAAGTGGAGAATGAATCTCATTTTCTTTTATAGAGTCCCTTCTATGATGAGCTAAGAGTACCTTTTGTAAATGAATTGTTTGCTCAAAACCCTGAAATATTTTTGAGAAATGAGCGATGGTGTCAGGATGGAATGTTTGCTTACCTTTAATGTTTATAAGTTAGCCTCTTTTGTTACTAAAGCCTGGATGAAACGTCAGGATGGTTTATATCGTTAATGCTAGTATTGTTTAGCATCTGCTTTTGGTTTTTGGTCTGTCTATGTTGTTTTATAATGGTGTCTTGTTAGCCCTTGTGGGCTGGGCAATTCAAATATATATACACTAAAATTATATTATATCAGATTTAAATGAAGGTAAACACTCGAAGAAGGTTGTATATTAAATGTTATATGAGATAATGATCAAAAATATCTTGGTCAGTTGATTACTTATGGCCTTCAACACAAATGGAAAATAGTTGTTCAGAGGGTTATTTGCGGTGTTCAGACTTTTACTTTGAAGGAATTTAACGTGTAATGACCGGAAGTTTTCATGTCAGACAGTCTGAGCTCGGTCGAAGTCGCAGGTGTCTTGTTATCTTCGCTCCCTTGTATTCTTATATTCGTGTATTTGTATTATTTTATAGAGCAACATGGGTGCTTGTATGGCGCTATGTTCCATGGCCAGCTGTGTAAGTGCATCTTTATCCATCCGTTTCTGTTGTTATTTCTAATCGGCTCTATTGAGCATTTCAGCTCCCGCAATAAGTAGTAATAATAGCAATGGTTAACTCATATGTCTAATAATGAAGAATTATCAACCCTAGATTACTGGTTATTGATATCATGTATTACATACGATGCAGGCAATATTGGTTTACGAGATAATGGTTCAAACCAAACATGTACTATTCTAAGCAAAACAATGTCAACGTATAGACTCAATCATGTATATCTTGGTTTTCGTTTAAAGGAATTGGGAATTGGTCTCAGGTTGTATGTGACTCATATGCTAAATATATGATGTGGCTGGGACGAAGAGCGGTTTGATGACTCTTCCTTCTTCCTGTTCCTGCCAGGCCTCCTGCCTGTGCGGGTCAGCGCCCTGTCTTCTGTGCGGGTGCTGCCCTTCCTCCAAAAGCTCCACCATCACACGCCTGATTTACTCGTTCTTCCTGCTCCTCGGCACCATAGTGTCTGTCATAATGATCCTGCCTGGGATGGAGGACCAACTTCGAAAAGTGAGGCATGCAACACACATTATCCTATCAAAGGTGTTTCAAAGATTTGCAATGCATGGCCATATTGTTTCTTGCGTGTGCTTTATGTGACATGATGTATGCTACAAATAAAAAAGTGCATACATATAATTGGTGGTCATGCCTTGGGTTATCACCCATATTTTGGAAATCACAAAAAACAAAAAGTTTAGCTATTGTTTGATTCCTGTCTGTTCATTGTTCGGTAGATACCAGGATTCTGCGTTGGTGGTGACAGTATACTTGGCCTGGATAACTTGGTCGACTGTGATGTCATCTTGGGCTACAAGTCTGTGTACCGCATGTGTTTCGCCATGACCTGCTTCTTCTTCTTCTTCTCTGCTATTATGATTCAAGTCCGCAGCAGCAAAGACTGCCGTGCTGCTGTCCAAAATGGGTAGGTAAATAGTTGCGGCACATGATTTGATATTTAATGCATCTCTGTTCTGTATGCAAACATATCCATATCCACAGCTGTTTGGTTTGGCCATATGTGATGCTATTAAATACAATTATTATTTTTTGTGTCCTAGATTCTGGTTCTTCAAGTTCCTGATGCTGATTGGGATTACAGTAGGAGCCTTCTTCATCCCTGATGGGATGTTTCATACTGGTGCGTTATTTCTGCTTAACTGCTTCTATTAAAATTATGCAGGGCGGTAACGGCAATGAACTTCTGCTTGTTAAAGGCTTCTTCATCTCTTGGACACAGGATACAATAACATTCTCTACTAGACTGCCATTTTTGTCATTTCAAGGGCTTCCAAATCAATGCCAGATTGTTTCATAAAAATGAAATACAATAGACATCGCTGGCAGTGTTTGTAGGTTTGATACCATCCCTGATTGGGCAGAAAACAAGATGGGCCTTGACGAATATGTTGTCTGTTCCACAGTCTGGTTTTACTTTGGAGCAGTGGGATCGTTCATCTTCATCATCATCCAGCTCATTCTCCTCATCGACTTCACCTATTCCTGGAACAAGGTGTGGGTGGAGAATGCTGAAGATGGGGAAAACAAGGGCTGGTTTGCAGGTACTCGATTGACATTAACGTTTTGTGTTTTTTTTGTTCTTAAATGTCATATATTACCTTACTCTACAATTACTCTTAAGTTGACTTTTACATTGACGGATTTGCTTTTATCGAGGTTAGTGATTTGCAAATGTATTTGCAAAGCAGGTAGGTGTTTAATGCACATGTTTGACCCTTCAGGCTTACTCTTCTTCACGGTCCTCCACTACGCACTGGCGTTCACGGCGCTGGTGCTGTTCTACGTGTACTACACCAAGCCTGACGACTGCACTGAACACAAGGTCTTCATCAGCCTCAACCTCATCTTCTGCATCATCATCTCCGTCGTCTCCGTCCTGCCCAAAGTCCAGGTACACTCATTCATTCCCTGGTGAGTCAGCCTCAGAGGGCTTCAAGTCAGGAAGTTTTTCGGAAGCAAGAATGTAGTGATGGTCTTCAGATTTTTACTAATAGATTTAGATAAATTCAATAATTTGTAGTTAATGTAACAATGCAGATATATTTCCAGCTCCACCAAAAAGGTACAGAGCACAAAAAATAACTTATTTGGTGGAGGTAAAGTAATTCTTAATTTTTCTCAGTCCAAAAAGTATTGTGAGAGGTAAATATTACCAGGAAGAGACAACTACCAGGAAATGCAGTACTTTCATTATTTTAAGTAAGGGAAATATGGCCTGAGTCAGATGTAACTGAGCCTCTCATGTTTTGGGGAGTCATTTTGGATGTGTGTGTCACTTCTCATTATGAATACAGGAAGCTCAGCCTCTCTCTGGTCTACTTCAGTCATCTCTTATCTCCCTCTACACCATGTATGTTACATGGTCTGCAATGACCAACAATCCAAGTGAGTGTGTGCTTTTTTCTATGCTTTAAATTCCTAACCCTAAAAAACAAAGGTGTTGCACGTTTGTTCTGTTTACTTTCTGTCAGTTTGATTGTGCTGGTGTGTTCACACCACAAAGTGTGGGTGTAGTAGTAGTTTGTTTGCACACACTTTCTGATAAAATTGTGTCATGTGATCTATGGGCCATCATGTGATCTATGCTACCCTAGCAAGTGTTATCTTTTGAGCGACACTGGAGTGAATGTATGCTTAATATATAATGTGGGAAAAACAGCTTCAAAATATTACTTGGTTACATTTGTAGATTATGTAATATTAGATAAATATGGTTAATGGTCATAGCACATAATGACCACTAGAGAGCAGTACACCTTGTACCTAATTTAATCAGGTGAAAGGAGTTTGCCGGGTTTTTTAGACCCTCGGTTGTTGTAAAACAGCCATGATTTTTGTTCAACTCACAGTGGGTACTATTAGAAAAAAATGGACGAAGCCAGGGCAGGTTGTCTTCGCCATCTTGTGGTGGATAAAACAAAGTGACAGCTATGGGAACTGCTCAACGCTTGTTTGGAATAGAATAGATGTCAGTGGCTCGCCAACTGCCTAGTTTCAGACAGTGCATATACTTGAGAGTGGGTGAGTTAAACCAAAATGTCTGATATACATCTTGACATAGACACTATCAACTGCTAACCTGGGGTCTTAAGATTTTAACACAAAGTGTAAAGATATATGCCCCTTCCTTTTTTATTTGCATTTTGCATTTTGTGCATGTGCGTGTGTGTTCAGACCGTAACTGTAACCCCAGCCTGCTGAGTCTGGTGTCCAACGTGACCTCTGCCCAGCCCGTACCCGGCACCAACCCAGAAACCCTGCAGCTGTGGGACGCCCAGAGCGTGGTGGGCCTCGTCATCTTCCTGTTCTGCACGCTCTACGCCAGGTCAGTGCCGACCCCCTCTGGGCCGACCCCCTCTGGCCCATCCCCTCTGGGCAGACCCCCTCTGGGCCCCTCTGGCCCATCCCCTCTGGGCCGACCACCTCTGGGCCCACCCCCTCTGGCCCATCCCCTCTGGGCCGACCCCCTCTGGGCCTCCGTCTGGGTGGTTGTATTGATTTTGTGGTGGTAGTTGGAACACGCCTTGTTAAGATGAACCATCTGCGGTTATGGGCAAATGGTAACGCTCACTAACCTTGGTGACTCCTAGCCCCTGTGCACTCTCTCCTATTAACTTATTATCTCTCCGCCCTCCACTATCTTCTCCTCCAGCGACACTCGGGTGCACAGGCTGATGACTAGTATGGGTGGAACGTAGCCCTGACTCCCCTCTGTCTCCCTCTCTCAGTATCCGCTCCTCCAGCAACACTCAGGTGAACAAGCTGATGCAGACGGAGGAGGGGGGAGGCTCCGGGGGGGAGGGTGTGGTGGGGGAGGACGGCCTCCTGAGGGCCGTAGACAACGAGGAGGAGGCGGTGTCCTACAGCTACTCCTTCTTCCACTTCCACCTCTGCCTCGCCTCCCTCTACATCATGATGACCCTGACCAACTGGTACCAGTGAGTACTCCCCCCTGACCTCTGACCTGGAGACACCACTGGGCTCCTGACCTCTTATCGACTGGGGACCGGACCCCTGAACTACTGGGGGGCTGACCTCTGACCTTGAGACCCCACTGGGGTCCTGAGCTCTTATCTACTGGAGCCACCACTGGGGTGCTGACCTCTTATCTACTTGAGACACTACTGGTGTTGACCTCTGACCTGCTGGAGACACTACTGGGGATCTGACCTGTGATCTATTGGAGACACAACTGGGGACCTGACCTCTGACCTACTGGAGAAACTACTGGGGTGCTGACCTCTGACCTACTGGGGACCTGATCTCTGACCGACTGGAGATACTACTGGGGTCCTGACCTCTGACCTTGAGACACCACTTGGGTGCTGATCCCTTATCTAATGGGGACCTGACCTACTGGAGACACTACTGGGGGGCTGACCTCTGACCTACTGGAGACACTTCTGATGTGCTGACCTCTGACCTACTGGAGACACTGGTCTGGTCGGTGGTCTTGACCTGCTTGAGGCTCAGAGGGCTATCCCCTACTAAGCATTCCCTTAGTCGACTCAAAGCAAACCATCCTAATAGTCAACTATAGTCATACATCTTTACTCCAGTTGTGGGTTTAAATCTAAATCATTTAACTATTTAGCTACTACATTTAATTGTAGTTATTCTTAGGAATGCAAGAAATAATGAAAGCGTAAAGAAATAGATGGTCCAAAATGAGTTACTCGTTTTGTAGTTGATTTTCTTCAATTGGTGCGCCAAAAGAATCTGCTGTAGTACTGAACAAGTGAGAAGTATTTGTTTTATTGCATTTCAGTTTGGCTGCTGTTGGGCCTGGGTATTTGTATTTCGCCTTATGGGCAGAAATACACACCAATCGATATCTATATTGTTAGATACATCGGTAACAATCATTTTTGAGTGCCGATACCATATGTGTTGCGAGACTATATATATTGCAATAAGAGACTCTGATACATTTTTTTCTGTGATTTTAAATTTTGTGTGGATTAACTTCTGGTTCTATAGGTCCAGTTATTTTTTTTTAATGAATGTGGTCGAACAGAACAGAGCATAGTTGATACCAATTGAGTATTGGCGTCACTCCCCCTTCTTTGTATTCCACTAAGGACTCAAAAGTCCCAGATCAGTTGTAGTTGTATGAGTGGTGCCTTTCTTTCAGAGACATTTCTCTCTGCTTGTCTCCAGGCCAGACACCAGCGTCCAGAAGATGAGCAACAGCATGCCTGCTGTGTGGGTGAAGATCGCGTCCAGCTGGCTCGGCCTGGCCCTCTACCTCTGGACCCTCCTGGCACCGCTCGTCTTCCCCGACCGGGAGTTCAACTGAGCCGTCCCCGTCCCTCTTCCTTCATCTGGTGGTGGTCGTCTGTCTGCTTCTTCCTGCCGTAGGACGTTAAGATGTGTGAAGGATCATGTTATGGTACTTAGGATTGTAAATCTCCATGCTGTTTTATCGTTTTTTGCGTGTTTCTATTCCCTGGTTTTCTGTTTATATAAATTTCTATTTGTTTTAGTCATTATATTTCACTTTGTATTTCAATCACTGCATAAGATGAGTAGAATGCTTTTGATTTGGCAACAATAACTTTGTTAGCCTGCCTGCCTTGTCAGAGCTCTGCAATGGGCCGCGTGCTCTACGCCTCATGTTTGAGTTGGGAATCCCCTCTTCAGATCATACCAGGCCGTGACTGTTTGGCCCGTTGCTGAGTCTTGCTGATTGGCTGAGTTCCTCAGCACTGTGGCTTCCAGGGACAACCCCAGGGTGCCCCTGAGTGTGACTGTTAGATAAGGCCGGGCTGACACGCCCTGGTCACACAGCTCCTCTTGCCGCTAGACGCTATCAGAGCAACACGTGAGAGAGGGGTTTAGTTGACCTTTCCATTCACTTAGCATGGGTTCATAAGGGCTGTGAGGGCCCCTCTGGATCCTGCCATACGCCCGCATCTGTGCTTATAGTCATTTAGGGCCCCCTAAGGGTGCTCCATATTTAGCGTGGCTCGAAGCCGATATCTCTTGTTTACCCTGACGACTGATGACTAGAAGGATATCAACTCTGGATCAAGTCCAGTGTTTACGTCCTGTTAATCAAACCATGGCTGTTGTTTCAAGTCTGGAATGCTCATTGATCTTTGGTGCTTCAATGCTACTCTGAATACATCCCAGATCAGCCTGGAGTTCACCTCTCTTCTGAGTACAGAGGCAGCCTGGACTCTGGTTGCTGAGTCAGCGGTAGAGCAACAGACACATGGGTTCGTTTCCTCAGTGGAAAGTGTTCTGGTTCTCACAGGAGCCCTCAGTAATAATACCGTTGTGTGCTCTTCGTTCAGAACACTTCTTTGTGGTTAAGAAGAATATTTCACAGCCATGTTGCAAGTTGCCTATGAATCACAATACTATTAAAAAGGGACATGCAGCATCTCAAGAATATTAAGTGGAAATTAATGGTCAAGATCTAACTGATCTTTTTGGTAAAGTGATTTTATGCATAATGTATCTACCTTTCTATGAACAGTAATGCAATAGTTATTACATTTTATAATTTAAAAAATAATTTGTCAGCACAATGAATATGATTGTTAGATTGTTATGATAATTCTACATTGTGTATTTAAAAGAAAATGCTAACATTTCAAATACTTTATCTGCTGGTGGAAGTATTGTAGATTGTTATTAACGAGTGATGAGTTGAAAATGTGATGTTATGATGTGTCAAATACCGATGTACGACGGCGGCCTGCTCCAACTAAATGGTGTTCGCACGAATTATTCACTTCTTTTCTATAGGGAGAATGTCTCCCAAAAAACAATGAAGTGCCTTCTTGTCTGCATTTCAACATGAGTTAGTTACTATTTGTTTAGTTTGGAACTTGGCCTTCATATCATGGAAGAGGCAACCGTTGCACGTCATAAGGCTAAGACCTTGCAATGTTTATAATATAGGAATTGGTCATTCACATTTAGTTCAAATAAATACCTTTCAGGCAAACCTTTTAGCTTTGGTCCTCTGTCTGTTTGAATTTAGCCCTTTAGTTTTCCACAGCATTCCTACTGCTATCCACCAGGTGGAACTAAATATCTTCCAGGTATACTTAGTTCCCCTTGTCATACTGTAACGATCAGGTCCTTTTGTACTGGACTTTGTTGCACTAATGCAAGCAATTGCACCAAGTATGAAAGGGTAACAGGTTAGCAACTGATGACTCGATGTGGTCTTCTAATGTATAATGATACAATTGTCAACAACAATAAAGGCCTAAGAAATGCTAAAAAATGCTCTTTTGAGCTGCCCTTTACTGTTGAATGATCTGCGTCTATAAAAACGGTTTCAGCCCAAAAGAATATGAGGTATTTCCTTTCTAGTTAATGCTTAAGGGCGTCTCTGTTGACCATAACCTCTCTCTTAGTGAGGCGGGGAGGAGGAGTTTGCTTGGAATTCAGGAGCTAGGCATGGAGGACTGTTAAACAAATGAAGTAACACACAGCCATGGTGCAAGAGGCGCAGATCTACTGATGGATCGGCTTGCTATGTCTCTGCTGCCGCACCCCTAAAAGATTCGCTTCCCAGGTCGCATCTTATCTGATGAACTCCACGGACTGACCTCAACAGATTAGTTGCGAAAAGTCAATGCCATAACTTCAACTCTGACCTTATCAGTGACTAGCATTGGAATTCAAACTTGACTACACGTTGTTTTATGCATTTTACTTTAAATTGATGTTGTGGCAAAGGCAGGTGTGTTTTTTTTTATTTCTTAATAACATAATGTCCTCCTGTTAACTAAGTGACATATCAGCCTTCCATGGTTATGCATATGTGATGTGGACACAGTGAGGCGATCTGATGTGGATGTCAGTAATGCATGCATATTCAGGTGTTGATAATCTCATGGACAGTCTCTGTCTGACGACATCGGTGGGATAAGCATGGCAGCTCCACATTCCCACAAGGGAATGTGTGAGCTGCCTCTGGTAGCGTCACATGGACGGAGCGCTGTGTATCACACTCTTTACTGTGAGCTTTCATCTTCATTTGACAGTGAGACTCGGCTTGTTGACTCTAGCTGCTCCAGTCACTAAAACCAGGTGGCAGTGTCTGGAAGTCTTATGGACACACTGCCCGCTGTGGCCCTCCTCCAACCCCAGCCTCCTGCCAGCCCATCAGGGAAACCACTACTACTGTCACTACCTCACGTTTTGACAGCTGATCGTGTGACTCTCCTTGTGGTTACATTAGTATAATAATGTAGTATTGTGGAGTTATTTACTAAAGTTACTAAAGGCGACATAGTTATGGTTAACATTTTTCCATTGTTATTATGAAGTGTTTCTTATTTGTCGTTAACCCAGAAGTGGGCCTACTGTCTATATTGACCTGTCAAAGTGAATGCTATAATGCATGCATGCATTTCTAATGCTGACGCTTCACCTGCTCCGGTGACTTCTTCAGTCAAGCCACGGAGAGGAGGAAACATCTGGCAAGCAATGTGCTACCGTGTTTGAAAGTGAAACACAAATTTCAGGAGCCTTGTATTTGTCGGTTGCCCCCCCCCACCCCCACCCCGTCCTCCGCTGCTCTGGTTGAGCAGATAGTGTGAGCAGAGTGAAACAGCCAGCAGAGTGGAAGTCCGTCCACCACGGTAGCTTTTAGTGCACATGGTCTGACTGATACAGCCAGTCAGCCAGGTAAAAGATACCACACAAAAACGCCCAAACAAATATCTTTATGTCAGTACATCTTGAATAATTCGTCCTATTGTGACTTAATGTGAGAGATTTCCCTGGTCAAAATTTCCTAGAAACGTGGTCAGGTTCCTTGTAACTGACACATTCCTGCAGCTTGTCCAAACACAACAGCCTCAGCCTCCAACACTGGGTCCCTCAGTCCAAGTGCTGTTTGTGTTGTTTTCCTCCCGGTGAGATTGTTGCTTTCTTACATGCTGCTGGTCTCACTCTGTGTTTGCCTCGCAGAAAAGGATTCTCTCCCTTATCGGCCCGTTCTGCACCGTGACCATCAAATTAGCCCTTCCCAAGGCGTAACAACTCCCAACGGTGCCAGACATCCAGATACAGACTAGCTACTACTGCTCATAAATCCCTCTCTCATTCCTCCTCTCATCGAGTGGACAAACACACCATAACGCTTTTCAATCCCCCATAGCCGTCCTATGTGCACATTGCAATGAATTGTGTTGTAACATGTTATTGCTCAATGTATTTAATAATAGATCATTATTAAAAGATGAGCTGTTTTTACTGCACGTTGACTCTAAGAGTGTTTATCATAGAGATTACTGTACTGGAACAAACTGTTGAACTGCGTCCACAGAACACAGGACTACACAGTTCTTACTCATTGGGAGTAGCAGTGTGTTGTGAGCACATTTTGCATCCATTATCGATTTTATTTGTGGAAGGACTAGAAGGCGCAGTCTGAGTTGTGATTGGATTCTAAGTGTGGGATCCGGGTACACTTGTTTTTACTCTGTGTGTAGAGGGGATGAAGAGTTTGGGGTCCTGCTTGAGAAAACATTTTTCCCTGATTCGGCTCTACTGGACAGGGAAGGTGTTGCTAAGTTATCGGGGGGAATTGGATGTCCATGACCTGCAGGCTGACTCACAGGGCTGTCCTCAAACTATTTTGCTGAATAATAAGAAAACTATACGGGATGATGAGCGCATTCCACAGAGGGGGGGGGGGGGGGGCACACTCCGCTATTTAGTCTGGCGCCCGCACCCTCACATTCAATTTGTCTTTGGATGCAATGCTCTAACCTGAACCCCAAGTCTGAATACTTCATGTGTGTGCTCATGCACGTGCACGCGTGCGTGTGTGATGTGTGTGCGTCTGTGTTGTGTCGTGTGTGTGTGTCTGGGCCTGTGTGTGTCCGTGCGTATGTGTGTGTGATGTGCATGTTCATGCCTGCGTGTGTCCGTGAGTGTGTGTGTCCGCGCGTTTGTGTGTGTCCGTGTATGTTTGCGTGTGCATGCCTGTGTGCGTGCGTGTGTTTGTGTCGGTACGAATGATGTGTGTGTGCGTGCGTGTGCGTGTGTTCGTGAGTGTTGTGTGTGTGTGTGTGCGTGCGCAGGGCTTCCTGTGCGCATGCTCTTCCTGTGCCTCTCTAATGCAGTTATATAACAGTAGGCAGCACAGCCGGCGTCTGCTGCTGTGAGGCGAGCGGTCTGGTTACATAAGCCTGTCAGAGTCCTACTGGAGCAATAGGGAGAGCGCACACACACACAGGCACACACGTACAAAGCGCACACCTACACAGGTACGCGTGCACACACACACACACACACACACACACACACACACACACACACACACACACACACACACACACACACACACAGGAATGCACGCACCTTCCCACACGTACACACACACGTACGCGCGCACACGCGTGCACACAAACGTACGCGCGTGCGCACACACACACGTATGCAAACACCGAACACACACGTGGACGCACACACAAGCACCACAGTGAGTCCTTGTGCTCCTTCTACTGTCTCCTGCTCCGTCTTACACTTCCTCCCACTCCTTCTCCCTTCCCTCTCCCCCCCCTCACACTAGTTATTTTCCTTCTATTTTCACTTCACTTTGAGGCTGTTTTGTTAAATTAACAAGAGCCCTTAAAAATGTATCATCCTCCCTGCATGCAGTGTATGCATGTAAGATTCAGTTCCTGAGGGAATTCCTAATTTAACCTTCGACTAGCTGTGAACCATGCAGATGTGAGTGCAGTGAGGGGAGCAGAATGTGGTGAAAGGTCCCGAACCAGCTGCATGCTGGCCTGTAGTCCAACCTTTGATCTTCAGGGAACCAGAGGATCGGCCTGCAACAGCCTTCCACTTTATCTTCAGCCCCTCATTGGACGTTGAGTGATGACATCACATCAGCAGCAGAAGCCATTGGATTCTCCCCCTGGCCCCTCCGTGAGCCCCCACATCCATCTAAAGGCCAATTGATTTGTGTTCCAAGGTGCTGAACTCTGACCTTTGTGTGTCATGCGTCTTCAGCCTCTGTCACCTTCTCGTCCTTTATGTTGTAACCAGGATGGGAGGAGAGGGACCTTCAGGGTGATACCATGGGAACCATCCTATCCCTCACACAACCAGACCTCACTACAATCAAAAGTCAAATCTGATTGACACAGGGAATAACCAGATAAGCATTCAAACTGTCATTTCAAATGTCTTAATTTTTTTGTTTAGACGGTGATTAATATGAAGCAATCTGTTTTAGACCCATTGCTACTAATTGCCCGCTTCTACCACCTCGAGCCTTGTACCCTACCAGCCAAGAGGAGCCAGTGGGGGAGGAGGGAAGGGGGCGGGTCCGCCTTGAACTCTTGGTGGTGCGGAGGAGCTGACGTCATCACGTCGTGTTGCGCTCACCAGCTGAACGCGGCGTCGCGGCGGTCCAGTTTGACGGCGATGAGCGGAGAGAGGAAGACCCCTCCACGGTGTCTCTAGGAGCGGGCTGCTGCTGTTGGTGTGTCCCCGTCGATTCCACGAAACCAGCAACACATTCAAGGAAGCGTTTCGTTGTGGGATAAATGAATTCAACAGCCACCACGTCGTAGAAAACGGTAAGCATTGCACCTAACATGACGGTGTGTGTTGTTATATGGCTATGTGTGTGGTTAAGTGGGTTGTTTGGGTGTTAGATGGCTGTGGGTGTGCGCCGTGGTGAAGAATGTAAACATCTTCTGGTGTGAAGTTGAGGACACTGGCGGTCAGTTTGGTCCACAAGCTCACACGAAGTTCAGATGCCACAGAACATGTCAGAATAAATGTTAGGCTATGTTAACGTGCATGGATGCAACATCCTCAACACGTTGTCCACGGTCCCTCGTCTGGTGTTGTTGTGTTATTATTTATTATTTTAGACCTGGATCTAATTTTTTATATTTTTCATCTCGTAATGTAATACTGTTGAATGTAGCAGGGACATCTGTCCACAGAAAACAAGATGAACTGTACGCCTCGACATGTAACAACATTGATACCCCTGTCTGTATAGAGCTTTAAACACCGTCTAAATCCCGTAGCTGCCCAGACAACATGTATCGAGCGGGGAAACACCTTCACCTGCCAGACAGTTAGGAGATGACATCATCATGGTGCACTGTTATTGATACGACGCGACGTGACAGTTGGAGTAAAATGATCCAGAAGTGCGTGATGGTGATCTGCACCAGGCTACAGCAGATATCATTTGCCTGAATTGAAACCATATCTCCATATGACTCATTGTGTATTGACCGCCCCGGACACACTTACACATACATGATCAGCATACTGAGTTTCAGTTTGAAAATCCGTCCCCCGCTGCATATCTGCTTTCTATGACCAGGGAGCCCCCAGACATTGGACTGAACTGTAGATCACCACACTGGAACTACGTCGTCTAGGAAATACAAAAAATAGCAACTTGGCACAAAAGAGCCGAGGAGCTGTCGAGCTGAGACGACATTTGTGGAAAGAGGAACTAACTGTCATGCAAAAACGTGGTTGTGCTGCCAACCTCGTCATGATGAAGTGCAACAGAGTGTGCAACGCTTGGGGTGGGGTGTGTGTGTGTGTGTGTGTGGCGGGGGGCGTTGCAGTGTCACTGCCCGGCACAGGGGGCTTCCTACTGTAAAGTACAGCACACAGAGACGCTGCAGTGCCGTGGAGTGTCAGACCGGTGGAGCGGACTCGAGTGGAGAGTGGCCAATATGCAATTATTTCTTATTGAATCAGCACAAAGTGGTCGTGGAGCGCCGGTCCGGGCCGAATGGAGAGCACTTGTAGTGCTGCTGACTGTAGACGGAGCCCCTAACTCAGCACCACCCGGGCCTCTTAGCCCCAAGATTATGAGTATAGTAGTGTAGCCAGTTAAAGCTCCAACTCTAGCTTTGTTGGTAAATGTGTGGAAGTGTGGTGGCTTATTTTGTGTAATTAGCATGATACTGAGAGTGCTGAAGCCAGTAATCTGCCAGTGGAAGGGTTTATCATGCATGGTGTGCTTAAATGGATTGTGTTTTGTTCACGTGAATATGTCCTGTGAGTTAGTTTGGAGATAATTAAGGTTATACAGAGACCTCTTAGCTGTTCAAACATGTTATACACTGTGTGTGTGTGTGTGTGTGTGTGTGTGTGTGTGTGTGTGTGTGTGTGTGTGTGTGTGTGTGTGTGTGTGTGTGTGTGTGTGTGTGTGTGTGTGTGTGTGTGTGTGTGTGACCTGCAACTCTCCCTGGCTCAATGGACACTCCAGATGGGAAGGGCAATCTTGCCAAGGCAAAGACGCTAACACACACACGCACACATACGAGCAGCACATGCGTCTGTCATACCTATCCTTTATCACGCTCGCTGACTCAGCTCGCAGGAGGCAACATGTTGATGACGAACACTCAGCGCATGCTGAGCCATGGGCAGGGGTAGTGTTGGGCTGTAGCGTCACTCGGCTTCACTCGCTCAGCTTCGCTAGGGATGTATTGAAGCACGGGCTCTGGTGAATGTATGACAACTGTTCTGTGTGGTTTCTTTTTATTTAATATATATATATATATAATTTATTTAGAAAAAATAAAAAACGGCAGGACTACAGAGGTCCATCGGGTTTCCTACCAATCGATGAGGAGTCCCCACTACTTGGCAGAGAGCATCCTGCTATTTCCTATGCCCAGCCTGAATCATTAAGTATGAGTGTGTGGATGTGTGTAGATGCATGCGTGTGAGTGCGTGAGTTCATGCGTGTGAGTGCATGCGTGTGAGTGCATGCTTGTGACGTTAGTTACAGTAGTGTTGTATCGCCAGTACAGTTCCCTCCAGTCCTCGCTAGGACGGTTGCTTACAAATCAAGAGAGCTGAGGGGTGCGGCGGTCTGTGTGCGGGACGTGTGTGGAGTGTGTGCTTCCTGCGCACGAGCATGGCAGCGTCAAGTAACGCTACAGGGTACACGACAGGAAGCCCAGATAAACTGAGCCGTTTTAATGGCTCACTGATTTTAACACTCCTGTTTAAAATGTGGTCAATCATTAGCTGCCATTGTGGGCTGGTTGGAGGCTCGTGGAATGTCAGAAGGATTGTTTAGTTTTTATTATAAGCTTCATTCATTGAAGATAGGAAAAGATGCGTCGCAATTAAACAACCGGTTGCAATTTTAATACAGAGGATGTTCAATATACAAGTTGATTCAATTAAGTGTGTGTGTGTGTGTGTGTGTGTGTGTGTGTGTGTGTGTGTGTGTGTGTGTGTGTGTGTGTGTGTGTGTGTGTGTGTGTGTGTGTGTGTGTGTGTGTGAGCATTTGAACTTTGTGTGAGCATTTGAACTGTGTGTGTGTGTGTGTGTGTGTGTGTGTGTGTGTGTGTGTGTGTGTGTGTGTGTGTGTGTGTGTGTGTGTGTGTGTGTGTGTGTGTGTGTGTGTGTGTGTGTGTGTGTGTGTGTGAGCTCATGTGCCCCACCACAGGTATGTGGCAAGGCCAGAAGCTCAGAGAGACAGATGACTCTCTGATTAAAAAAAGAATGAATAAAGACTGGTGCTGGCCACGGCCGGGCAGAAATTAGTACAGTAACCTCACAGTGTCTTCTTACGGCCCGGCCTCACCAGAGGCGATGGCCGTCCACTTTGTATCGGATACAATATCGCGTGGGGGCAAGGGATTGTGGGAAGGCTTGCATGCCAGTGAAGTCTTGCGGCACATTCAAGGGTTTCGGGAAAAAAGTTGAACTTCCGTTAACTGTATGCCAATGAACACGTACTGCGGAGACTATCGAACATGCAATTGGACAATCATCATTCAACTATTCCTGGCAGACAAAACGGAATCTCTGAGTTTCCTGATTTTAAGCACTTCCATCGACAACGCTGTAAACTCCCAAAAGCAGCAACTAGAGAGTGTGCCGGGCGATTCACCGCGATGTCAAATGCAAGGCAACGCGTCCGGTGGGGCATGGTCGTAAGCAGGTTACATAAACAATAGAATTATGCTGAGCCTATTCACTAACATTTGTTGCAGGCAAGGTATTGACATTTATTTCTCTGTCTCTTTTTTCCTCACTGATCCAATTCTGGTGGGTCCTCGCCAAAGTTGTCATCAATGTTCCATTGTTTCCCTTTTCCTCTCTTGCTGTCAGTTATCTACACGTCCACATTTCCTCTTTAATTTTGAACTGGTCCGGCCATACTCGAAGAAACACTGTGTGTGTGTGACTGTGTGTGTGTGTGTGTGTGTGTGTGTGTGTGTGTGTGTGTGTGTGTGTGTGTGTGTGTGTGTGTGTGTGTGTGTGTGTGTGTGTGTGTGTGTGTGTGTGTGTGTGTGTGTGTGTGAATAAAAATGACAGGGTAAATTACAGTTTTGATAGAGAACTTCTGCCCCCCCCCCACCGTGTGTCCATCAGTGTCTCTCTCTCCCCCCTCAGTGTCTCTCTCTCCCCCCTCAGTGTCTCTCTCTCCCCCCTCAGTGTCTCTCTCTCTCCCCTCAGTGTCTCTCTCTCCCCCCTCAGCGCCTCTCTCTCCCCCCTCAGCGCCTCTCTCTCCCCCCTCTCTCTCCCCCCTCAGTGTCTCTCTCTCCCCCCTCAGTGTCTCTCTCTCCCCCCTCAGTGTCTCTCTCTCCCCCCTCAGCGTCTCTCTCTCCCCCCTCAGCGTCTCTCTCTCCCCCCTCAGCGTCTCTCTCTCACACCTCAGTGTCTCTCTCTCCCCCCTCAGCGTCTCTCTCTCCCCCCCTCAGCGTCTCTCTCTCCCCCCTCAGCGTCTCTCTCTCCCCCCCTCAGCGTCTCTCTCTCCCCCCTCAGCGTCTCTCTCTCCCCCCTCAGTGTCTCTCTCTCCCCCCTCAGTGTCTCTCTCTCCCCCCTCAGCGTCTCTCTCTCCCCCCTCAGCGTCTCTCTCTCCCCCCTCAGTGTCTCTCTCTCTCCCTTGCGGTGCTTCCTGCTGTAATGCGGGGCTTCCCTGTGGTAGCCGGGCAGCTGCTGAAACAGCCAATCAGGTTTAGCAGGGATTTCGGCTCTGTGAGGGCATGCGTGTGTGTGTGTGTCAGTGCGCCAGTGTGTACCCAAACCTCAGGGAGAATCCATCCAGCTCTGCCGGAGATCCGACAAACACGTGCAGGCAGCGGTCCGTGTTGTTCTACAATTACCCCGAACTAGGTCGTTCTCTCTCGCTTTCTCGTCGTTCTCTCTCGGTCTCTCGGTCTCTGTCTGTCTTTCTCTCGGTTTTTCTCTACCTGTCGTGTATCTGTCCATCTTTCCGTCTGTCGGTCTGAAGGACAGCTACGTTTAGTGTATGTAGCTACCCGTATCTAGCCTGCTCTCCTGTCCCTCAAGCTGTTGTGGGTTCCAGGTTCCCTCTCTGATCTTCTCGGTCCTTCTGAACAGGGAAGATGCATCTTGTTTGTCGGGCACACTAGCTAAATAATGAAATACTACTATGACTTATGAGTAAAGAGCAATAGTGTTGGGAGCGGTCCTGTCTCGATCAACAGTAGAACAAGGCATTACCACAGACAGGGTTTGGGGTTAGTCTCCCACTATTCTAGCCTGGCTCCGCCCGCCTAAGTACTTCCACTCAATTTTGATTTCCCTTCAGTACTAGATCTGGGTCTGTTGGTTTTCTCCTTCCAAATTATCTGCGTCCAATCAGCAAACAGAGGGAGTGGCTGAGAACAATGACGTTAAAGTCAGCTCTCGTTGACGGACGTCTTCACGCACGGTGTTTGGTTTGTTTACAGCCTGCGCGCAACGTGATTCCCGGCCAAACGTTAGCGATTGGTTATGGCAGATCCAGAGTGGCACTGGGCAGATCCAATAGTTTTGAACTTCAACAGACACCCGCCTTCAAGTGAGTTAACGTTTGTCAATTGAGTAGGTCCAGACTCTCAGTGCAAATGAAATGAAGTACGAGAGTCTGGTAGGACCAGGCTACCACTAATCCGACCCATGCTTAGAATGTATACACTTATGGTAT
>NC_079422.1:11816725-11929225 GCF_026213295.1 Gadus chalcogrammus
CTCTCTGTTTCTCTTTGCCCTGGATCCGCCTCACTGGCTTTCTTAACAAGAAAATGCAGACCGCTTTCTCTTCCTTTGTGTCAGAACAACATGCCCCTGCAGCTGGAGCTCTCCGGGTGAGTGAGTATCTGAGCTGGGTGGGTCGGTGGTTGAGTAGCTGAGCTGGGTTGGTGGGTAGGTGAGCTGAGCTGGGTGGGTGAGTATCTGAGTTGGATGAGTGAGTATCTGAGCTGGGTGGGTGAGTATCTGAGTTGGATGAGTGAGTATCTGAGCTGGGTGGGTGAGTATCTGATCCGGGTGGGTGGGTAGGTGAGTATTTGAGCTGGGTTGGTGAGTATCTGAGCTGGATGGGTGGGTGGGTAGGTGAGCTGAGCTGGGTGGGTGAGTATCTGATCCGGGTGGGTGGGTAGGTGAGCTGAGCTGGGTGGGGGAGTATCTGATCCGGGTGGGTGGGTAGGTGAGCTGAGCTGGGTGGGGGAGTATCTGATCCGGGTGGGTGGGTAGGTGAGCTGAGCTGAGCTGGGTGGGGGAGTATCTGATCCGGGTGGGTGGGTAGGTGAGCTGAGCTGGGTGGGTGAGTATCTGAGCTGGGTGGCCAGGTCGCTGACAGATGGAGGGCTGGGTTGAGGAGCCCCTGGTCTGCAGAGTCCCGTGTCTTCATGATGTGGCGACAGCTGGATGGATCCACCGCTCACAAGACCCACGGCTCAGTTACTGTATCATGAGACCTGTGTGTGTGTGTGTGTGTGTGTGTGTGTGTGTGTGTGTGTGTGTGTGTGTGTGTGTGTGTGTGTGTGTGTGTGTGTGTGTGTGTGTGTGTGTGTGTGTGTGTGTGTGTGTGTGTTAAACATGGTTGGTTATGGTTGAATTGAAGTGTGTTTGGAGCAGGAATGTGTCTGTGTGTTACTGTACACCAGTGGGCGCAGATGGGTTTCTGTGTGTGGCCTTCCCCTGAGCATAAACACATCTGCTGGGTACCAGCAGTGACACGTTGTGTCTGTCTGGTGGATGAAGTGGGTCAGTTAGATTACAGCATGAGGCTTGGAGTCAGACTCCAGAGGAACCTCCGCGTGGCCCTTCTGACTGATTCAAGCAGGCCGGTTGAACGCTTGATCTATCTCCACTACAGTTTGTTGTTGTCACTGTCGATGTCGTTGTACCTGGGGCCATAAGCTGTCGTCAGCCCATGAGATCCTCCAGTTATTTGTGTTTAGGTTTCACAATGAAGCGAAACCTAAATGTCTGGCAGCCATCGAATTCCGAAAATGGGCGCAGCTTCACGTTGTTCAAATGACTTCAGCCAATCAGAGTGACACTCGTCCTCTCTTTGCTCATGCCGTATCCATTTATGTTCATCTTTCAACGTCTTTGTTTCAGTGTAATTTAGACCATTTTGATAGCTCTCTTCTCGCCGGGTGACACCATTGTCTTTTTTATATCGCCAGGCTGCGGCACTCCTTGTTCATCATGAATGGAAACTCCCTCTCCCGAACACCGATTGGTTCTATCATACCTCCCCCTAGAGCTGGTTGGTCCTATAATACCTCCCGCTAGCTGATAGTCCTATCATAAATCCCCCTAGAGCCGATTGATCCAATCATACTAGTCCCTCGAGCTGATTGTTAAAACCCCGAGAGCTGATTGGTCCTGTAATTTAAACCTTTTTGGAAAAAAAGAATTTCAAAAGGATCTTTGGTACAGACAAATTGGCAGAGATCATCAGAATGTGAGCTCAGAGATGCGACTGGTCTCACCAGACTAAGCCGGACGTAGTGAGAGATTGACGTCATTCTTATATATTTTAACATTCATAGTTTCTTGGCAAGCGCAGCAGAACACAATCCAAAGCAGACCGCTCATGATGAATGTCCACGGTAGATAAACTCTGGTGTAAAATCTATTTTGTTGGGCTGCCTGTGTCTTGTACACACACACACACACACACACACACACACACACACACACACACACACACACACACACACACACACACACACACACACACACACACACACACACACACACACACACACACACTCCCACGCATCCATACAAACTTCTCCCTCACTAGGAACCTGTTTTAGCTGAGCTCGATTGCTGTGAGTGATTGATGACATGTCTCATTCAGCCTGGAGCGGCACTTCCTACACCCACACTTACTCCGAATACCGTTCTTCTGCTCCACTGCTGGAGGGCTCATAGTGTGTAGACAGAGCCAGTGGTGCTGTGGCTTCTGTTGGAGAAGAGACAACATGCAAGACTCTCTCCCTCGCTCCCTATCTCCCTTTCACTCTACCTTCTTCATGAGACGTCATTCAAGTACATGCACATGCACAAAATCCCAAACACACACACAGAAATGTACACATACAGACAAACATACAGATATACACACCCAAACCAAACCAGATCAACATGCATTAATTGCATGCAGCCATTGGGCCACTATTCCTGGAGCTCCAGCCCTGGGCCACTAGCCCTGGACTTCCTGCCCTTGACCTCTACCCCTGGCCACTAGCCTTTGGCCCCCTAGCCCTGGGCCACTTGTCCTTTGCCACCAGTTCTTGGCCGCTAGCCTTTGGCCACTTATTCTGGGCCACTTATTCTGGGCCACTTATTCTGGGCCACTTATTCTGGGCCACTTATTCTGGGCCATTAGCCTTTGGTCACTAGCCTTGTGTCACTAGCCCTGGACCACTAGCCCTGGACCACTGGCCCTGGACCACTAGCCCTGGACCACTAGCCCTGGACCACTGGCCCTGGACCACTGGCCCTGGGTCACTAGCCCTGGACCACTAGCCCTGGGCCACTGGCCCTGGACCACTGGCCCTGGACCACTGGCCCTGGGTCACTAGCCCTGGACCACTAGCCCTGGACCACTGGCCCTGGACCACTGGCCCTGGACCACTGGCCCTGGGTCACTAGCCCTGGACCACTAGCCCTGGGCCACTGGCCCTGGGTCACTAGCCCTGGGCTGCTAGCCCTGGGCTGCTAGCCCTGGGTCACTAGCCCTGGGTCACTAGCACTGGGCTGCTAGCCCTGGACCACTAGCCCTGTGCCACTGTCCCTCGGCAACTGGCCCTGGACCAATGGCCCTAGACCACTAGCCCTAGACCACTAGCCTTGTGCCACTCGCCCTTGGCAAGAGGGACAGCATTTGGCAGGAATGTGCAGCGAACGTGGCTTGGTTCTGAATGGAGGTGTTGTTGCTGTCTGCAGCGGTTCTCTGGGACAGCCCAGGAATGAGTGAAATCCCTTTTCCGCAGGGTGTCCCTCTCTGCGTGGTGGGGAGAGATGAGGAGTACACCAGTGGTCACGGCGGTTAGTGTGTGTGTGTGTGTGTGTGTGTGTGTGTGTGTGTGTGTGTGTGTGTGTGTGTGTGTGTGTGTGTGTGTGTGTGTGTGTGTGTGTGTGTGTGTGTGTGTGTGTGTGTGTGTGTGTGTAGTGGTGAAGCGGTGAAGCGGTGAAGCTGTGTTTCGGCATGGCGGTGGAGCACACTTAGACAGAGCTTCCACCTGTTGACGCTCCCTGGAGCTGTTGTGTGTGTGTGTGTGTGTGTGTGTGTGTGTGCCACTAGTATAGCAGCAGCAGCACCCTACAACCCAAATAAGCAAGGTTCACTTATGGTTTAACACACCAGCCGGCCCGGATCAGTGACTCTTCGGAGTCAATCCTTAAGCAGCTTCTGTACACGCGTGTGTGTGTGTGTGCTTAGACTCTCATCCGTTTATAAAGACAGCTTTATAGCCTTTCTGGTTCTGACAACCCAAGGGGAAGAAATGGCAGAACACTCTTAACGTTTGCGGTTTCTAGAATCTTTCCAACCTCAGCCGGCCTCGAAAGAAAAAAAAAAAAACTTGGTCCGACCGTGGATTCACCAGTAGCTTAACTTCTTTTAAACACTGAGATGTCTTTCTATTCTAACTGTATAGTTGCCCTCATGAATAAGTCAACGCATATTTGCTTAAGCCTTTCCTCCTCACTGTGGCTGACTTGAGGTGATAGCTTCATACCTGAAGCCAAATCTCATTCCGCTTGAGCGAGCAAATATAAGGCAGCCCGTTGTGCCAGGAAGGTGTGGTAGACGGCATTGCTGATCATTTGCATCATGCTGGTTCTGCAGTTTGGACCCCCACCTTTCCACCCACTCCGCTCCCATCCATCTACCCACTCACCCATCCCTCCACCCGCACATACACCCATCCAGCCATCACCTCCACCCACGCACCCAGCCACCTGCGGAAACCTGTTTTGGGTTATTTTTTTCTTCTCAAAGGCCACTTCCTCTTTCTATTTTTGAACACTCTTCTGTTTCCATACGCTTTGTCACTCTCTGCACACCATTCTACCACACGGCTGGTTCTCTGTCAGACGGCCCCACCGCAGCAGCGACGGTGTTGACGAGGGCCCCTCGGTGACCCAGACCGGCGGATTCTGGTTCTCTTTGGCCTACGGAGACCTGCAGGCTCGTCTGTGCGTCCCCCCCCTGGTTCTCGATTGACTGGTTTTATGACTAAACCGTGCTGTTGAGCCGTGGACGTTAAGTTAATAAAATGTGTTTTGAACGAATTGGAGGTCTTTTAACCCCTGTGGCTATATGTGCTCTCATGGGTTGATAAACAGCGTGTCACTGAGGGGTCTCCCTCTGTAGCGTGTGAGACTGTTAAAGCCGTGAGAAGGAGACGCTTGAATGTGGGCGTGAAGAAGCGGAGGGGGTTGATGGCGGTCTGCAGTCGGGCGAGTCACTGTCGTGACTGGTGTTCTCCTGTGTGATGCTAGTCACGGCGCCGTGAGACGCCTTATCAGATTTGGCATTCTTGATCTACTGTTTGGGAACGCTACTCTCCTGAGGTAGTGTTACCTGGCCGGTGGACACATTGTTCGAAAATATTTGAACTGCTGCATAATCTCTCATTTTTCAGTCTGGTTCCACAGAACATGGCAGACCCTCCTTGTGTACTTACCGCAGGTGTTTTCTATGGCATCTTGATACACATTGATAAGAAGTGTCGAAAAGTAATGTTTGTAAAAGCATTGAGGGCCTAGAACCTAGGAAGAATCAAGTAACCTGGGGTCTTTCTTCAACGTTTCCTCTCTCGGCTTAAAATAGAAGAGTTTAAGGATCTCACAAAATTAATAATATGGACAATTTTGGTTGCACACATTAGTAAAAGTTTTTGGTACAAGCCAGTCTTGAATGGATCCTATAATGGAGCCAAAACAAATGATTTTTAATGGGGAGGGGTTTATTGTGGACATTATACATCCAGGGCTATCTCCATAATGGCTTTCTACACTAAAAGCTTGGACCTGACTTGTGCTGACATGAATCCAGTTCCTTGTGATACGGAGACCCTTAGGGTAGAGAGGTAGAGAGGGGATGAGCAGCAAGAGGCAGGCGGGGGTGAGTCTGTCAGTGTTTCAGGATCATATGTCAGATCTGCCGATTAAAGATCGATCGCATTAACTAGAGAGTGCCGTGCAGGACTCCATTAGCTGGCTGCCTGACCGCTTAAACAATAACGATTAAATGTACGTGTGTGTGTGTGTGTGTGTGTGTGTGTGTGTGTGTGTGTGTGTGTGTGTGTGTGTGTGTGTGTGTGTGTGTGTGTGTGTGTGTGTGTGTGTGTGTGTGTGTGTGTGTGTGTGTGTGTGTGCGTCTGTGTGTGTGTGCGTCTGTGTGTGTGTGCAACGTGTGTATTTGCCATCTTTTTGTGTTTTTGCTGGTCCGTCTATCAGCAATGTGTGCTTTCTCTTTGTTCTGAGCACACCCAGTCATGGTCTTCCCTGAATAACAACTCGTCACCGATGGCTCAGAGCAATGCTAACATCAGCCTCCATCGCAGAAAACACTTTCACTTTTGCTAAACCACAGAACTTTTAATGTCCAATGCCGTGGTGGGTGGAATCCATTAATGAAAGAAATGGTGTTTCGGGGGTTTGGGGTGAAAACAAAGCCACGACATCATGTTGTTGTTTCAGCCTGTGTGCCCACAGGAAGCCTTTAGGCAAGGATGCTCTCTCTCTCACACACGCACATGCAAGGACCCACACGTGTGTTACGTTTGTGTTTGCCCTCCTCCCCCTCCCCCACACACAAACAGGGGTGAGATATTGAGTCACAGTGGTCTTTCTGAGCCGGCTCTTTTAAATAGCTCTCGTTTCTATCGTAACACCGCAGTCGTATGCACAGAGGGGGTCAGTTTACTGGAAGACCACATGTCTGAAATAAACAACGTCTCTGACCTCAGAACAGAGGGAGCCTCTCAAAATACTCTGGGACGGCCTGTTTTACTGCCAGCACCACTTTATGGCACAGAGGTCCAGAAATATGTCACTTATATGCTTTTCTCTAAATTTGCAGGCCACTCATTTAGTCTCCAAATTATAGTCTAAGATTGTCCGAAAACAACTCGGCTTTTCCTGGTACACTATGTTTGCTTTTAGGTGTTGCTTCTGTATTTATACGCGCAATGTGCCTCGCAGTCATCTCAATTAATTCAAGGAGCCAATAATATGGATAAAGATAGCATTCCTTGTTATCATTCATTATGCATCCTTCATACCACAGCGGTGTCAACACCCCAGGAACCCGGAGCTGGCTTCTGTTGGGCCTCTGAGAAGAAGCAGCCTTCTGAGGCTAGTGGTGCAACCCCTGCAGTCGAGCGAGGGCGAGAGCCAGCGTGCGCGTGTGCCTGTGTACCGGGGAGCGTGCGTGTGTGTGAGGGTGCAGTAAGGGGCAGCGCCAGCCTGGAAGCACCCGGGCGTTATCATGGTGTCTCCGTGTGGAGCAGCTTCTGTCAATCGGCAGACCCACAGAGGAAGGTTCTGTCCCGGGCCGTCCGGCCCAGAGCCGGGGAACAGAACAGAGGACAAGAGGACAAAAGGATGACGGATGGTGGACAGCATAGGAGGTGCCCGCTACAGACGCTCACAATGAGCACATTCACACTGAGACACAATACAACCCCCCCCCCCCACCGCCACCTCCACCCCCCCCATGTGTCACAGGCAAATCAGGCTAGCCCAGCTCCAGTGGTAGCCACACTGCTGTCTTGGCAAATACAGTTTATTTGCACAGTGTATACAGCATGTATTCATATGTGTGTGTATATATATATAAATATATATATATATATATATAGTTATCTTATACATTTGTCCCTATCCCTAGAAGCTGTGAGGTTTGGGTTATTCCTAAACATGGATCCTTGTGTTTGCGATTAAGATTCACAGTTTAACACACTGGATGTAAATTCTGTGAATACTGTCTCCAGCCCATGAATATTTCTGAATGGCTGAGCAGCTGTTAGGATCAAACAGGTTGAAGTGCTGCAGTCTTTGCCTCCTCTTCCTCCTCCTCCTCCTCCTCCTCCTCCTCCTCCTGCAGTAGGTAACACCGGGTCACCGCCCGGCTCTGACCCATGTTGAGGAGTGTTTCCCAATGTCGGATCAGCAGCTCCTCCGTATGTGTGTGTGTGTGTGTGTGTGTGTGTGTGTCTGTCTGTGAGTGTTTATTTTTTAGCGTGACTCACACTTCCTGTGCTCTGCCAGTGATCTCTTCTGGAAAGCATGGGCTTTTTCTTGCTCCATATCTCTCTGTCTCTGTCTCTGTCTCTCTCTGTCTCTGTGTCTATTTATCTTTAATCTATATATGAATATGTGGTGTGTGTATATATATATATATATATATATATATATATCTATATATATGGTGGAAAAGTGCTTCACGCAATCTCACAGAATGAACTACGTTCAAATAGTCCATCCAGCACTGCAGCGCTGACCTGGCTGCCCGTCTGGAGGGCTGTGCGCGAGTGTGTGTGTGTTTGTGTGTGCGTGTGGGTTCCTAATCCGGGGCCACAATAGGGGCTAACTGCGGCGCTAAGCGGGTGCTAATTAGCGTGTGTTTCCAGGGGAAGCCCCAAGTCTGACCCGTTTGTAACCCGATCAGCCGGCGCTCTGCTCCCTCCTCCCCGTGGGCCTGTCAGGGAAGCGGCAAAACCTTTATTGTTCGTGTTTGTCGTCACAAAAGAGCTGGTTGTCACTTTCCCTGGAATATCATGTACCTTTTATTGTCTCGGTCATCTGAGATTAAAAACAGTGGTAAAAAAGTGTGTGTGTTTGTGTGTATGTCCTAACGGTTGTGTGTGTGTGTGTGTTTATGTGTGTGTGTTTGTGTGTGTCTTAAGTTGTGTGTGTGTGTGTGTGTGTGTGTGTGTGTGTGTGTGTGTGTGTGTGTGTGTGTGTGTGTGTGTGTGTGTGTGTGTGTGTGTGTGTGTGTGTGTGTGTGTGTGTGTGTGTGTGTGTGTGTGTGCGTGTCTTATGGTCTGTGTGAGTGTGCGTGTGTGTGTCTTAAGGTCTGTGTGAGTGTGCGTGTCTGCGTGAGTGTGCGCGTGTGTTTGTCTTAAGGGCGGTGTGCGTGTGTGTCTTAAGGTGTGTGTCTCTGTTAAGCTGGATCTCAGGTCTCACCCCAGTTCTCCTTTTTACAACATTTAAATTCAGCGGGAAAATGTTTGCTCACTTTTTATTCCTTTCGGTCTCCATCACCCCCACCTCCCAGTAAGCACCAGACCTCCATCAGCGCCACACTCCCACTGAGCAACACACCCACTCAGACGAGCAGTATGCACCCAACTCTCTGCTCCTCTCTCCTGCTTGTCTCAATGCAAGCCCGGCCTCTCTGTGGGTAAGCCACAATTCTCTCAGGTAAACTCTCTTTCTCGGTTGCTCTCTCTATGTCTCTGTCTCTCTTTTCTCTGTCTCTGTCTCTCTGTCTCTCTGTCTCTGTCGCTGTCTCACTCAATCTGCATCTCTATCTTCAGTGTAGTTTCTCAATGCTGATCATTCCCGTGTGTTTCTCTGGTGTTTTCCATCTTGGCCATGTGTCTCAGCTTTCAAATAGTCACACAAGGAATGAATGGACGGGTTTCACTGAGTTTATTCATGTTGAGTTACTATGTGTTGCGTTATGTTGGCTATTTAAAACGCTGAATGGTTTTGTTATGGTAATTGACTATCACTGCTTTCTCTGACTCTTGAGTTATTTTTTATGGCTCCTCTTTTGCACCTCAATGAGTTTGCTGTTAGTAAGGAGGCGTGTTTAGTGTTTAGTGTTAAGTACATTGTTAGTTAAGAGACGTGTTTAGTGTTTTGAGATTAGTGTTAAGTACGCTGTTAGAAAGGAGGCGTATTCAGTGTTTAGTGTCAAGTACGCTGTTAGTTAGGAGATGTGTTTAGTGTTAAGTACATCGTTAGTTAAGAGACGTGTTTAGTGTTTTGTGATTAGTGTTAAGTACGCTGCGTATTCAGTGTTTAGTGTTAAGTACGCTGTTAGTTAGAAGTGTTTTGTGTGCCTACTAGTTAGACGATGTGTTTCATGTGCTTAGTTAAGGGGTGTGTTTAGTGTGGTGTTAGTTAAATGTGTTTAGTGTGCTAAATTAAGGATGTGCTTAGTCAGGACGTGTGTTTAGTTAGATTAGTAAAGATGTGTGTTTAGAGTGTTTAGTTCGGACATATGTTTCGCGTGCTTAGTCCGGATGTGTGTTTAGTATGCTGTGAGTTAGCATCTTTGTTTGAGCGTAAATACAACTGAAACAACATCAATTAAGTGAGGATACCAAGGGAACAGTCAGGTCTTTGTAAAAAAGAGCCCCAGTTATGTTGGTTGACCAGAGATGATTGACGTTTGCGGCCCAGTAAAAAGAAGTACATCCAAAAAAGGAAAATTGGCACCTGTAATAGCGTTCTGTTCAGCCTCATGAACAGAACGTTAATTAAGTTACCAAAAGTACCGATTTTATTTTCCGCCCCGTGTCACTACATTTAGCCCCGGCCTCCTCTGGCTGCCCACTGGGCCTCCTTGGCTTTGATTTGGAGGCTGTATTGACCTGCAGTGCAATGGCTAGTGTTTAATCAAAGTGATGCTTTGCTCACTGCCTGGGAGGGAGGGAGGGAGGGAGGGAGAGAGAGAGAGAGAGAGAGAGAGAGAGAGAGAGAGAGAGAGAGAGAGAGAGAGAGAGAGAGAGAGAGAGAGAGAGAGAGAGAGAGAGAGAGAGAGAGAGAGAGAGAGAGAGAGAGAGAGAGAGAGAGAGAGAGAGAGAGAGAGAGAGAGAGAGGTATTTGCATCTAAGCAAATTGGACGTTATTATTACACTTATACCAATGTGTGGTGAGGGAGATTTAAGAAAAAGTAATACATGACTGAAATCACTGTAATCGGTTGATCACAATGCAGCCAGACACACACACACACACTGTGCATTCTTCCTGTAAGTGTCAGAGTGATAAAGGGAGAGATGGTTGGTTCATGTGGTCATTCCCAAAACAAAGTCCTTCTCAGCAGCCGCTGCTTTCAGGGTAGGCGGTCTGAGGCTGTCTGGGGATCGGATGTTTTAATTCCAGCGTCGGCCGGTATGCGGTTCTGTCCTCTGTTAGTTTTTATTGTCTGCTGGGACCGAACAAAACCACATTCCCTAACTGCTTGTGCAGCGTCTGGCTAGCGTTAAGCCCAGTGTCTCCCCTTCACTTGGGCATGATGAACGCCGCGCCGCTGGTGTTTATCCCTGGATTATCTTCTATTTAGATCGGATATCCCAGAAGTACTTACAGCTTACAGTGCTTACAACGAGTTATACACTAATCAATAATCATTACCTGAATGATGTGCGGGTTCCTGTGACGCGGACCTTGCATCAGCCAGGAATCAGTATCAGCCCTGTTTCATCGGAGGTCCTGAATTGAGACGAGGTCAGGGGTCACGGCAGGTCGTCGCTGAACTCTGAGATCAGGGTTCCATTTCCTATACGATACCGCACGCGAGCGTCTCGACCCAGAGAGGATGCTGGGGGATAAATTTAGACCTCCAGCTCCCTCTCCATCTGCCGTTGTTCAGAGCAAGCTGGTAACCATGGGAACCGGCACCGGGAGGGCAGCCGTAAAAAAAAAGTAAGGAAAACACTTAAGCGGGTTTATCTCCTCTTGGGGCGTGAGGTAATTTAATGTTTAGCCCATATTCTGATCCATCATTACCAGCTGCAGCAGGCGGCCCGGTGTGGATGAGGAAACGGGGCTCCCAGACGTGGTCGGCGTGATCCCGTGTGGTTTGTAAATGAACTTTGATCCGTTCCCCCCCTCCCCCCTCCGCTGCACATCGCCCCTCGGTACAGAAGGGCGTAATGAGCAGAGGGATCAGGGGGATCCGTCCTTAAAGGAGAGGGTTAGTCCTTAAAAGGTACAATTACTGGATTTCATACTCAGGGATGACAGTGTGATAAGGTTCAAAGGGAATTCATGTGTGTGTGTGTGTGTGTGTTTTTGTGTGCGTGTTTTTGTGTGCAAGATATTCCTTGTGGAGGTTATCTCTTCGGTTTCTCCACTATTTTTTTTGCTGACGAATCCCTCATCACACGCATATACGCACACAAGTACACATGCATACACAAACACACTTACTAACAAATGCATAAACACACAAAAACAAACACCCATGCTTGCACACCCACCGTCTCTTTCCACTTGCCCTCTCTGTCTCTCTGCCTCTGTCTCACTGTCTCTCTCTCTGCCTCTGTCTCACTGTCTCTCTCTCTGTGTCTCTCTCTCTGTCTATCTCTCTGTCTCTGTGTCATGAATCAAAGCACTTTTCTGGAATGGAAAAAGTTGATTTAGATTGCCAAAGCACACCATTTTAATAAGATACAACATAGTAAACAAACTAATAATAACACATTCACATTTGACAATGGTCTATTAATCTAAAAATACAAAATAATATACGTTTGAGTGTGTGTACACTCAGATATATTTTCTATTAGTGAAAAAGTAAGGCTATTTTATTAGATCACTTGGTAATGGATTGGGTGGAGCTAATAAAACAATTTCCTCTGACTAGGCCACAGAATGCCTCGTCATTACCCAGCTACCTATAATGCTGCGTGTTTCCTAGCTGTTTCTTAACTGAATTTTTTAGCTCTGTTTTCTAACTGTGTGTTTCCTAACTGGTCTAGACAGCCATTAATAATACAGCTGCTGATCTCCTTCCACCTGGTTTAGAGCTGATAACCGCCTGGTTTAAAGTCCCTAATCCTCTGGTTTAAAGCTGCTAATCCTCTGGTTCAGAGCTACTAATCCTCTGGTTTAGAGCTGCTAATCCTCTGGTTTAGAGTCACTAATCCTCTGGTTCAGAGTAACTAATCCTCTGGTTTAGAGCTGCTAATCCTCTGGTTTAGAGCTACTAATCCTCTGGTTCAGAGTCACTAATCCTCTGGTTTAGAGCTGCTAATCCTCTGGTTCAGAGTCACTAATCCTCTGGTTTAGAGCTACTAATCCTCTGGTTCAGAGTCACTAATCCTCTGGTTCAGAGTCACTAATCCTCTGGTTTAGAGCTGCTAATCCTTTGGTTTAGAGATGCTAATCCTCTGGTTTAGAGCTGCTAATCCTCTGGGTTAGAGCTGCTAATCCTCTGGTTTAGAGCTGCTAATCCTCTGGGTTAGAGCTGCTAATCCTCTGGTTTAGAGCTCTTAGCCTCCAGGTTTAGAGTCACTAACGCCCTGGTTTAAAGCTGTTATCTGGCTGCTTTAGAGTAACCCACCACATTGTTCAGAGCTGCTTACCTTCTGGTTAAGAGCTGCCAACCACCTGGTTTAGAGCTGCTAATTTTCTGGTTTAGCATCAACAGCCAGGCTATAGCTGGCTCAGCTGTGCGGTTGCGCTGCACAAAACCAATGTTATTAACCTGCATGAAGGAGGCTCTGGGTTTTATTCCTCCAGTTTTCTCTCTCTCTCTCTCTCTCTCTCTCTCTCTCTCTCTCTCTCTCTCTCTCTCTCTCTCTCTCTCTCTCTCTCTCTCTCTCTCTCTCTCTCTCTCTCTCTCTCTCTCTCTCTCTCTCTCTCTCTCTCTCTCTCTCTCTCTCTCTCTCTCCTCCCCCTTTCACCTGTCTTACCTGTTCAATGGCTCCGCTGGCCTTTCAGTTTCTCTCTAAGCCCTTTTCTCCTCCTTCTCCGCCTCATCAAACGCACACAATTCTTCTTCTTACTTGTTCCATTCTTTTAGAACCGTCTCACTTTTCATTCTCACAATAAGGGGTACGCGGACCCACACCCCCACCACATACACTTAAAGTTTGTTTCCAACACACATACAACTAAAGTTAGTTTCCTCGCTCGGCTTCCATGTAGAGGAAACACTTGGTAGAACCGGGTTGAAAACAGAATTTAAGTTAAACAGTTTGAGGCCGCTGAAAGGCAGATAAAGAGTTTATAATGGTGGTGATTTGGTTTTGTTATTCTGGGTGAATTGCTGCTGTAATCAAAGCCAGATTCGGAAAAACACAAAGAAGATGTTGGTCCTGCAGCAGATGTTGAGGAACACGAAGACAGAGAGGCAGACCGGCTATAATGACAGCTGTTTGTGTATGTGTGTGTCCGGCCTTTGTTGTGCGCGCGTATATATGTGTGTGTGTGTGCGTGCAATCTGTGTGCACACGTAAGGTGTGTGTGTGTGTGTGTGTGTGTGTGTGTATACGAGTGTGTGTGGTTGTGTATATGTGAGTTAAGACATGGCAAGAGAGAAAAGTTGTGCTCATTATAAGCAAAAGCTGTCAGTTCTTCCTCACCGTCGACACCCAGACTTGTGCTGTTTACTGTAATCCTCTCCTCTCTCCCTTCCCTCCCCCTCCCCCTCTCCTCTCCACTCCCTTTACCTCCATCCCTCCCCCTCTCCTCTCTCCCTTCCCTCCCCCTCCCCCTCCCCCTCTCCTCTCTCCCTTCCCTCCCCCTCCCCCTCTCCTCTCCACTCCCTTTACCTCCATCCCTCCCCCTCTCCTCTCTTTTCTCACCCCTCCGTGTTTCTCCACCTCTCCTGTCTCACCTCCCTCTCTCTGTTTTATTATGGGATGTAGAAAATGTTCCAAGCGCCTAGGTCATCTATAGGTCATCTAGGAGCTAGCAAGAGTAAGACGTCTGCCAATAGGACGCCTAGAGGTGAGATATAGGCCGTGGGAATCAAACGTTGAACGCAGCAGCCACGACACTGTTTTTCCCCGACATCACTTCCATTAAAACCTGTTTTATTTTCCACTGCAACTGGTTGGGGTTTCCATTCTGTATTGTGTGTGTTTCTCACCATGCCGGCCTCCCGGTGATTCCCTCTGAAACCGTGGATGACTGGGTGTCAGCAGACGCTGGAGAGCAGAACTCTCTGCAGATAACCGATGTTCTCTCTGACACCGCCCACCTCACAGCCAAACCATTCAGATTGATCGTGGGTTACCAGAATTTGATTTAACTGGCCCTCTCAGGAGCGTGAACTTTTTGGTCCTAAGTCCTAAAAGGCTTAAGTCAATATCTTACAGACGGAGATCCCATGGAATCCCCTTCCAGAAGTCTCTTCCATGAGAGCAAAAACTCCCCCTGTCCTTCCTGTTGGTGTGTGGGTGACGTTGTCACAGCGTGTCTGTGTGTTTATTACAGGAGGAGCTCCTCAGAAGCCGCTAGTACGATAGACTTTGAGGACAACTGTCCCACAGAAACACTGCGCCCTAGTGGCTGACTGTATAGAGCATTAGCTGGAGCCCAGTTACGTTCACATCGTCTCATCCACTTCAAAGCATCACCAGCCATCCATTTAGCTCAGTTTAGCTAAAGTGCCAGACGGGTTGAACATTCACTAACTTCCCAAAATGAGTTGTCATGCTCAACGCTGTGGTCCTCCACATTTAATTCATCTCCTCTGGATGCTGCTTCGACCGCCCCTAGCAATGGATCAGGCCATGGCTCAGATGGACACACATTACTTCACCTCCATGACTGTTACAGGTTCTGAAAGGGCGCTCAATGCCCTGCGTGTTTCGAGCGTGTTGCTCGTCTGGGTTCATGCGTGTGTATTTGCATCCGTGTGAACATGATGCACACGGATAATATTGCTGTTGTTAACATTTAACAATCAGATCACATTGACATTGGCATCCAGACCTTACCACACGATCCCGGAGCAGACATCGTGTTTGTTCTGAGTGCAGCATGAGGCTGGGCCAGGATTGTCTTGTTCTTCTGCACTGCTCGGTGCTTGACAGGAGGGTCTGGTGTACAGATGAGTTCAGGACAGATGAGAGCAATAACACGCAGCTGATGCTATTACCTCGCAAATGTTCTCATTACAGCAGTCTCCTCTCTCAGCGTTATGCCAGCAGATCTAACCCTGTTTGTCACTGTATGATATGTGAGGGCCGATCTTGTGTGTGGAGTCTCATGATAGGAAACTAATGACTTTGGCCTTTCTCTAGTATCAGCACACAACTATTCTCCAGAAAAGGTTAGACGTGCTGTTTGTTCGCACTTAATGGTTCAGAGTCTGTGAGTTTAAGTGATGGATTCACTACTGTCATGACAGCTTGTAAGAACAGAAACGAAAAAATAAAAGCAATGGCATTTCTCTACTGCGGCATAGTACTGCAATATACCTGCAATATGCTGGATTTTGTTCATTCTGTGGTGAATATGAATATGGTGCGGACTATGGAGTGTGTGTGTGTTGTTATTGTTGCAGTGTCTTCATGTCTCATCACCACTGTCTTTTGTTCCCACTCTTTCTTTAGATGCAGCCGGAAGCTGACTGTCTAGCCAGGTTTTGGAGCTAACTTGGAGACAGTTGGTTCCCGGGGAGCTAACATGTCTCCCACTGGACAGCAGCCGAGGCGCTCAATGAAGGGAGACGACCCATGTTTACATTCAGACCTTCACCTCCAGGGCACCCTCTTATAATGCCTTACTTGGCGTTCTCAAATAACCGTTGGCCCCTACCAAAAAGCGCCTGTTACATGATTAATGAGTCCGCCTGCAGATGTCGTATTCCTGACCCGTGTACTGCCAGGGCTAGCTCCATGAGGCCGCCCCTCCTCCAGACTCCTTGAGGCCTCCTCCCGCCTCTATGGAGGCCGGCTCCAGCCGCCCGGCCGGCGGGGAGCGCCCCGGAAGGCCGGAGCAGCACTCCGTGTCTGCCGAGCCCCCGCCCGGGCCCCGCCCCCCCCGGCCGCCCCTGCAGCCCGCCGGCCCCGGAGCCCGGGCCCCGGGACGGCTGCAGAGCCGCCCGCCGCAGCGGAGCACCCTGATGCTCCGGCTGCAGCAGCAGCAGGCCATCGCGTGGCAGCACTCGGACGCCGCCGGCCCCTCGGGGGGGAGCTTCCTCTCCGCGCCGGGGGGTTCCTCCACGGTGACCCTGGCCTCGGCCTCGGCCTCCGTCCCCTCCGCCTCTTCCACCAGAGGGGAGCGAGCCCAGGGCGCGGCACCCCAGCCGAGCCAGGACGCCCCAGAGAGCGGGGGTCCGTCCAAACGCGGGGAGAAGAAACCCCAGAAGCCCGGCAAGTACGTGTGCACGTACTGCGGCCGGCCGTGCGCCAAGCCCAGCGTCCTGCAGAAGCACATCCGCTCGCACACAGGCGAGAGGCCCTACCCCTGCATCCCCTGCGGCTTCTCCTTCAAGACCAAGAGCAACCTCTACAAGCACCGCAAGTCCCACGCCCACCGCATCAAAGCGGGCCTCGCGTCCATCCGGGACGAGCCCAGTTCAAGTGGCCCGGAGGGGGGCGGGCCCGGGGAAGACCCCGAGGAACCCACCGAGGGGGAGAGTACGGAGTCCGAGGAGGAAACCGGCCAGCACAAACACTCCTCCTCTAAAGACACGACAGCCCAGCAGAAGAGCGCCACGAAGGAGACGCCGGAAGGTCCGGACGAAGCCAAGAGGCTGGAGGACTCTCAAGTGGTCAAGCAGCGGCTGGCGATGAGGCTGAGCGAGAGGAAGCGCGGCCCGAAGGCCTCGTCGGGCGACCGTCCTTCCTCCCTCTCCACGTCCTCTTCGTCGTCGCTGGGCCCGGGCAGCAAGGGCAGCACGGAGTCGGGCTACTTCTCGGGGTCGGGCAGCACTGAGATGTCCCAGGTCAGCCCTCCCAGCGCCAGTGCCAAAAGCTACGCAGAGATTATCCTGGGCAAGTACGGGAGGATGGGAGGGCAGCAGCGCCACGCCCATCAGCCGCACCCCCACTCCTCCTCCTCGGGGCTCGACGACAAGGGCCTGTCCTACGGCGTCCCCAAGACCCAGGTGATCGAGCACATCACCAAGCTCATCACCATCAACGAGGCGGTGGTGGACACCAGCGAGATCGACAGCGTGAAGCCCAGACGCTCCTCTCTGTCCAGGAAGAGCAGCATGGAGTACCCCAAGTTCTGCTCCGCCAAAGACCCCCACAGCTTCGACCCCGGCAAAGAGGAGGTCCCCGGCCCCAGCTACATGGGTCGCCTCCAGGGGCCAGAGCAGGACCCGTCCTCCGTCCCCCTGCTCAGGAGCCACTCCATGCCCCTGTCCGCCTGCCAGGGAGAGCCCTCCTCTGGCAGCGCCGCCGCCCCCCCGGGGGGCTTCCGTCTCTGCCACTCCTTCGACGAGCAGCAGGCGCTGGTCACGGAGATGCGGGTCGGCCACGCCCAACGGATGCTGAGGCGGCAGCCGGCCGTAGAGTTTCCCCTGGGAGCCGAGGCCCTCACAGAGGGGGTCGGTCCTACCTCCTCACCCAGAGGGATCGACCCAACCAGGCAGCGGCAGCAGCAGCAGCAGCAGCAGCAGCAGCAGCAGCAGCAGCAGCAGCAGCAGCAGCAGCAGCAGCAGCAGCAGCAGCATCAGGGCCCTACAGAGTTTGAGTGTGATGCCTGCGGGGCCCGGTGTAAGAAGAGGGAGAGCTACGAGGCCCACAGGGGCGTGTGTCCGTCGAAACAAACCGTGGGGACGGGGGGCGGGGCGGCGTGCGGAACGCGCAGGGAGGACCGCCCACAAATAATGCACTACAAGTTCCGAGCGCTGGCCATGGCGGTGAGGAAGAGGAGGAAAGAGGAAAGCTTGGAGGAGGACCCTCCGAGCCCCGGGCCGACGGCCACCCCCGGCACTTCCAGCGCCTACACTCCAGTGCCAAGCAGACCGGAGCGCACACACGCCACCTCAGGTGGGCTACCTTCTACTTCCTGTGGGAGGGCCTAATGGCTCGAACCGCCCCCTCTAATCAACTTAAACTAAATTATGGGAAATATATCTGTATATCTCCTCCTTCTTTTAAATGAATTATTGAATGCTGAGAATAGATGTCTCAACGCAGTTGGCTGACATTATATGTATGAGGAATAAGGAGAAATGTCCCGGCCTAAATGTACTAGGCCTGTCCCTAGAGCTCTTTAATTTTTCTGAAATCAATGCAAGTGGCTTTGGATAAGAATGCCTGCTAAATTATTAAATAGCAGTAAATAGTCAAATCTCACAATCGGCAGTGTAAAACGCTCATCAAGTGTGTTATTGTATTTCTCAGGTGTTCCTTCCCAGTCTGAGCCAAACCAGCAGCAGCAACAGGACAGAAAGGGCGTGTCCGTGATCCAACACACCAGCTCTTTTGAGAAGCAGGAGAGCATCTGCATGGGGGGTCAGGAGCCGGACCACAGGCAGGGTCAGCCGGAGCAGCAGCCGGAGCCAAAACCATCGCCCTCCTCACCGCGACTTATCCGCCAACCAAACATCCAAGTGCCAGAGATCCTCGTCACTGTGGAGCCGGATGCTGACATGCCATCTGTCTCCCCACCAGGGACGGTGGCCTCTTCCAAGGTACATTACTACCCACAGACCGGGGCTACATTACGACCTACAGTAGCCTTCAGGGCTATTAGAGGTCTGTATGTACGACTACCTGCAGACTGTAGCTACATTAGTTCTTCAAGGGATTAAAGATGTAATCTTTAATAAAGGTCTGTATGTACGTTACTACCTACAGTAGCCTTCTGGGCTACTGTAGGTCTGTAGGGACAATACTACCTTCAAACTGGAGGTACATAACTTCCTAACGACCTACATTATACATTATAGAGATATATCTCAATTGAAGAGGTTGTTTATTGTTTATGGTTATCTCCTTTGCACACTTATATTTTCGATTTGTGGTAATTATTGAATACATTTTTATAAAAAAAAGTAATTGAAAACAATTAAATACAAATTCAATAATATTTGTATCTATATATATATGTATACAAGCTAATCTTACCTGCTATTCTATCCCTACGGAAACTTTACTTGGCTATTCACAATCCTCAAATATTTAATATTAGATGCCAAATTCCTGTGAATGAGCTCTCCATGTGTCTCTCCCCCCCAGGAGGCCGAGAGGGTGGAGGAGTTCCAGTGGCCGCCGCGTAGCCAGTCGCTCTCCCAGCTCCCTGCAGAGAAACTGCCACCAAAGAAGAAGAGGCTGCGTCTGACGGAGATGACCCAGTCGTCCGGAGAGTCCAGCTTCGAGTCGCCGTCCCTCCCCCGCAGCCCCAGTCAGGAGAGCAACGTCTCCCACGCTTCCAGCCTCTCCGCCCCCTGTGACGACCCGGGGAGGCCAGAGACCACCCTCTGGGTCTCCGGCAGCCAGGGGTCCCAGATGCTGACGGTGCCTTTCGCCCCCCACCAGTACCAACAGGCCACCAGAGAGATGAGGCGCTCGGCCTCCGAGCAGACCCCCGCTAGCACCGCCGGCTCGGACCCCGCCCCGGAGTCCAGGAGCAAGTCCTTTGACCTCGGGTCTCTGACCCCTCAGCAGTCCACATCGGCCTGGAGGGAACGCCGGAAGTGCCTCCTGGTGAAGCATGCGGCCTTAGGGGAGCCGGAGCAGGAGGAGGGCAGCGCCGCGGCTCAGTCACCCAGATCAGAGAGCCCCAAACCGGGGCCTTCGCACTCCAGCTATCCCCCTGTTTACTCCCCGGAGGTGGGCCCTATGCTCTGCGTTGAATCCATAGGGAAGGCCTTGCAGCTATTTCACCCACAGACCCTCACGCACACTGCCTTCCCGTCACAGGACCCGTTCCCGTCGGGATCGCACGCCTGGCCGGTCCCTGAACCAGCAGCGATCCACGACGTCTCCGCCTCCCAGATCATTCCCAGGGCTTTTTTACATTCCCACACGGCACCGCCTCCGATCCGGATCCACCCGGCCCAGATCCACATGGCCGAGCGCTTGGGCATTCCTCTGCATCAGTTCCCTGAGCTGCTTCCTCTGCACTTTTCTACCAGGCCCGGGACGGGCCAGGCGCTGTACCTGCCTGTACCGCCGCTGCTCACCATACACACACCCGGGGCTTCTTCAAGAGGACCCTCCATCTCCCTGTCTCCCTCTCCTCCCCGTCCTCCCTATGCTCCTCTGGTCCCGCTCTCCTCCCACCGCTCCCGGCCGGTCATCATCACCTGTCTGGCTCAGCTCACGCCGTCCGTGTCCCTGGTGGTTCCCGTCCGCCTCCAGACCGGCATGCCCAGCTACGTCAGCGCCAAGTACACCACCCTCTCCCAGATCCTGGCCTCGGCCCGGCCGCAGCAGCCTATCTGCTGCAGCGCCATGGTCATCATGGGTCGGCTGGGGCAGGACAAGCTGCAGAGGTCCTACCTGAAGGTCCCCAGCCCGGACCTAGAGAGCCTCCTGCCCCTGTCCCTGCCCGGGGACCTGGCCTCGGGGTCCAGAGCGGGGGACAGCTACTGCCCCCTGGGGGCCGGAGGGAGCAAACGCATGCTCTCCCCTGCAGCCAGTCTGGAGCTCAGTACGGAGGCCCAGAGGCACCAGAAAAGGGTGAAAGAGGAAGAGGAGGTAAAGGAGAAGAAGGGGGTGGAGGGAGCGGTGGAGGATACAGGGGCTCATGAAGAGAAACACAGTAAAGCCAGCAGCAGTAAGGTGGAGGACGTCAAGGAGCCGGCCAGGACGGAGAGGGTGAGTGTAAAGGTGGAGAGGGGGGAGCAGCAGATCCCCAGGTCTCACAGCCAGGAGGGATGGCCCCCAAGAGAAGAAAGGCCCCTAAAAGAGAAAGGCACAGCTGCTAGGCAGGGCCAGAGCGTCAGGTCTCCAGCAAGACCGGGCGACACCCCTTCGCACCCCAACCTCAGCACCAGCACAGCGGTCAACTGGTGCTACCTGAACTACACCAAGCCCAGCCCCAGCTCCCACAGGGAGGCCGGGACGTCCGTCTACTCCTCCTGGAGCGTCAGCGACCACAACCCCAACCTGCCGGGCCTCAGCACCAAGGTGGCCTTGTCCCTGCTGTGTTCCAAACAGAAGCACAGCTCCGCTACCTACACCATGGCCACAGCCTCCAAGCCCGTTCAGTCCGTACTACCGTCCTCCAGTAACCAGACTCCACGTGTCACAGAGGTAAATATAACAGCAGGTCGTACGAACATATACGTCCGCTTTCAGCTTCCATTCACCATCACAGCAGACTGTGCAGTTGTTAAGTGATAACCCTTTGGTAACAATCAGAGTCTTCACTTCAATGTAGGGTGAACTGTCCTGTGTGTCGGTACTGCAGGAGTTTGACCTGTCCTCTGTGTGTCTGTACTGCAGGAGGTTGAACTGTCCTGTGTGTCTGTACTGCAGGAGGGTGAACTGTCCTGTGTGTCTGTACTGCAGGAGGGTGACCTGTCCTGTGTGTCTATACTGCAGGAGGGTGACCTGTCCTGTGTGTCTGTACTGCAGGAGGGTGAACTGTCCTGTGTGTCTGTACTGCAGGAGGGTGACCTGTCCTCTGTGTCTGTACTGCAGGAGGGTGACCTGTCCTCTGTGTCTGTATTGAGTGTAGGTTCATGCTGCCCCACCCAGAGCCCTACCGAAGCCTGAGAAAGAGGAGAAGAGGGAGAAGAGGGAGAAGGAGGAGAGGAGGGAGAGGAAGGAGGAGAAAAGGGAAAAGAAGAAGGGAAGGAGAGAAGAGGAAGGAGCTACCTCCTCCAAACGGAGCGAGTCCCCTCGGGTCCGGATCTGCGAAGGCGGGTAAGAAAAAAAGACGATGCTTTCCAAGCTCATGTTAATCCTCTCGTTTTATTTAGAAGATGGTGGCTTAGGTTGATTGGAATAACTATTGTGTTCATTACTAACTGGTCGCCAGAGCAATGACAGACTAGAGCAGAAATATAATAAACCTGTGGGAGACGGCAGAGCAGAACGCAGGAGAAATTAACAGATGGGAAGCAGCGAAGCCCTCAGGGACTTCATTTGTACCTGCTTCCAAGTCGCTCCTCACTGCTGCAAAGTGTGTTCTTCTGTTGAAGTGTGAATTAAACAAGTTTGTGTGTGTGTTTGCTTGTTGGCATATGTGTGCTTTCCATCAATTCTGCGTCTGTTGGTGACTATAATTCATAATTCCATGTATCTCAGACCGTTGTGTTTATTAGAAGGAGAGAGTGTGTCCCTGGCAGCAGTTTGTGTCAGGTGTGTTCAGTGTGAAGTGCTAGGGAGAGGGGAGGTAACGAGGATGACATAAGGTAGACCGGCTGACAGGAATTATCAACACGCTTTCTCCTAATGATGGCCTGAACGATAACATTTATGTAATGTCTTAGGAAACCTGAGTTAACTGTTGATAAAGCATGACTTGACAGTAGATACAGTCTTAATTAACAGTAGATACAGCATGAATTAACACTAGATACAGTGTGAATAAACAGTAGATACTGCATGAATTAACTGTATATACGGAATGAATTAACAGTAGATGCTGCCTGAATTAACAGTAAATACAGCATGAATTAACACTAGATACAGCATGAATCAAAAGTAGTTACAGCATGAATCAACAGAAAATACAGCATGAATTAGCAGTAGATACTGCATGAATTAAAAGTAGATGCAGCATTAATTAACAGTAGATACTGCATAAACTAACAGTAGATACTGCATAAACTAACAGTATATACTGCATGAATTAACACTAGATACAGCATGAATTAACAGTAGATAATGCATTAATCAACAGTAGATACAGCATGAATTAACAGTAGATACTTCATCTATCAACATTAGATACAGCATGAATTAACACTAGATACGGCATGAATTAACAGGAGATACTGCATGCTGTCTATCACTGGCAGCATCACAAACAGCTTCGACATCAACAGGAAGAGCTTTGCATAAACAGCCCACAGCTTTCTCTCCTCTCACTCATGTCTGTGTCCCTTGTACTGTCTCCCTCCATCTGTCTAGTTTCCCCTTATTCTTCCCCTTTCTCTCTCTCTCTCTCTCTCTCCCAATCTCTCCCTCCCTCTCCCCTTGAACGTCACGTACATCTCCCTCACTTTATCCCTTTCTATTACAGCAGCCATCCGGGTGTTTTGTACCCCGTGTGCCTCCCAGTGCCCACGCTTATTATCTCTATATGACTTTTTGACAAAGTGTAACCTTACCGCACGCACAGCGTTGGACGACGCGGTGGTGAAACTTCTCTCCGTCATTTGCATCAGAGACAGGTTTTCTTGTGTTCATGTTTTGGTGTGAGTCATTGTGAGCATTCATACCGATCCAATTACAGGGAGCCCATTTAGGTAGGGGCGGGCGTGGGAGCCCTCAGAGGTGTGGTAGCGGTGCTCAGATGAGGATGGCAGCTTTCCCTTCGTTAGGAGTCGTCTGGGGAACCAGAGAACGGCGGCTCGCTCCTGTTTTGGATGCACTTGGGGCTGGTAGAATAGTACAGCGAATCCCTTCTTAGACGCAGAAAAGTCTCACTACGAGACTTTGAAAATGCATTAATTTGAGCTGTCTTGAGCTATGTGTATGTGTGTGTGTGTGTGTGTGTGCGTGTGTGGGGGGGTGGGGTTGTGTAGCAGATTGCTCTACCTCTTTGGGATTCTGATGAAATCTTTGTTTACAGGATTGACAGAGAGCCCAAAATACTGCTGAAGTGGTGTTCTCTAAAGTTATTCCTGATGCGTCCTCCACTTGTGTGTTTCGGACCGGTGTAGATTGGGATACTGATGCGTCCCTATTCAAAGTCCAGCAAGACCAGATTTGGCTCAAATCCGTAGAGCTTGAGTCGGGCATTAATCTAGATCTGGACTGCTGACAGGGCTGCCTCGGTCTGCCTGTTGTGCAACAGCTCTCCCGGGTTTCAGATCACAGCCATCATGTCAGAAAGGCTCCCCTCCCTTTCACCGATAGAACACACTTTTCATGTCAGGACAGTTTGTAAACTATGTTCAGTAACGTCTCAGGAGTGTATCAGAATGTTCCCCTGTATATGCTGATCCATCACACCGGGGTTGCCTGCGTAGCACTGCTAGTTTGTTCTGGAAGCTAAGCAGGGCTGGTCTTTGTCCTTGGGTGCGAGACCAGATCACTAAACATCTCATGGTGGGAGCTGGAGTACCCCCCCCCCCCCCTGGATCTGGCCCTGGTGTCTACCCCAGGTGTCCTTGACAAACTTCAAACCTGGCTGCTGTACCAACAAGGCTCCCCAGTCCCAGTTGGTTGCTTTTTAAGTTCAAATTTTTTTCATGTCTTTTTAATTATTTCCCCTTATCTTATCTTAATTGGATGGTTTCAGTGAGTCACTCTTCCAGTGTGCGTTATGGCAGCGGTGCATCAGTCACGTAGACATAATCATTCACCCCGGAAACCTAGGAAAGCCCTTTATAAATACAACCCATTATTACCCTTGACCTGTGTGTGTGTGTGTGTGTGTGTGTGTGTGTGTGTGTGTGTGTGTGTGTGTGTGAAGCATGTGCAGACGCTCTGCATCACCGTGCTCTCGGACGTGTTTGTGTTCTCTGGGAGCGCTGCAACACGGTGGAGCGGAGGAGTTCAGCGGAATGTTTTATGTGCGAATTGAGGCTTCCGTGGAGCTTGAGATGCGTGTGAGTATTTTTAGCTGAGACAAGGACTACGTGTCAGGCAACAGTAGCCCACTCCGGAATGAATGGGACACAATGTCATCCTGAAGGCTGCTCCACAGTTTGCTCCCTGCTTCCCCCGGCCCTCGTTATACAATGGCATCTGTCTGTGTTATAGCGGCGACGTTGTCCTCGCCCCTGTGTTCATTCACATCTTGGATAGATGCGATTCACGACGGAAATCCAAGACAGAGACGGCAGATGGCTGATTCCCAGGGGAGCACGGAGGTTCATCCTGATGTAGAAGCTTCCCTCCGGTTCCTATGTGTTTCCCTCGGTACACAGTGTGTGTGTGTGTGTGTGTGTGTTTGTGAGCAGCGTCTTTAGAGAACGGAGGCTGAATGCGTTGACAGGTTTTTATATGCAGCGCCTATTCTGGGCTGTGGCGTCGGGGCCAGGCCTGCCGTCCCGCTCTGTGGCCACTGGTGCTGTCGTTGGCAGGCCCTCCCTGCAGAGAGCCAGGGTGTCCTGAGGAGAGGCCAGAGGTCCCTATGGAGCTGGGGCTTTCAGTGGGGCTTCCCCACACTGGGCGTCCATAAAGGGCTGTTTGTGTGTCTGGAGGCCCGGTCCCCTGAATGTATTCACGTCCAGCTCCTCTGCTCGCACCCACCCACACTCGGGGAGCTTTCAGCAGGCCGGGTTAAAAATAACGTTTTGTTTGTGTCACGATGAAGGATCTGTAGATATAACGGGTCTCTCTCTCTCTCTCTCTCTCTTTCTCTCTCTCTTTCTCTTTCTCTTTCTCTTTCTCTTTCTCTCTCTCTCCCTCCCTCTCCCACTCTCGCTGATCAGGTATAAATCTAATGAAGAGTATGTGTATGTGCGGGGTCGTGGCAGGGGCAAGTATGTGTGCGGAGAGTGTGGAATCCGCTGCAAGAAGCCCAGCATGCTGAGGAAACACATCCGTACACACACAGATGTCCGGCCATACATCTGCAAATACTGCAATTTTGCCTTCAAAACCAAAGGTAAGGGCACCTGGGTATTATAACGGGCTGTTTTCAACATATACATATACGGTATGTGCGCCTATGTTGCTAACAGCATGCAACCTCGACTGACATGCTAGAGGAGACATTACCTAATGATGCAGAGAATTGGCTTTTGACCGAGGGAACTGTATCAGTAGCACAACTCAACTCTTACTGACTTCACACAAAGAATCCAACATGAAACCAAGGGCAACTTAAAGAGAATGCTCATCAGTAATACACACAGATACAGCCTCTCTTCATACCGAACGACCGAACAGACTTCTCCCGCTCTACTCAATGTGACTGCGTGTGTCTCCTAGTTGGCACGCTGACGTGAAGAATGTTTACAGTAAAACACACACGTGAGCAGTCTAGCAGTCTCACTGAAGCATGTTCCAGGCCCGACTCCCTTCTGCCTCACGTCCTCATTTGTTCTCTGGTCTCCGTCCATTAGGGAACCTTACCAAACACATGAAGTCCAAGGCTCACGGGAAGAAGTGCCAAGCCATGGGTGTGTCTGAGTCCTCGCTGGACGACCCAGAGAGTGAAGAAGCAGGTGAGCTGAACTGAAGCGTTGCCCACGGGCCGACTCGCCCTCCCTCAGAGGAGAAGCTCGGGAGCAGCTGAATCAACTCGCTGCATCGGAAGAGCTTTAGCAGCTAGACGGTGACGGCTTACACAACCGCCCCCTCATGTTCTATTCTCCTCCATTTGGCCTTGCAAAGAACAGGACCAAAAAGTATGAATGAATTAAAGACAGCAGAGGTCCGCTGGGTCCTGGCGCAGCTCTGGCAGCTGAAGCTACAGCCTCACAAGGACAGACCTTTTTACCCATCATGCAGCACGTGGACGCAGCCCCGAACTCCCGACCTCCTCCCGACCACCCCTGGTCTCACCTCCCTACCCTCCTGTCTAACCACCCTCCGTTCTCATCTCACCCCCCCTCTGTCTCATCTCTCCTCCCTCCTGTCTCACCTACCTCCTGTCTAACCTCCCACCCTCGCATATCGACCTTCCCTCCCTCCCTGCCGTCTCGCCTCCCCCCCGTCTCACCTCCCTCCTGTCTCCCCTTTCCTTCCTCCCGTCTCACCTCCCTCCTGTCTCACCCTTCCTTCCTCCCGTCTCACCTCCCCATCTTTCTTTCATGCACGAGTCATGTCATTGACGACAAGGACCCGCTCGTATTCAGACTGCTCATTCACCAAACTGGAATGGAGAAGATTATCAATAGGCACGACTCTTTTCAATAATGTGTCACTGGAAGAGGCAAGCTATTTATAATATTGTGTTGTTGGCTGGCAGCTGAGGGATGTTTCAGCAGCGTATCCCTCGCAGAGATCGTTCCCAATAGAGGCTCTGTGGTAGCGTTTTATCAATGGTTTACCATTTGCCCAATGGGGTCTTTTCATGTAGGTCGTTAAAAAGAGGAAGAAACAAATATGTGGCCACTTCTTACCGCCTCACAAGAGAGATCGTAAGGGAGACGGTTAGGGGAGATTATTAAGAGAGGAGATTAAGAGAAATGCCTTAGAGATTTCTGAGAGATCTTTAAGATCGATCTTTAAGAAAGACATTCAAGAGAGATCTTTTAAGAGAGATGATTATGGGAGATCTTTTAAGAGGGATGAGTAAGAGAGATGTTTAAGAGGGATGAGTAAGAGAGATGTTTAAGAGGGATGAGTAAGAGAGATGTTTAAGGGGGATGAGTAAGAGAGATGTTTAAGGGGGATGAGTAAGAGAGATGTTTAAGAGGGATGAGTAAGAGAGATGTTTAAGGGGGATGAGTAAGAGAGATGTTTAAGAGGGATGAGTAAGAGAGATGTTTAAGAGGGATGAGTAAGAGAGATGTTTAAGAGGGATGAGTAAGAGAGATGTTTAAGAGGGATGAGTAAGAGAGATGTTTAAGAGGGATGAGTAAGAGAGATGTTTAAGAGGGATGAGTAAGAGAGATGTTTAAGGGGGATGAGTAAGAGAGATGTTTAAGGGGGATGAGTAAGAGAGATGTTTAAGAGGGATGAGTAAGAGAGATGTTTAAGAGGGATGAGTAAGAGAGATGTTTAAGAGGGATGAGTAAGAGAGATGTTTAAGAGGGATGAGTAAGAGAGATGTTTAAGAGGGATGAGTAAGAGAGATGTTTAAGAGGGATGAGTAAGAGAGATGTTTAAGAGGGATGAGTAAGAGAGATGTTTAAGAGAGATTACTGAAATGAGATGATAAGAGAGATACCATGAGATGAGATACTAAGTGATGTTTAAGAGAGATGATTAAGAGAGATTACTAAGAGACGTTTAAGAGAGATGATTAAGAGATGACTAAGAGACGTTTAAGAGAGATGATTAAGAGATGACTAAGAGACGTTTAAGAGAGATGATTAAGAGATGACTAAGAGACGTTTAAGAGAGATGATTAAGAGAGCTGTCTGTCTGACACGTGTCTGTGTGTCCAACAGGGGTCAGTGAGGGGCGCGTCGGTCCTCCCGAGGAGCAGGACGAGCATCAGTTCTCCGACGCGGAGGACTTCGACGAGGACGAAGATGAGGAGGACGACGACGACGATGACGACGATGACGACGACGACGAGGAGGAGGAGTCGTCATCCCACGATGACCCACCGTCCTCCTGCTCTTCCGACACCCGTGCGTCGACGGGGGCGCAGTCCACCTGCAGCCGGCCGTCCCAGCAGGGGACCCCGGACCGCGAGGCCCCGGCGGGGAGCCCCGGCCTGGAGCCGGCCCCCCACAGGCTGTGGTCCAGCCGGAGGGCCGCCTCGCCCGGCAGCAGGCGGGCGGTGTTCTCGCGGCGGGGCTGGAGCGCCTCCCCCCGGGCCTTCTCCCCCAAGAGTGAGAGCTGCTCCCCCAGCCGCAGCCTCTCCCCACGGGTGGAGCTGTCCTCCTCCTCCGGCCGCTGCCTCTCCCCCAGGGCCGACCTGTCCTCCCCCGGCCGACACCTCTCCCCCTCCCCCGAGAGGGGACCGTCTCCCGTCGGGACCCTCTCTACCCTGCGACCCAGGGCACCACACGCCCCCCCTCCGGCCCTCCAGATTCAGTACAGACCCCCGGTTTACCTACCCTGGGAGAGTCCTTGCCTGAAGGACGTTCCCCAGGTGAGTGGGGGGATAGGTGCTGAGTACACACTAACCATGAGTGGGATTAATAATAATAATAATAATAAATTACATTTATATAGCGCTAATATGGTACTCTAAGACGCTTTACATATTGCCCTATCTAAACTATGTAACAGACATATATTAAGACATCAATGGATTGATGCATGATAACCTGACGACTGCTATGATTGCATAATGCATGGGATGGCTTTAGGCTACGAGGAGGTCTGGTCCAAACCACCGCCAGCTGGATGGCTAGTCCTCTCCGGTGTTCTCACGGTGTGTTTGCTCCCCCTGCAGGAGAGCGGTGGAACGTCGGGAGAGGTGCCGATGTCCCCGGAGGCGACCCTGTTCCCTCCGGACTTCCGTCTGTCCTTCAGCAGCGAGGGTTACCCCGGCAGCCAGGCCACGGACCACGTCTTCAGCCACCTCCCTCTCCACTCGCAGCAGGCCAGGGTGCCCTACCTGATGATCCCCATCGGGGGGATCCAGATGGTGCAGGCCAGGCACCGCCCGCACCCCACCACCACCCCGTCCAGCCCCACCTCCCCGCCCAACGAGGGCCCGTCCCTGGCCCGCTTCGAGTGGTGGGGGGGGGCCTCCAGGCCGCCAGGACTAAGGACTCCCGGGGGTCGCTGGTCGGGGTACCAGGAGGCGGGAACCAGCCAGTCAGGTTCGTCCAATCCCCGCGCAGCGCTAGATTGTTCCACAACGGAGACCACAGACTCAAAGCAATACGGCAGCTCACATAGCTCCGCCCACAGCTCGACAGCGACCCAGAGAGGAGATGTTTACGCGAGAGACAAAAGCCGTCCCATACCGTCTCACAGTCAAGCAACTCACGTTGACTCGCATGCAATAGGGCCAGCGAGGGGGGGGCCAGGGGGCGGAGAGCCAGGTCTGCCTGAGGGTCCGGTGGGACCAGGAGCTGGAGGAGACTCCTCGAGAACAGACAAGAGCACTTCTTAATCTCCACATCCCAGTTCTGCTTTATGGTTTGCTACACTTTTTTTTTTTTATTGCTTTGTTTTTATACAGTTTTCAATACTATTGTTAACTTGACTGTTTGTTCTTTGGCAATATTCAGGTTTGGTAAAAAAAAAAACATGCACTTTTTTTCTTTGTGAAAATGTTTCTGTAAATCTATATATAAATCGATATATATTCCATATGTATCTCTGGTGATACTGCTATCTTAATATCTGTTTAAATATATGTCAAAGGATCCTGAATAAATTTGTAAATGACCAAAATCTTTCAAAGAAAAGTTATCACATTTTTGTTTGTCCTTTTTGTCCAGTATTACTCAAACTGCACAGTATTACTTGTGCCTTTATCTGTCCATGGTGGTTCATGTACCGTTTGTACAGTTGGACGAGGAGAAGGCTGTGAAACATGTTATTTTCTTTCTGTTGTTTAAAGGGGCGTGATATTTGATGTATGGATGATTTCTCCTCTAAGGGGCGTTGCTTTGTTACCACGGTAACGGAGGGAGGTTTGCAGTCAGGGTATAACGTTAGGAGCAGCAAGGTAAAAAAAGAAAATGCACTGAAGTTAAACGTATATATTTTATTACAAAGGTTTTTAGCTTAAAGCTTATCTCTGCACAGAGAAAAGTGCTCCTTATTTATTGTCATTTGATGACATTGAACATTGTTTGAGGGTTGTTTTTTTAATCTTTTTATTCTTGAAAAACAAAAATCATGCTTTTTTATTTAGTTCTTGTGTGTCTTTTTCGATATGTGAATGAGTTTGTTGGAGAGGAAAACCGCCAGGTGCACTGGTACTGGTAGATCAAGTGCCCTGCAGACTTCACAAACAAAACATTTTATAGTCCTCGGACAAATAAAATATACACCAAACTCCCCTGAGCTTGAGCCTGTTTGTGAGTAATTTTTTCGTGACTGCGTTGTTACCTGTTTTCACCAAGGAATCCTTCACAGGAATCTGTCACATTCTACACAATCATTTGAGGATGGTCTTTTTTTTGAAGACCTTGTTCGAGTCGATGTTAATGGATTCTTTATCGGAAAACTAGATTAATTTAAGGAGATAAAGTAAGTACAGCAGAAGATGCTGACATCACTGAAAGATGCACAACAAGGCTGAAGGATACATTCGTTGATAATAATATGTTGTCTAGATGTTTTCTCCTCTTTTAGAGACTGAGTGTTGCCATGCAAGTATATTATACAGATGTTATTCTATCTGATAAATGAATCCATTCAATTGGGCATATTCAACATGTTTCATCTGGGAAATATACAATTATTCGGATGTTCCTTGAATGTGCAGATATTTCCCTGTCAATATCCATCCTTTGATATCCTGTCAAAACGAACGGGAATACAGGATAAGTGAATCATGGCAAGCCCGCTTTTAATCTGACCTGCACCTGTGAGCCTAGACACTATATTTGTTTTCCCTGTCACTTTATGTCAGTTGCATCCACTTAATTCCCTTCCACTTGACGAGAGGGGAAAACCAGACAGGACAATAGATGACATAATGCTACCCGGGATCACTGGAGGTGAACACATTACATCTCGCGGTGCGGGGGTCTGTCCTGGAATGGTCTGAGGTGCGTGATGCCTTGTCCTGTTTCATTGCGATGACTGCTGACGAGGGAGGGGAGACCAAAATAGACCAAATCAAGGGGGTGGGGGGTAGAGAAGGGGAGTATGTTTACTGAGGAGTAATGGGCACCGAGAGGATGGGGCGCTCTAATTAAAAACAAACACACCTACAGCATAGCAGGCCCAGAGAGCAGCTAACAGTGGCGAGTCCAGTTATTTTTGCTCATCCTTTGATGTGTCTATTCATTGACTGATCACTGCATGGAGTGTGTGTGTGTGTGGGGGGGGGGGGGGGGGGCACACAGCTGTGCTTATGGAGGAGGTGAGCTGCGCCTCCGCCCCAGCTCTGTGTAAGAATGTGTGGAGGGATCTGTTATCATTCCACCGCGTAGTAATCTGTTGACCGCTCATTTCAAGCATTCCACACATCTTTATCTAAGCACTATCTGTAGCTTCCCGCTGTGAGATATGTGAGCCTATTTTTAGGTTGCTGGAGTTTGAAGATTAACTCAACTTATAAAATGCTGACACATTGAAGGCAATTGATACTGCATCAGACTCAAAACAGTGTGAGAAAAGTGTGTGTATAACTACAAAGTGATTCCTAACAAAACCACTTTGTATTTCCACATAACCCCATTCATTACGAACGGGCCAAGGTTATTATGGTCTAGCTTTTTCCATTTCCATTTCTATTTTTATGTTGCTCAGACTTTTTTTTTTCAGCCTAGTTTTAAATGTTTATTAAGCAGGTATGCTAGTTAACTCAATTCTTAGAGTGTTACTTTTAGTAATTTTTCTCATAAAATGTTGAATTTGTCAGGGGCGAGATTTAAAAGTATTGTTTAATAAAATTCCCCAAAAAGTTATAAGATATACACCTATTTTATTTGAAAACGTCCAAAACTAAAACCTTTTTCTCCTTTATCTGTTTTTTAAACACACATAACTGTTTCAGTTTGGTAGCATTTTTTTGCGTAAAGCCTGGTTTTTAACAACATTTGTTTACAATAACAATCTTGGTACAGACCGCCACAGCACAGCATATGGGGTAAAAAGCCAAATGACCAAACCAGCCTAGGCAGGATCATTTCCTTTGTATTCAGTCTATCTGTCTGGTTCTACCGATACAGGTCCCTACCCACCACAGCACCCAGGGTGATTATTACCCTAACAGTAGTCAAGGCAACTATTTGACCATGAGAGAGGCAACTGATGAAGGTGTGGGTAATTGCTGTGTGGGCGAGGCATGACGATGGGAGCTGGACGGAGCAACAACATGACAACAGAGATCCTGATTCTTTGTTGTGTGAGGCTACATAACTTGTGTTGTGTACAATGTGTGAGCCATGGGCCCCACCTCCTCTGTGACATCACGGCAGGGAGAGGAGGGAGAGGAGGGATGCATAAGTCGCTGGCCTCAGCCACCTGCAGCCACTAACAGATCAGTCGATAAACAGCCCTAGTACCCTGCAAAGCTTCCAGAAGAACTCTACAGAGATGTCTCCTCGCACCGCTATTCTGCTCCTCTCCTTTTGCTCTTCTCTGCAGGACGGTGAGTCTACCCGCCTTTACTCTCCATGAAACAAATGAAAATAGTAACTTGATCAGAGAATACATTAGGGTCTGCATTACACTTTTATAATTGATCTTTTAAAGTGTTTATACTGTCTGTTTTGTTTGCCCTTTGCGTTTGTTCTGTTTGTATTGTCTTGTCCTTACTTCAGCATGTACCTCAGTGTCTATTTTGTTTGCATTAGTACTTTTTATTTGTATTATATTGTACTGTGTTGTATTTTATCCTATATTTGTATCCTGAGTTTTTCCACTGCTTCTGGCCTGTTGCAACAAACACATTTCTCCTTTTGGGGATTAATAAAGTTGTATCTATCTATCTATTAGAGTGATACTAGTCATCTGTGTTTGCTTTGTTAATTGTACTAAAGGGGAGGTTATTTCAAGGGAAAAAACATATGTTGCCTCCTTTGCTGAGTTACAGTCCATCAGCACAAAAAACGCTCTCTGATATAGTATTGCATAGTGCTGCATTCCTTACTCTGTATCTGACCCCATGTTCCTTCAAAATGAATTCTCTATCTGTTTTTAGGGTGAGCCTTTATGACTTTATAATTGTAGAAATCATATTAACAAATGAGATCAGTGGAGGATAATGTTTTACTGTGGAAAGTTCGTTGTGTGTTAATTTTGTTGTACTTCACGTTACAATGACAATAAAGATATTCTATTCTATTCTTCTATTCTAAGTTGGGTGGTAAATATTTGTGGTCCTCCAGGTCTGAGTTTCCCGTCCACAAGGCGACCCGGAGAACCAGGTGGGGAGGTGATCTCCCACCACAGAACCAGACGCTGCTCCTGCAACAGCCGGCAGGACTCTGAGTGCCACTACTTCTGTCACCTGGACATCATCTGGATCAATACACAGAGGTGGGCGCACCCACATACATCAGGCCTGGGCACACGCACACAAACACACACTAGCATGGTGGCTACATACACACACGCATACTCACGCACACATGGGCACAAACAAACGTACACACACACACACACACACATAAAATACACACACAAACACACGCACACACACACACACACACACACACACACACACACACACACACACACACACACACACACACACACACACACACACACACACACACACACACACACAATCCAACCCATCCAGCCACACACAATAAAGTAGATAATGTTTCATTAGTTAGTTAGTCCTCTTCGTGCTTGGTAGCACATAAGGTCTTCACCAACGAACGCCAATGCTGCCTGTCTGTTGCCCAATGTTGCACTTGGCCCCAGGACCATCCCAGTTGTTTCATTGCCTGATATAAAATGTTCATGGTAATCTGAAAAAAATGTTAGCAAGCGTTTTTCGAGCACTAAAAACCTTTTCAGTGTTTTGAGGACAACAACAACAATGTCGGTTTAACTGTCATTGCAGTCATAAGAAGACATCATTACATTTTTATTATTTTGAATTCCTTATTTTTCTTCATCATGGTTACTTATTCATCCAACCAAGGAAGTTGTGTTGAAGGACTTACGGTCAGGCGTGTGATGGACCAACTCTTTTGTCCTTGGTAGCAAAACGACTCTTTATGGCCTGGGAAGCAGCGTGGCCCGCCGCCGGAGAGCCGCGGGTCGCTGCTTCTGTGCCAGTCCAACTGATCGCACCTGCTCCCGCTTCTGTGTTCAAAGGTGATGTAGAATGTCTTCGTTCTCTCTGATGATAATATTAGCTCTCATATGTTGTGATTGCGGACAATGCGTAAACTCAGTGAGTTCCTCCAGGGTGGTCATCCAACATAATGCAGGATAATCCTATCCTCATGCCCTAAATGAACACAGCTGGTGAACACCGCCCGGTGCGGAGTGTGTAGGAGTTCGGAGTAGGAAGGCAGGGGCGGGATTAGCGATGAGGCAGAAACAAATAACATGATGTGACAGATACGCTCACACAAGGCCGGTGTGGTGTGTTTGAACATGAAAGTGTTATTGGGTTAATGTGTTAGGTTAAGTTACTTTACTTAAGTTAACTTTAAGTAAGTTAGTTGATGATAGAGCCATGTTGAATATGTACAGAGAACCGAAGATAGCTTTTTTTTATTCAATATAGGTTTATCTCATCTATGATTTTTATAAATCACATCAAAGTATAATGTGATTGACAGAACATCCCAAACAATGGCATTAATCATTATATATTTATTGTCATTTAGAAATATTTAATATCATTAGGCCTAAATGTTTGCATCTTCATCATCAGCTTGGCCAGAACATCCCAAACACTGGCATTAATCAATATATATTCATTGTCATTTCGAAATATTTAATATCATTAGGCCTAAATGTTTTCATCTTCATCATCAGCTTGGCCAACTGAACTCCGGAAAGTGCCATGAAGAGATCCCCAGCCCACCTGCTCAATGTCCCAGGTGAGAGAGGAGGTTAAACAACACCATATTTACCTTCTGGAGGCTTTTCAGCCCTTCACATCTCACCCTCGTATCTTATATTTCCCCTGCAGAGGTCTGGCTGATGGATCTCAAAATAAAGCTGTCCATCTAGACACGAAGAACGCCTTTCATGCCTCTGAGACGGTTGTGGGCCAAAATAAATATAGATTTAATAGCGAGATAGAGACAGAGAAATAGAAGGAGAGAGAGGAGAGAAAGAGAGGCACCTGAACAAATGGTTCTACTTTCACACGAAGAGGTAAACAAAGGGCTGCGGAAACGCGTGTCGCACGATAGAGGGCCGTCGCGCCTCGTCTGTTAGTCCACGGTCGAGATAGTGGAAAACAGACCGATCATCGAAACACGCAGACACGGAGAAGATGTTGCGGCACTGGTTGAAGAAAGGCAATTAATAAAGAACTGGTTCTCTCTGCAGTGGTTGATGAAGCAAGAGATGAAGAGTTTAGGCCATCACTGACAAGTGAGTGGTGGTTGCACCTTAACGGACCACCCGCCTAACAGCTCGAAGGACAGTCTGCCGAGACCTGAAGATATTTGTGGTTTTACGCATTTTGAGATATGATGTGTAGGCTACTGATCTATTAGTTTAGCAAAATACTGTTTATTTCTAATGAAACATTTTAATAACGTAAAAATACTGAAAGTCAGTGTTTCTATTTAAAAAAGAGTAAGAGATTTAGTCCTATGTGTACATGTGAATTTGTGATGTGTGTGTTTTAGAGACAATGAATTGTTGGCAAGGGTTAGAATGTAAGAATAAACTATGGCTGACATCTTATCTCCATTAGGCTACAGTCTGAATGTTTTTTTGTTGTGATAAATCCCACATATTCAAATGCGTTGGCGATAGGCCTACTAATCAGAAGATATTGGACTTAACCCCCAAAAAAAAAAAAAATCTGTAAAAACAATATCTAAACTTTTGATAATTAAATCACTTCAACTTTTAATGTTTAATTTTTTGTGATGATGCCCTTAAAGAAATACGGCGGATGTTATCACATGAACGCGCCTATAAATGTCGTGTGACCGTTATTGGGCTGGCTTCAGGGAGTGACTGTGGTTTCAGGTGGAGTGGAGGGTGTGCCATGGATGAGCCCTGTACTTTGATTTGTGCTGGCCATGTGGAAGATTTGCTGCTGACATGCTCGTGCGTGTACGCTAGGCACCCGTTTTCTGTTCCACATTTTTCACCCAAAGCAAACACTTCACTGAGTTCAAACGGAGGCTTCTGGTAGATGTATTTTCTGGGGATTCAGGGCCTGAAGTGAACGATAAATTCAAATTTTAAAGTAAGTGTGATTGAAAATGATGGTGTGGTTCTATTGAAACAATGTCAACTTTTCGAAGCCTTCCATCGTTGAAAGGAGAGACCGCGAGATCTTTCAAAGATATTTTCCAACAACCGCGCCTTCCCTTATCAAGTGTTGATATTCATCGATGACAACAAACACTCCCTAACGGGCCATCAGCCAAACACCCTAACACACTTTTCAATTATTTTACGGCCATGTATTAAATGAGGCTATATATTCTTGCCATAAGATAAGAAGGAAGCTGATAGGCGAAGGCGATAGTGTTCGTGTGTATCGGTGGCCTACATCCAATTTATTTAGTGATGTAGGCCTATGCATATTGTCTGACTGCAAGACACCCTGCACAACCTCATTAACCAAAATGGGCAACAACACAAACCCCTTTTAATTATATTTGAAGGAATGTTGGAAAATCGGGATTGAATAGCATGATATTATACATTAAATGGTTTATACAGCATTCCACCAGGCTAATACAAGCTGGAGATGTACCTGAATGGTTCATAACTGTTGGTTGCAATGTTTTAGCTGGTAGCAACTAAAAAAAAACACTTGTTTTTTTTGTTGCTGTTTCCTATCAGAACAATTTATGTTGGAAATAAATATTATGTATCCTTTGTACAGTTTACCATAACATAAATGAAATTCAAATAGATTCATAAGGTGACAGATATAAGTCAAATGTACTAAAACATACAGAGAATACCTTTTTGATGCAGACTTTAAGGACCATGGAATAAGAAATAGTAGACTAAGGAACTTATGTTTTATATAGGCCTAATAAGATATAAGGGGCAACAGTATGATTATTGTTGACAGGGACAAGAGAGATGCTGCTGTATCAATTTACACTTTTGTAAGTTTATTTTTATACATAATAGCATGCATTATTTAAGGTCAAATAATGTGCTGAGTATTGCATACACATTTTACGAACCATAATGTTGTGAAGGAGATACATTTATTCTGCAAACCAAAGCATTAATATTAAAGTAGTTACTATTTATCTTGATAGTGTAGGTATGTAGGGATTCATCTTTGCATATGTATATTACTATGCAGGTGCCGGGTCAGGTGTGACATCTGGTTCCAGTTAGAGATGTTCCCTGCTGAACCCAATCCTTGTATGTATTTCACAAGCAGGTTCAGTGTCCTGGGACATCTGTATCTCCCAGCGTAATGGCAATGTCCTCTCCACACATCTTTTCTCTCCATCCTACCCTTCATGTGTGTAACTGACTTCTCAACCGAAGCTTACATTGACAGGCTGGGCAGCGTAATATATGACCCAATGAAAAGAACACAATGAGTGAAAGTGATGAAGTAAATGAAGCTTCCTTATTTAATAATATGAAAAAAATATATAGTATGTGAAAAAATCATAATGTGTTGATTGGACTTCATAACAATCGTAATCCAGTTGTATGTATAGAAAACATATATATAATCGCTTGTGATGATATTAGCTAAAGAGACATGGAGTAGTCCATCACTTGATGAACACAAACCATATTCAACTGCAATGTGATAGTTCCAGAGGTCAGATCCTCTACAGCTGTCCCCCATGCAACTTACATTCCTGCATAGCTCAGTGCCACTGCCCTGCTGGAGACAGAGATTGAGCTTTAAAACACAAACCAAGTCACAGTAGAAAAACATGAGCCAGTCATCACAACACAACACAACTCCCTCAACAGTGGGGGGGTTCCAAGTGGAACATAGGCAAGCACATTGTGATAATGATAACATCTGAGTCAGACTTCCAAAGAACTAATGTGCTTGTCATATAAAGAGCAATTACTGTAATCAGGCTTAATGAAGGGCGAAGGGCATACTTTACACAAAAGCAAAAAGTTATCTATGGAGTTGTCAATGGGTTCAGGTTGGGCAAACATTATTAATCAAATGATTGCTAGGGATAGTGGGTCATCTTATGAAGTAGGTACACATTCACCCATCCATACCAAGAATATGTCCTTGAATTACCTACAATCGCACGAGAAACATAGTTTCATAATAATAAATTCTAGTTTATTTATTTTTCCCAAACCATAGTGGTGAATCAAATTCAAATATGTGTATTGTAGGCACGGGCCACTATCAATGAATTCTAGTAATATAAAACATAGATTATAGTGCTAAGGGTTGTAAAACATGGGTTTGTGAAGACTGTTAAAATGATTATACTGGTAGCTAGGCTGTACAAATACATCTATCTTGAGTCTCTCTCTCTGTATCTCTCTCTCTGAGAGAGTGGTTGCCGTCGCTCCCTCCCAAGTTCTTTCTAGCAAATGATTTCAGTACTGCTCACTTCAGGTTGTTATCAGTTAATTATGTTTGAATCGAAACATAGACTGCACCAATTATGAGAATTAAGTAATAATGAATGCTTTGTTTAAAATCGACCACTAGATGGCCTTTACAAACCATGAAATGTTGTTGCACTGTAGCACATCCAAGACTGAAGCTAGCAGGATGATATCGACGCATTTCTTTCTCAAAAATATAGTGAACCTAACCACTTCAAATAAAATAATAATAATCAAAAATGTATTATCTTAAAGGTTATTTCAACTGTTAAATTGTGGTTTATTGTGCATTTAAAAAAGGCATGCCCCGGGCGCTTCTTTCGCAGTGCATCATGGGTATTGAAGTCTTCAAACTACAAACATTGATACTAGTTTTTTTCCCCTCATCAGCCGCAGAGGCGCTGCTGTTTCCATCAACAACTCCTGGTACCAAAATGCGATTTTCCGGTTTGTGAGCAAAAGCATAAAAAGTTTGGACCCGAGATTTGAACAAAAGGGTTCTATGAAGAAATGACACGGTTTCTATTTTTGCATTCGTCTGCAACTGATTTCCAAGGAGGAGAACAGTTCGCAAAGGAAGAGGTAAGCACAGAAGTACCCGGCGAGGGACCCGGTGATGGAGTGGCGAGATCCACTCCATTCACACAGCAGACCAAAGTTCTTTTAACTTCCCAGATGAATAGCATATCTACGGTCAAAACAAACGCCTTTCCACACTGGGACGTGGTTCGGGCAGGTTTCATGTTGCCGCTGTAGACAGCAGTCGGTGTTGTTCACATACACAACACTGCAACTCCATTTTCCCATTGATGCTCTCCACAGTGGAGATCCACGAACACAAAGGACGGCCTGCGGGGTAACGGGAGAGGTGGCCGTGAAGACAGTGGGATAGCGATAAGATGTGTCGCTTCTTGTGCAATGGGCATTTTAAACCTGTTTTGCATACTGCTTGAACGTGGGGATCCAGAGTAGGCCGGGGTGGTCGGGACTCCGGCGTGCAGGGATGCTGCACTCCTCGGAAGGACAGAACTGTGAGAGCATTTGTAAAAATGCGATTCGTTTGCAGCACAAAAGTGTTTCTTAATGCGGTCAATTATAAACCGGCAGAGGTGTGACGCTGGCGTTTTACTACAGCACCATCATTATGCAATACGAAGGACAAGTTATCCCAGTGTTGTTACCATGGTTGCTACAACGTCGCCTGTTCTGAGAGAGAGAGGGAGGGAGGCGATTGTAGGCTCATACACACCACGCGGTGATGTTCATCGTTACGAGCCTCTTCTTTTGCGAGATGTAGCCTTTATACGCAATACATCAAAACATTTCTGAAATTAAATCTTAGATTTTATCCAAGTGCGTATAAACGTAAATATTGACGGTCTCGCAGGTGTATCGCATCCAAGTTGTTGTCATATTCAAATTGTTATTAATGATTTGGTACAGCAATATGCCATATGTTTAATTATTACCCAATTGTGAGCTGCCAAACTACTACTATGGATCATTAGTCACTTACATCAAGGGATCTATTTGAAAATAATTAAATTTGACACGTTGCGTAAATGGGGGTATTTTTGAATTATTAATAAGACCCATCTGCGTTTATATAAAAAAAAGAAAATAATTAATTGGCCTATTTGATACAGGGAATTGTCAGGAATTTCTTCTACAATTGACTTGGTTAGCCCTGTATTAATTTGTCCTCAAAATAATGTAAGCAGTGATGCACCCTTTATGCTGGATCAACACCATTAAAAACCCACTCTGAAGGTTCAGTTAGACCTCATACAGGACAGATAACAGACTGTACTTCCTTTAACACTCCTAGTTAATGTGTTCCATCACCCATTTACTTCAGACTGGTCAGAAAGGCTAAATACCTCAGAAGAAGATAAAGAGGAAGACACGCATTACAATTATATATTTATGAGAACTTTGCGTTGCCAGGGTACACGGCCATCTAGCACAGTCTTGAGAAAGGTCGGAAAGGTGAGAAGATATTTGGGCTGTAGTAAAAGTGGGCCGTCGGTCCCTGTGGTGAGTGAGGCTTTTCTGGGACAAGCTCGTGATGACGCTCAGTTGGCCTGTATAGGGAGAAGGCGCCGACGATACCCGTCCCTATTGCAGCAGCCAGGTGCACCGCACTGAGCATCTGCAGAACAGGGTCCAGCTATTAAAGTTCTGCTATCCCAGAGCCTGGCCACTATTGGTCCGAATAGAGTTCTGGAATTCACATAAATTTGATTCAGATCGATCACGTCCGTTTCTAGGTCTTTTCGGGGGGAGTTTGGACTCGTACGAACCGAGAAAGAACCACAGGTATTTAAGTGTAGGTGTTGCAGCTCTCTTTTAATCGTCGACTCTTGTGTTTCTGTGTTTGTGGAGGTGATTTGCGGAGGTGAGTGTGAATACAATGATTTGTCTCAACTGAGCTGTTTGTGCCAACAAGCGAGTCCTCCAGTGTAAGTTTAGCTGCTATTTAAAGATGCCACCGCCAAGCCAGCTGCTCCCGTTTCCGCTCTTTTCGTAATTGAATCATCGCTGGTAAAGTGCGGCATTCAAGGGTGTGCATCCCACAGTATATTATACAGTCGTAATTCTGCTATCCGCCTCAAAGAGCTCAGTTTCCCCACCCGATTGGTGCTCGCTGAATCTTCCCAGCGAGAACTGACTGTTCTCAGCCAAAGTGGTGTGAGACCTACCAGAGCTTTGGTTTGGAGCCAAAGAGAGGAGAGAGAACAAAAGCATCACATTTGCAAAGACCTATTGATTTCAGTATACTTCAGGCAATACAGTAGCTTTGTATTGCCTGAAGTCCATGTCACAGTTTGGCAGCTTTGACATAATACAAAGCTTACTTATGTAGTAAAAGGTGCCAAAAGAGAGAAGAGATGGGATCATTGTGTTGCTGATAAAATAACGGGAAAATGGTTTGCAGGGCCAGAAGTCCTATATCTGTTACAATGTGGAGAAGAACTTTGACAAACCCTTTATTATGTTTTCTTCTACAATAGCTCCTTTCTCTTGGTTTGGGAAGGTTTGGAGAGAGTTAACCACTTGAAGGAGGAACTAGGCCATCAATATGTCGGTGCATGGGCATCCTTCTGAGGAGGTCAACTTAATTGAAACTACATTTGAGTTTACATATTTGACGTTGCGTGCAACTGTTATGCAACATACAAGGCAGCGGCCAAAACTGGAGAAGATTTGCTTGAGTACTATTTTTCGGTATCTCAGTCTGTGCTAGAGATGTTATAGTAAGATTTAGAGAGATCCTCTTTGTTTCCTGAGTCATTCAAACAAGGTGGTGGCCTTGGGTAGGAGTTTATAAAAAAAACAGCAATACCACCAACGAACCCACACCTTATAGGAATATGTGGCTCTTTGAAAAAACCACAAAATATCTTTGATAGTGCTTTGATAGCCCCCCCCAACAGTGCTTCCTGTTTTCCTCTGAACATTTTTAGCCCAACACAAGCCAGGCCTTGAAGATCATGATACACTAGCTAGAGGCACTCGAAGGCATGGGTCGATACATGACAATGGAAACACGTAGGCTTCAATGAATTCTATGGTTGTCGTGTCGTTACGAAGTTTAAGAAAATGGTGTCTTATGTATGGCGCTATGTCCTCCAAGCATTGATGATCTGCTTTTGGTACATGCAGCAGGACGGAATATCCAATACGTGACGACCCCCTCTCTCTTTCTGCTGGTTCTCTTGTTTGTCTATTGGTGCAGTCGCACTAGAAAGCTCATGTTTTAGGCCCAATCCCATTTCTACCCCTTACCCCTTCCCCTTACCCCTCCCCCTTGTTTTGAAGGGGTAAGGGGTAGAAATGGAATTGGGCCTTAGGCCCAATCCCATTTCTATCCCTTACGCCTTCCCCATACCCCTTCCCCTTCCCCTTACCCCTTCAAAACAAGGGGGAGGGGTAAGGGGTAGAAATGGGATTGGGCCTTAGTCGCTCCAGAGCTGTGTCATTTAAATGTCCTTCATGTCAGTCCGCTTCAAGGTATTTGTTGTATTTTCTGCCTCAGTGATTGATTACGACTGAAAATGAATAATCCCTGGCGAGTTAAGGCTGTTGCTCCATGGGAAGGGTTTGCCTTGCATTGCTTCTATATAAATAACAATAGAAACAGTTTCAATTATTTCCCTTTCCACCGTCTGCACAAGCACACCACACTGTGCTTATTCCCTACATTATTTGAAACGCTGCTATGTAATGAGCTACTGACAAGTTTAGAAACTGGTCGTTATTCCAGCCACACACATCAGAGTGCTAGCGATTTACCATACACACCAACCTTTTCAGCAACCTGTTTGCATTCTTGATGTTTATTAAGTGACTGTATTCAATTTTGCGTTGGTTTAAGGTGATGTGATGACGGGAAATAGATATGCAAGTGTCTCTACGTTACATCCTCAAACCTTTTTTAAATGGGATTTCAAATGGACAGAGCAGTCTCCTTGTTATTGGGTGACGCCAAGTGCTATAACCCAAAAGCTGGATCATCAACTCTTCCTCACCGCAGGTTGCTCTCTCTGGCCCTTGGGCTTGAAGCCTTCCAGCCCTATCTACCTTTGCTAATACATATTTTTGGTGGCCACCTGTGCCGGATGGTCCTGCAGGCTTAAGGTGTACAGCATCGGCCCCTCTCTCTCTTCCCATACTAGCTGGTTGGTGTCTGGTTTTAGTTATTTTTGGTTTGGTCTTGGGCCTTTTGGTTTTGTGTGTTATAATGGTTGTTGTGCCTTTTGTGTGTTCTCTATAGTATCCCACATGTATTACATGTAGTAACACATTCCACTCATCCATACACTGCACTCACCCTTGATCATACAAATACTTGTTCTTGTTATATCCGTATCTTATTTTTGATATCTTTCCTTCCTTTAATCATGTTTTGACTGTTGCAATCACAGCCTGGTCACAACTCAGTTGGGGCTAGTTTAAAACTTTTTTTGGTTTGGTTGAGTTGCCAAAACCAAGTGTGAATGTTTCATCAAAATGGTTAGGTTGGCTTAGTATGGTTCAATTGGTAAAAGTGAGTTTGTGAGTTAGTTTGTTTCATATGTTGGCCTTAGGTCGTTATTAGTTCGAATAGGGTTGAGAAGGTGCAAATATTTTTCCTGGATCAATGTGCAATCTGATCCTATTAGGTAGACATTGTTTTTGTTATGCTAAAAAGTTGTTATTTACGTAAGATTTGGCGACTGCTGCTTATTTTTAAAACATTATTATTTCACTATTATGAGTTTTAACTTTTGACCTACAAAAAGAGTTGCGGTTGTTAAAACTGGAAATTGATTAATTGGGTTGTGTCTTCATGGTTGGAGTTGGCTGTGCCTGCACCTTTTGGATTCAGATCCATTTTCCTTGGCAGTCCCTCATTCAGAGACCTTGGAATTGCCCTGGCCTGAACCTTTTGATTTGCTGGTTATAGAAGGCCTTTATTTGGTGGTTTGAGATGCCTGGGTTTTGCTGCTGCCGCTTGTGGAAGCCTTGGTATTGCCGGTTTTAGAACCCCTTAGCTTTGGTTCTTAACAAAGGGTTTTAACAAATGTTATCGACAACTTACAACCACTGGCGTTGATTGCATTGTGTTCAGAATAATTATCTTTGCCTCGGTGAGATTCTGTTACACTAGCTTTTTACTAGTTTTGCCTGCGTCATGTTCAGAAGAATTCGTTTTGCCTGCATGGTATTCAGTGCGGTTAGTTTTGCCTGCGTCGTGTTCAGAGCTTTTAGTTGTCCCAGAATTGGCTACAGAACATCGAATGGTTTGTGGCTGTTGCAGAACTACTGGAACATCCTGAGTTGGTGGTTCTTTCCGGGTGACGGACTGTCCTGTGCCTCTGTCCCTGATGCAGGTCCTGTTTCACATATCCATCCATACACTACACTCACTACTGATCATACAGATTACCTGCTATATTGTTTAACACGGGTCTGTTGAATACTCAATTCACATTTTTCAATGGTTTGTACGTCATTCTACAGTTCTGAATAGCAGACCGCTGCGATGACTAACAGACTGATTGCTTTAGACGCAAGTCTGATCATTCTTGGATTCATGGACGCAGTTTCAACCAAATTATTTTTGGAGCATCAATATAATGTATGTATGTGTTATATATTTTGTGTCAAATTATCGATTTTTAAGTAGCCATGTAATAAGTGGGATAATGTACAGTGAGCTGGTCAAGATTGCGACAGAACCCAGGCAGGGTGAAAGAAGAACTACATATTACATATAATTACAAATAAATATTCGTCTTCCCTTTAATTAAAAAGTGGACTCGCGTCTTTGTGGCAATCACTGAGCATTGTCATAAACCATAAGTGTACCTTTTTATTCACCATTCTAAAAAGATTTTTCATTGAAAATGTAACTTTTACCTTCCTGGTACTACATGAAGATTTAGTTTATCAAAAATATATATTGGTGACATTGTAATTGAATTAAAGAGGCAGGGTTTGTCTAGACAAATAGACTTCTCAACAATTATATCTTAATAATTGTTAAACAACACTGGTCACAAAATAAAATATTTCAGAGAAAATGTAAGAATACAGTATGGTCCATGTTATGATGTATGATGTAGGCTTAACCACATGTGGTTAAGCCTAGCTTCTTCTTTTAGCCTCTGTGGTTCTGCTTGTAAACAGGTGTTCATGAGGAACCTAGTGGATGGGCACTACAATAGAACAATGGCCATGTGCTGTATTGATGACATGCACAGAACTGTGGATGCAGCATGTTTATAATATCTCTACAGACTTATTTGACCATTTGTGTTCTACACTTCACCGAACAGAGGAAAGACAGTCTAGTAAGTCATTACTATGAGGCACTCACTTCAAAGTCCAATTTAGCCATGCAGTCTTGATCAAAAAACAATACCTATTCTGCTTGACCTTTGCCTAGCAAATGTCCTTATACTGTTTAAGAATGTTTCGATGATAGGGTTAGTGTATAAAAACAAGTTCAATTAATTTATTATTAGTGTTTTTCATTTTAATTGTTAGCAATATATATATATATATATATATATATATATATATATATATATATATATATATATATATATATATATACTGTGTGTGTGTGTGTGTGTGTGTGTGTGTGTACATATTATATATATATATATATATAATTGTATATGTATATATGTGTGGTTGTGTTTGTGTGTGTATATATATGTGATCTGTCCTTCCACATTTCCACAGATTGGGAAGTTTAAAAGTAAAAATGGATAAATGTCAAAGGGCAAAGCTGTTTAGTTTTGCATAAAATACAAACCTTGGTTAACGCGTTCAAACGTAATGTATGTGATATTAAGGCAGTATGCCCCAGGTCTCAAACTCCAGACTCTTGCAATAGTTTCTGACCAAGAGCAGCTGGACTGCCAGTTCTTGTATGGCCTCGCGTCTTCACTCTTCCACTCTTCCCGGGGTCTTCAATCTCTGCCCGGGGTCTTCACTCTCTGCCCGGGGTCTTCACTCTCTGCCCGGGGTCTTCACTCTCTGACCGGGGTCTTCACTCTCTGCCCGGGGTCTTCACTCTCTGACCAGGGTCTTCACTCTCTGACCAGGGTCTTCACTCTCTACCTCGGGGTCTTCACTCTCTGACCAGGGTCTTCACTCTCTACCCGGGGTCTTCACTCTTCCACTCTGCCCGGGGTCTTCACTCTTCCACTCTGCCCGGGGTCTTCACTCTTCCACTCTGTCCGGGGTCTTCACTCTTCCACTCTGCCCGGGGTCTTCACTCTCTACCCGGGGTCTTCACTCTCTGCCCGGGGTCTTCACTCTTCCACTCTGCCCGGGGTCTTCACTCTTCCACTCTGCCCGGGGTCTTCACTCTTCCACTCTGTCCGGGGTCTTCACTCTTAACTCTCTGTCCGGGGTCTTCACTCTTAAATCTCTGTTCGGGGTCTTCCCCTTCCACTCTGCCCCGGGTTCTTGGCGATGAGTTCAAGTTCCAATCTGTAAAAAGCCGAATCCCATGCCTCTCACTTAGCTGCCTTTTGATCAATCAATACAATTACACATTTATCAAGGCCCTGCAATGAAGCATATTTCTCAGGAGAATCCATCCTTTTTTTTTTACATCTTTATCATCCTGGTGTGTACTTCTGGCAAACAAGTTAATCATTGTTTAGCATCATTGTATTATACTTATGTCAGCCATGTTGGTTCCTTCTTCATATTTAAGTTGGGTAGAATCAATACATCAAATGCTCAGCCTTTGACCCAAAATAGGTAACAGTTTCCGTCATAGGCCATTAGCACAAGGACAGCAGACCTATTGCTAAAGTTAGCGAGCTACTCGAGTATTTTGGGGAGTGGCTTTGGAGGGAGGGTCTGTATTTTTTCGGTTGGTTACTTTCAAAATCGAGCTTGCTCTGGCTGGTTCCTCCAAATCGCCTGGCTAGCTTTAATACTATCACAGCCCTGCATTTAACCATGTTTGAGCCAGGGGGCGCTGGGGGGCAATGATTTAAATAAGAAATCAGCAATTCTTTCAATTCAACTCCATTCTCTCCCTGTCTGTCTTTATCTCTGTCTCTCTCACATTACAACACTTTTATTTTGCCTGTGTTTCATTGTATATTATTTAATAATATACCAAGTTACAGCAGTAACGTGTTTGCGTTTTACGTTCTTCATCTGATCTTCTGAAAATACCTTGCTGTGATACCGATCGTACCTTTTGAACCGTACATTTTTCTCATTTGCTCTGAAAGTCCTTTCATTATGTAAATCATGAGCATTCCCTTGATACACTTGGAATCAAGTCCCGGAGCTCAGACCCGCTGGTGTTAATATTTAATGGTGTTTCTGGTCGTTTACAGGTTTGCGTTTGAGTCCATTGCTTCTCATGAATGTTTAATCGATGGAGCAAGGCTTGCTATAAGAGCCTCACACCACTCACTGCTGGCATGCTGTACATGTTCTCTATGTGTTGCCAGAAGCGGGGTTGAGATGGGTGTAGCTGACCTCCTTAGACTGGTGGAGACCTAGGACACTGCCCATCAACTGCTGCTCAGGACCGCCTCTGCCACCCGCACTCCAATGACTTTCTACAGCGTACGTCTCCACCTTTCATACAGATTCAGACTATTGCATGATTACAGGCTCGGGAATGGAAATAGATATAGAAATGGTGTTTTATGTTGTTAGCCTTAAACCACTCCAAAATCGTTGTGCCATTCTTTGTAAATGCAAATACTTTTTAGGGAAATGTCACTGAGATTTTTCTTTCGATATAATGCTTGAACTTAGTGTGTTTGTATCAAGCATTTATCGCTAAGAAAAAACACTTATTTAATGAAACCGAAAAGTCGCATGAGGTACCTCCTAGACACTTCTCAGGCTGATCACATGTTGTGTTTTATCTTACAGGACCCGTCGATTGGCGTGCTTCGTACGCTGTAATGGAAAGTCGTGGTGAGTTGTTAGTCTCTCTTAGTATTTTTTTTGTTAAGTTTGCACTGAACCGTGACATGTTTATAAGAGCCAGCCTAACCCAGAGCTTTTTATGGGCCACTTCGGATATAAACGCGACGACCTACTGGGCTTTGAAGGCTGGTTACGGAACCAGGCTAACCAATCCCGAAATGTGTTTTCTTTTTTTTATGAAACTATAAAGCTGGATTTGAATCCACATTTCTAACAACACGTCCTCCTTTAGCATCAGCTATATCAAACGTTCCGTGTGGGTGTTGTTTGTATGTGTGGTACGGCTGCCTGTTTGTCTCACTCAGCCTTTCCTGCGTTATGAAGCAGCCAGGCCCAGTCTGTTATCCAGGTCAGGCCAACAGGTTCTGGGCTCATGTGGGTTGGCCCAGCTCCCTCTGAATGGCAGCCTGGTGTGGAGGCTCTATCTGGGGCACAGGGAGAGGGAAAGGGAGCGCCGTCTCCAACTGAGAGGTCCAGCTTGAAAGACGCCGTCGTTGGGGCATAAAACTCTGAAAGCGTCCGCCTGTTCTCAACCTAATGCGCTCAGGGTCTCCGAAAGAGGAGTCGATTCAGAGATCTCTAAATGCGTTGAAGCCTCAGGTATTTAGTGGAGTGTGTGGCGTGGTAAATCCCCCGTTTGGCTTCTAAACGCCAGCCTAGGCTGCTATTAGTGGGCTATTGGCTGTGGAAGGGAGAGATGCTTTCGTGGGCCGCCTTCTGCATTGCCTTGGCTGGGCCAGCGTCCGTCCCGTCGTTCCAACTTTAACGAGTTTTGTGACCTTGTTATGGTTAGCTGTCCATCAGAAGCATCTACATCCCCCAGATGCTGCACATGGCTCTCCTAGAGTAGAGCAGTGGCCCTTATCTCATCGCCGTCTCCCACTAATGGAAGCCCAGCAAGAGACGGACCCCTCCTGTCTTCTAGAGTGGGGGAGTCGCTATTCTGTCCAAGACAGCTAATGAAGTCCTAAGTTGCCCCTTAATTCAATTACAATTCAAGGAGAGTTTTATTGGAACTCTCTGTCTTTTTTTTTTCCATCTAATTGCCTGTTTTGTTTCATTGCCATGCTGGCGCTGTGGAGGTTCTCAAGCTCGTGAATCGTGCAGATATTTAGTGGAACGCCTGTTATGGTTCTCTACGGCAGAGTGTCCATGTTTAACTCTTGACCTGAATCTGAGCGTTGACATTGAACAATATATGCAGGGGCTACAGACTCCTCTTTGTTTCTCCCTCACAAGACACGCAGAAGACAAATATACATACACACACGCGCGCAGCCGCGCACGCACACACAAGCACAACACCGGCATACACATGCATATAAACTGATGCTAGAACAACAGGGATGGATACGTGCGTTCCCCAACATAAACACATTACTTTAATAGTTTATAGACACACGCACCCACACACACACACACACATACAGCAGACTATCCGTAGCAAATTAAAAACATAAGCAGTGTTCTCCCTAGGAATGGTAGGCATCTACTGTGAATGCTGACCTGCACTGGAAGCCAAGGAGGGAGGGTCAGGAGAGAGGGAGTGAGGCTCCTGTGGGGAGGGAAGGTCTTAAGGAGATTAAAAGAGGCGGGGAGAGGGATAGGACTGAACTGAAGTCCTGGAGGAGAGGAAAAGTGAACCAAACACTCACAACCAAGAGGGGGAGGAGGACCAGTGCTAAGGGGGAAGACGTGTGGACGTCGTGGAGCAGGAGGAGAGCAGGTGAGGCCTCCTGCCCGGCTTAGAGTGCACATTCCTGGGTAGAGTGCAGGGAGAGGCCCCTAGGGGGCTGGATCATGGGACAGAGCCTTCGTCTGCAGACGCCAGATAATGACCAGCAACAGCAAGGCGGTGAGTCTCAGCAGTCTCTGCTGCTCAAAGAAACAAAAGCGTATTCTCTGTACGATCAACAACCAAACTGAATGTATTGACCTAAAATGTTGTTCAGAGTGGAGTTTGTAGGGGCCGTCACCAGTGTAGAATCTGAGAATGTTATCAGCGTCAAGTGGCTGAACATCAGCTGTGTGTGTGTGTGTGTGTGTGTGTGTGTGTGTGTGTGTGTGTGTGTGTGTGTGTGTGTGTGTGTGTGTGTGTGTGTGTGTGTGTGTGTGTGTGTGTGTGTGTGTGTGTGTGTGTGTGTGGGGGGGGTACTTCAGATTTGGCACATTCCCTCATGACTGCTCAGTCTAATTTATGAAATGAAGAAATGATGTTTATCATACGGACAACAAGTAAAAAATCAATCAATGGTTAATCCCGTGTTGTATGGCTTCTGGAACGTTTTGTTATCTCTGTAGGTGTTTAATTCCCCCCGTTGTTGAGTTTGTTGGCCCACAGAACGTACTTGTATTTAGAATCAGTCAATGAACAGAGGGGATCCAGACTTTAAAAATGGCAATGATTACTTCCCTAAACATTGTGCAGCCCCTTCTTGTGAAGGTCCCAGATGGGATGGACAGCTCCCATTGGTTGCAAACGGGTGTCTGGTGCTTCCCTCTGAGGCATCATGGGTCCATCTCAGGTGTGAGTGGATGGACAGAGCCCCGGGCCCAGCAGAACTCTCCACCAGACCCACTCCTCTATACCCTCCTCAGCCCAACACCATCATCTCTGGATCTGACGCCCTGTGGCGATGTTTGGGCCTTATTCATGCCATGTTTCCCATTACTTTTCAACTCAAGGAATGTGTTTTAATATCCATGAGCGTAGCGCTTGACCAGTCATTCATGTGGCTATCTTTCAAAGGAAAAAGGGTTTTATTTTGGTATTTTAGTGAGGTGAGGTCATTGGATAGCTCTAGGTAATTCTAGCCAAGCTATGTGGATATAAACCAAAGCACATTACATGTGTTTTTCGCTTTACCTTTGAAGTGGACTTACACATGCAAGGCCAATTAAGATCAGCATTTCAGCAATCCAGATTTTCATATTATTGCGAGAGTCCATTGGTGCAGTTGTAGGATTGCAGTAGCTTGTACCCTCTTGGTTTTCCACCTGCTCATTTGTGGTTTTCTCCTTGCCAGCCGTATTAGGGCCATTACAATAAATGTCATAACAACATGCCTTATCAACCACCCCTAACACACATGGGAAATGTTCTCCCTCGCAGTCCATCAAAGACTCATGTCATGTAGAGTCTAGGGAGCAGGGGTTCTGACACCTACCAACCTCACTCCCTCACCACCCCGTCATAAAGGAGAAGCAGGAAGCTTACGTCACATGGTCATATGTGTCCAGGAAAAGCTTGACACCACTGACCAATCTTCACATACCCTCGCTGCAGATGTCCTCATGCTGTCAATCATTAGCACTTTGTCTTTCAAATAAACCTGCCTGCAGCTAGCTGTGAGAAAAAAAAAAGGTTACCTTCAATTGCATGACAGCCGAAAGAGCCCCGGGGAAGATGTTTTTTTTCCTTTTACTTCACCTAATCTCGACTTATTTGCACATTTTCCTGTCACTGAATAAACGGCACACGCGTATTTGTCAACAAGGGGCATTCCAGAGTGCTTGAAGCTGAGTCAATCCACTTAATTTCATCCAGTTAAACAATGAAATGTCATAATGTGCCGCCTTTTAAACCGAGACGGGGGTATAACTCCACCCCTCCCTCCCGTTGGTGCTCTTATGTAAGTTGGATGAGGGCTAAAGCCCTTAAAACAAGTGTTCCTTTTTACCACACATTCACCTGACCTCCCTGAGTCATATGGGGGAGAGGGAGAGGGACAGGGGGAGGGAGAGAGAGAGAGAGAGCGAGAGAGCGAGAGAAGGTGGGGCCTAAGAGGTTGTGAGAGTCTGACTCCATCTCCCCTCTACTGGGCTCGTTTCCTGAGTGTTATCTAGGAAAAGCCCCGGTTCAGACACCATTACTTAGAGGTCTGGAGCTCTCTCAAAGGAATGTTTTTCTGTCAATATCACAGGACATGCAATCTACTTGTATGGCATGCTACTCAGCTCCATGAGCTGTACCTTGTTTTTGTGATTTCTGTGTTATGTTAAAAGCGAGGGGAAGAGCTTCTGTTATTGTTCTCTCTGTTAGGATCAGGGTGTAGCACTGCTTCCTCCCTCCCTGTGTTTCCAGGCTGACCCTCCCCCCCCCCCCCCCCCCCTCTCTATTCCCAGCTCTGGCCCTTTTTTGTCTTTGTAGCTCTTTCCCACTGCGTCCTTCTCCTCTGTAGTCACTCAGCTGTAGTGCCTGACCGGACGTCCACTTAGGACTACTTTTTACGGACACCGTTGGCTTATTGTTGTGCCGATTTCATCATCGGTGAACTAGTTGTTTATCAAGTGGAGCTATATCCCTCTGAATGGGATTTTTTACAACAGAGACGGATATTTCTTATGTTTTGATCCCGGGTAGTTCTGCATTTCCCTCATGGGGCACGACTACTGCGTCCTATGCTGCTCTATTAAGGACTTATCAGTAAACATCCGTGTTGGCGTGAAAGTGTTTGGATTGAGGGGTGTACAGGCAGGGTATTCCTGCTAGCGAACTATCAGCAGCTAGCTGTTATCCTGCCTCTATCGCTTCAGCTGAGTGGACGCCGGTACTCTGACAGGACATTTCTTACACTTCCTGTGTCAGAAATGTGGCCTCTTGGGGAGGACCAGGCCCTTGAGCAATGTTTCCCCTGGATATGACGGTACCTGGTCCGAATGCGCTCTCCTAATGAGGTCTCCCCCCGGCCGGTAGACAGTGGACATGCATGGTCCGGACATGGACTTTAGGATTGGACCCCATACTGGATATTTCTCGTGTTGGGAGCCAAACTGCCTGGTGTTTGACTGATTTCATCAGGAGTTTGTTTGGGTTGGTGAATGCTTCCTCTTTTCCTGATGGCATGCTGCCTCAGGTCTCATCGCCATGGGAGCTGGACGCCAAGACCCCCGTGTCCAGGTAGCCAAAGGCTGACCTCTTGAACACACTCTGCAGCCCCTGGGCCTGGCTGCTGTTTGGTTGGTTTGGTAGATCTGATCATCAGTGTAGAAGTTAAAAGGTAGTGAATGAGAACAAACAAATGGATGGAGACGATGCTGAATATCGTCAAGTGGCTGAACATCAGAGGTGTGTGTGTGTGTGTGTGTGTGTGTGTGTGTGTGTGTGTGTGTGTGTGTGTGTGTGTGTGTGTGTGTGTGTGTGTGTGTGTGTGTGTGTGTGTGTGTGTGTGTGTGTGTGTGTGTGTGTGCACGCTTGATTGTTATGTCTGCTCAGTAAAGCGGCCCACGGCCTTCTTAGCATAGCAGGTTCAATGTGCTGATAGCTGTCCTGAACTCAGCAAGCTGTCAGTTTGTTCTGCCAATAACCAGGTCCAGAATAGGCACCGGTGACGGCAGCGTGTCACTTTGATGCAGAGCGGAGGCATCGACTCATGATAAGTGCCCTTTAGGAGGGGGTTGGCTTTCTGACAAGCGTGTGATGGTTCCCTGAGGTCCCCTTCAGTCTGATACTGTATTTCTCTTTACATGCACATTTCCTTCTATTGAGTCAGATAGAAGTCAGAGGAGGAAAGGGCCCCTCCCACCCCATCTCTTGACACCTGTTAACATTCAGTGGGTGAAGGACTGATGGAAACCAGGGGCAACCATGGAACCTGTGGTAGCATACTGCCTCATCGGTCTCTGTTTCCCTCGCTAAAGCACATTGTACACCTGAGAGAGCTGAAGAAATAAAAGTTATTCTACATCACGATTCTCTGTCCTGCTGTTGTACCCGCAGCACAGATGAAGGGCTGCTTGGTTATCTCAGATCAGCCCAGGGAGCGCTGTGGTTTGTGGCTGATTTATGCAGAGGGGGCTTTGTTCTCCCGTTATGCCTGCTTCTATATATCTCTGCACAGAACGCTGGCTTCATTCTGAACCCTTTGTGTTTTTTCAGAGGATGCAGTTGAACAGCAGAAGAGTTCGCCGGGAGGGGAGGGGGGAGGCGTGGAGGACGGCTCCTCGCTTCCCAAGCGCAAGGGCAAGTTCTCCACGCTCGGCAAGATCTTCAAACCCTGGAAGTGGAGGAAGAAGAAAAGCAGCGACAAGTTTCAGGAGACTTCCGAAGGTTTGTTTCTGCCCCCTCATTGTGTTCTGGAGAATGCGTGTGAAACACCCAGCTCCGGATAAGTCAATGCATTGCATTCAACTTTTATTGGAATTCCTTAGTTTGCTTTTCCTACTTCCTGCCCCTAATGATACAAAAGAAAAACGGTCTCCGGTCAGCTGAAATGCAATACTTTAGGTGACAAACACAACATCCTGCTGTGGGAAAATCGGTGAACCCGCAGCTTCTTATTCAAGATCATTGACTTTCCCGGTCCTGTAATGAGTCGGAGCGGCGGAGAGTGTAATGCGCTGGTGTGAACTCTGTGTGTCGTCGGCAGTTCTGGAGAGGAAGATGTCGACGCGGCGGACGCGGCAGGAGCTCATCGAGCAGGGACTGCTGAAGGAGGCCCCGGAGAACGGTAGGAGGGCCCCTGTTGGTCTCTGTCCCCCCCTGTTTCTGCAGGTCCATTGACCCTCTTCAGTGACTCCCATCCAAACCAAGGAGAGCACTTTGTCTCACAATGTTCTGTGTGGTTTTAAAGATTAATTGACACCAGAAAATCTATAAAGAGATGTCAGCGGGAGCTGCAGCAAAGTGGAGTGAGTTGTGCCCTGCAGCATTCCTTCCCATCCTGCTTATTTGTTGCTGCTATATTACAGCTGCTCCTTTTATAAAAGGACCAGCAAGACAACAGCCTGATGCCCTCAGGGCTTCAAGCTCAACCTGTTACCATGGACATGTGGACCCCTGTGGAGGGGTCGCATTAGCATGTCAACCGTACATAGCACAGCACACCAAACCTATTCCACCTCGACTTTATTGAATTGTGTTCATTGGTTCCTAAGGGCATGATCACCGACAAACTAGCACCTGGATCTCATGTCGGGACCCTCAGGGTAACCTGCTGTGCTTGTCTTCGTCTCCTGTGTTTCCGCTCAGCTGTAGAGACCATCGAAGCGGAGCAGGTGGGGAAGCCCTACGTGAAGAACGGCCACACACTGCCCATGAGCGGCGGGGGTCCTGCGGTCAGCGGGCCCCTCAGGAGCCCCTGCAGCCAGGGGAAAGGCCCCTCGGAGGCAGACTTCAGGATGAACCCGACCTGGCTCGCTCAGCCTGACGAATGCAGGGGGCGCTACCCCGCGGAGGGGGACCGCAGGGGGGGTCCAGGACCCAGGGGCCACATGGGGCCGCAGGATAACGGACGTAGAGGAGGAGGAGGAGGGGGTGGAGTTGGGGGAGGAGGAGGAGGAGGAGGGGGCGGAGGGACGATGCGACCCCAGGGCGAGGGCGAGTGGAAGGCGAACATGGCCTGGCAGGGCCCCCCCCAGGGCCAGGGGGAGGAGGCGAGGCGTGGGGGGCGGCCCCGTCCCGAGGACGGGCCTGGGAGGCGGGGCGGCCGGCTCCGCCCGGAGGACGGGCAGAAGAGGCCCGGGCTCCAGAAGGCTCCGTCTGAGGACTGCAGGAGGAGTCGGCCCGCCGAGGCGGACTGGAAGCCCACGCTGCCCCGCCACGCGTCGGCCGAGGAGGGCAGGACCCGCAGAGGTGAGCGTCACGTAAAGCCCCTCACACTCTGGTACCGGCAGCCAAACCGGATGACAAACAAAACACTTACACAAATGGGGTTGGGGTCCAATATATCTAGCTATAAACCATCTACAATATTGACATATACTGACCCCACATTTCAGATTGAAAAATTATGAGTTAGGCAAGATCAAAGGCTGGGTGGGTGTTAGTTTGGCATTGCTTCTGACTGAAAATAATCTCCATTTAAACTCGCGTCTGGTTTGTCGCATATAAGAAGAGCAAACCTAAAACTTATTGAGGTGGCATCAGTTGATTTAAAGATGGCTTGCCGTGAATCTAACGCTAACCGCAATGCTAACAATAGATTGAATCTTCGGTGAAAAGTCGAAGTGAGGCACCTTTCACCGCCTGTCTACTGGTTCGTTTTACTTGATTACTTTTTAATCAGCAGCATCAGCTAGGCCTTGAAGAACATTATTGGTAGGGTACATATGAATATGTGCCAACCGAGAGTCCAGAATCCAAACCTTGGGTATTATCGGAGGAGCTTGAAACGCATTTGTGCATTCGGGTAGACAGCTGAAAACCCAATCGTCCTGTTTTTAACGTTTTGCGACGGCACTTTACCTCCGAATGTAAAAGCGTAGGAGGACGCTTGGTTTATGTGATTCCGGTGGCAGGCTCCTTTTAAGACCTACATTACCCGGCTCCTCCCCAACTGAAGTGCAGCACAAGACGTCTGGTGTGCTTGCGAGCCATGTGTGACCTTGGCTGCATTAGCGAGGCTACGTATCAAGCAGGTGCTGCTCAAACTGTTGCTCTGAGTGTTGTTACATCACAGCCTCCTGCAATCTGACATCTCTTCAGTCCTTCACTGTATCTCAGGATGTCTTGAAGGAGTAACCATGTTGATAAATGTTTCAAAAGAAAAGGGCAGGAAGTAATCAATTTTGTTTACTGCTGTTTATGGGTGTGTTACTGTGTGCAATCAAGGCCTTTTAGATCTGGTACTTTGAGATGAAAAAAAAAAAACGTAAACCTCGGCTGATGAAATTCTGAAACCGGATTGGAGATTTTATGAGTGAATAGTGTCAAACGATCCCCTTTTTCCGGACTTATCTTGGACATGTATCTTAACCTGACCTGGTTTATTAAACGTGATGCCTGATACTTTCTCCGGCTTCTCAGTCTCTCACCTACATACCTCTTCCCTGCTCAACGCTCCTCCTGATACGACGTCCTCCCAGATATAGACAGGCCTTCTGCCTGCTCCCCGGAGCCCTGCTCCAGCTCTGCTTCTTATTCAGGAACAGAAGGGAATAGCTCATCATCTCTACGTCTCTAATTACGTTGGCACCATTCATGTGCCGATCGCTGCCCCGTAACGCCAGCGCTGTCAAGAGTCCTGATATTGGGCAGGGCACTGAAGCTAATTGATTTATCTTAACGGTTTAATTTAGGTGGTAATGTCTTATGGAGCTTTAAGTGTAATGTACCCCAAATTACTACCGGCCCGTACGATTGATGGAATATTAATTTCTACATTCAACTTATTCGAAGATCTTTTTCTCCTTGCCCTTTTATTTTTTTCTCCCTCTGCCTCTCTATTTCTCCCTCTCCCTCCAAATCTCTCTTTCTTTTTTTCTTTCTCCATGTTTATTAATGGGTTAGTTTTGAAGAACGGTATGGGAAGTGAATATTGGTGGTGATGTGTGTAGGAGGAGGGTCTCTTCTGTTATCTGTGGATCTCCAGATAATGCAAACCGAGCGATTGGGTGGTGAAGCAACAGACGGACTCGCTGCTCCAGCCACAGATTAAAACATTTGTAGCACAATGTGTGAAAGAATCGTTTATTTAACAGATGATATTGTGCTTTACTTCAGAGGCCTGATAATTATCCAGTATTAAGTTTCATCATCTTTGAAAAATATCTTAGGTATGTTTTACGGATAGTGTACACTTTCTAGTTGATATGCTGTTAGTGTGCTTAAGAAATGTATTTAATTAGAAAAAGGTAAGCTACTAATGTTCAGAATGTTCATTCAGAGCGTAAAATTCCCTCCGTTATCATACCCGCTGTGAGACACCTACAGGACATAACGTCTGCTCATGTTGTGGTTGTGTTCCCTCTAGAGTCAGCGAGCCACTTTGTCCCGGAGCTGGAGATGCTGCAGGACACCCTGCGGGAGCCGCTGCCCCCCAAGCACTCCATGATGCCCCCAAAGTGGCTGATCACCTCCGCCACGGAGTCCGTCCAGGAGGGCACGCCTCGCGGCCCCTCCTCCCACCCCGTGTCCCCGTACTCCTCCTCATCGTTCTCGCCCTCATCCGCCCCGGCCAAGCCCTCCCCCCGGGGACCCAACGCCCAGCCGAGCGCCCCCTCCTGCACCTCCCTGGTCCCGTCCTCCGGCTCCCACCCGGCCAAGCAGCCCCCGCCGCCCCCACCCAAGCCCGTCAACAGAGGCAACGCCGCCATGCTGGGTGAGTGAGCCGTAGGAGCGCTGTGATCTAATGATCACTCATTCAGGCTGCCGCCGGTTGGGGTTTATTCAATGTGTACACGTCAAAGCCACCGACATGCCGCCGTGCACGAGATGCCGCCAAACGGCCAATCGGAACACAGATGACTACGTGTGAATACGAATCAGCTTTTCTAACACCACCATTTCTCCAGGGAATCACCACAGAGTGATGCGCAAATACACGTTACACATATACAGACTTAACCGGCCTGCAAATTATGTGATCTGTGAACTTTGGACAGCTGTTCCCAAGCGTATTACTTCTAATTTGTACAACCTGTACAAACAGTACAAGCGGACTGATGGGGAGCTTTTAAACACATTTAGTGTGCTTGCTCTTTTTCCTTTGATAATTATCCTCTGGATTATTGATATGATGAGGCTTGGTGCTTGGCAAAGCAGACAGCTGTGGGTGTGATTCGTCTTTTGTGTCTCAAGTGTTCACATAGCGGTAACCGTTCCGAAAGTACACCGGGGGTCAACAGCTCACCTGAAATATGTGCGAATGACATTAGTGTCTTCTTTCTTGTCTGGGTTTTAGGTCAATCGATATTGTGATAATATAGGTACTCACTCTGTTAGAGTGTTTTCATTTGTAAGATATTCCTTTATTATCCTACCGCCTTATGTCGCATACGAGTAGTGGCTAATGGGATGGGAGAATGCAGGTCACATCCCGAGATCACAAGTAGTTTATTAGAAGCACAGTGCAGTAATACAGTCGTCCATTCCTTCTTCCTAGTGGCTTGGTCTAATGATAGCATCTAACTAAACCCCCTTCATCTCGTGCTAGAGAAGTAAATGCTAGAATAGAAGAACAGAAACCTGAGAGGAAGTAAAATACACCTCGCCTCCACCACCACCACCACCACCACCACCACCACCACCACCACCACCACCACCACCACCACCACCACCACCACCACCACCACCACCACCACCACCACCACCACCACCACCACCACCACCACCACCTCCCCCGCATTCCCAGCACCACCCAGATGCTCCGCAGCCCAGCAGAACAACCACCTACACAACTCCTAGAGCGTAAACACACTTGCTGAAGGGCTGCGTCTCCGTCTCCCCCCCACCCCCCCACCCCCCCTACATTAGCCTCCACCCTGCAGGGTGGAGACAACACCCAGCTCCCCTTCTACTGGTCCTGCTGGAAGCAGGACTGCCAGTACGACGTGTACCTGTCTCTTCCGGTCTACCTGTGCCGGCGGGCTGGAGGCCTGCGTCCAGGTAACCTCACCCGGGGGGGGGGGCTGCGATGCAGAGCTGCGCCCTCTGTCTGGAACCTGCAACCCCTCCCCCCCCCCCTCCCTCTCATCATGTACGCTCTGCTTTGGACGTCTGCGTACCATAGCGCTCTTGATGGCCTGGATACTTTCTGTGTGTTGACTGGCAGTGGCTTCTTCCTCAGTATCCTGCGACGCCATGCGTTCTTTCCCCGGGTTTGGTTTGCTTCTTCAAGGAGGCGACAGTAAGCGATTGCATGTGCAGCGCCAGCGCTCACTCTGGATGCCTCTGCGCATCAGTGACTGAGACTGTTTGTGCCAGCCCTGCTTTATCAGTGACATCTTAACATGCGAATAAGGATTGTTTTGTTGCACTGCATCCGGTAAACTATAAGGTTTAATCCTTCCTTTCATGTGCGCGAAGGGGAATGGAAAGATGGGAGGAAGAACAAGGATTGAAAGGCCTCTGAGATAAGGGGCATTTAGGGGAGGAAGTTGGAATCCGATTTAATCCATCTATTGCATGCTCCAACCACCACCACCCGGGCTCTGACTTAACAATTATGCACCTTTTACTGTCCTAAGCAGGGTTAGATGAGGCTCATAATTATAGCCATCATAGAAATATGCATGCACCTAATTGCCAGGTTTGCATTTGAGCTGCACTTATCAGTTCCCCTGGAACCATTTGAACATTTCGAGAAGCAAGGTTTTGCAGGTTTAACACTGGGCTGTGCAGCTCCAACCGGCTGTGCTTATTCGGTCTCACCTAAGTTGTCTTGTGCACACATCAGCCTCATCATGTATGCGTCCATGTGGAACCTCGTCTTGTGACCCGCATCACGCGTACGAATGCATTCATGCAGATTCGGACGTGTGACCTGAGTTTTCAAATCGGTCCAAGCGCGTTTGCGTCTTCCATGTACACGTTGAGAGATGCTGCATGTGGAATGGGATCCGGACTCAAAGTAGCAGTCTTTGTCAAGGGTTAGGGTGAATATATGACTAAAAAGTGTTTTCCTGTTCCCCCGGCAGACTTCACCCACACCACGGGGGCCACCAGCCTGGCTGTAGCCAAGCCCTCCCCACCCATGCCCCCCAGGAGGACCACCCCGGTGTCCAAGCGCCCCGGGGAGGAGCCCCCCGCCCTCCCCGGCGGCCTCTCCCTCCTCCCCCCAGAGGACCGCTCGGGCTTCTCCGTGGGCTTCCAGCTGCCTCCCCCGCCGCCCTCCCCGCCTCTGCCCTCCCACGTCCCGCCCTCTCCGCCCCGCCAGCACATCCACGCGCACCACCTCCACCACCAGCACTCCTACCCCCACCCGCTGCCGCAGCCCCTCATGCTGTTCGACCCCCCCAGCCCCACCGCCGAGCGGACGCCGCGCCCCGCCCCCATCCCGCTGCACATCATGATCCAGCGGGCGCTGTCCAACCCGGGCCCGGCCCAGCCCCACCCGGACGGCGCCCAGCGCGCCCACACGCTGCTCTTTGAGACCCCGCCGGAGTACCAGACGGACCGCAGCCGCCCGCTGCCCGTCAGCCTCCAGCCGCTGAAGCTGTACGTGCGCCCGTAGGCCCTCTCTGTGTCACAGTGTCCTAGGCGGTCCCTCCTGGCCCACCGCCGCAGACTCATCTGTTTCCTTGTCATTCTAGCGACGACGATGACTACTCCGAGGAGGAGGAGGAGGAGGAGGACGACGACGATGACGAGGAGGAAGAGGAGGAGTACGACGGGGAGATCCCCCAGCCTGAGCTGGAGCCGCGGAGCCGGCGCTGCCTGATCGGGGACCCGGGGATCTCCCCGGGGATCTGCGTGATCCCCGATGGGAACCACAGCAGCGGGGAAGAAGAGGAGGAGGACGAAGAGGAGGAGGAGGAAGACCCCGGGCGTGACCAGCACGGGGACAACAGCGACTCGGACGGCCCCGTGCTTTATAAAGACGAAGACTCGGACGAGGACGAGGATGAGCCCCCGATGAGTGAGTATCCGTCAGTAGGCTTGTTTGGCTGAGGAACGCATCAGTGTTGCTCCCCAAACAGAGTGATGTGTTAGGCAGCTGTCTGCCGCCCTGGGGTCCCCGGTGTCCCAGCTCGAGGAATCGTTTCTGTATGAATCATCTGAAGACTGTTGACGCTATGCTGGCTGTTCATGGTAGTAAATCAGAGTAAATGCCAATATATGAATATTACATATTTATCATAAAAACAATATGAAACCAGATAGCACAAAACTGTTTCCATTTGCTACAATGTCTGCTTGAGTCAAAATGAACATAAATAACTTGGATTTACAGTGAAACTGATCCCTCTCCGAGGCTGCCAAGAGCAGACACGGTCTTAGACTTATCAGATGAACGTATACTTTGCCTCAACCGGGAGCATTTCATGGGAAAATTAAATTCAAGTATGCCTTGATTCCACCCTGTCTCCAAACAGTGCAGCCAACCACTATAAAACACTTCATGTATTACGAACCTGATCTCTGTGCATTTGATCTCTGTGCACGAACCTGATGGACCCAACCTAACCTAACCGGTGTGTTCCATGATGTCCTGCATGAACCTGATGAACATAACCTAAACTAAACTGACTCAACTAACCTTACCTAACCAAACCTAACCGGAGTGTTCCTTGATGGCCTGTATGAACCTGATGGACCTAACATAACCTAACCTAACCTGTGTGTCTGCTTGTTGCCCGGGCATGCAGAACGAACCTGGCTGACCTAACCCAACCCCAACCTGTGTTCTTTCCTTGTGTCTATCATGAACCTGACCAACCTTGCCTTATCCGTGTGTTTCCTTGTGTCCAGGTGCGCTGGCCAGCAGGGTGAAGAGGAAGGACACCCTGGCCCTGAAGCTGAACAGCCGGCCGTCGGCCCCGGAGCGCGAGAGGTTCACCCCGGACTGGGCGTCCAAGGAGGCCCCGCCCACGGGCCAGAAGGGCCTCACCTGGCAGAGCAGGGAGCAGTGGGAGGCCATCCGAACGCAGATCGGCTCGGCCCTCACAAGGTGAACACACGCCCACCGACGTACTGCACTGCCCCGCTAGGAAGAAAGCATCGTCTGGGCGGTTTGTGTAGACTTCCAGGGATAGCATCTCAGATTGTTGTCCTACTTCATGTGTTAATGACGAACGGATGAAAGTGTGTAAAAATAGTCTCTCTCTCTCTCTCTCTCTCTCTCTCTCTCTCTCTCTCTCTCTCTCTCTCTCTCTCTCTCTCTCTCTCTCTCTCTCTCTCTCTCTCTCTCTCTCTCTCTCTCTCTCTCTCTCTCTCTCTCTCTCTCTCTCTCTCTCTCTCTCTCTCTCTCTCTCTCTCTCTCTCTCTCTCTCTCTCTCTCTCTCTCTCTCTCTCTCTCTCCCTCCCCCCCCTCCCTCCCCCCAGACGACTTAGCCAGAGACCTACCGCTGAGGAGTTGGAGCAGAGGAACATCCTACAGCGTGAGCACCAGCTTCCTCTCTCCTTTTTTACATTTGTTGTTTTGAGCTAAATCACAGTTTATTATTCTGTTTTCTCTCTGCTCTTTCCAATTTCGGGAATAATGAATGTCAGTTCCCTAGTGCTCCCTGGAGAGCAAGACATATATTTTTAATTCAATGTTCAGTAATTCAGATGCCACTAAATTTAGAAGTTTAATCTAAATTAAGAATTACTCATCGCTTTCTTCAGCTAAGAATCAGGCCGACCGACAGGCTGAGGTCAGGGAGATCAAACGACGGCTGACGAGAAAGGCAAGAGCAACGATACATCGCACGCACACACACTCACAATCATATCTGCTGTTATCCGCTGAAACTGGTGCAATAAAGACTCTTTGCAATTTAATGGTTACAGCTCAGCCAAAGACCAACGGTTGCAGAACTACAAGCCCGGAAAATCCTGCGTTTCCATGAGTATGTGGAGGTCACCAACGCCCACGATTATGACCGCAGAGCGGAGAAACCTTGGACCAAGCTGACTCCCGCCGATAAGGTACATCCTCACGTCATCGCATGTTGTCTGCTGCTAACGCAGTGACCCTGCTGGCGCATGACATTAAGCTGAACATTAGCTTAAAAGACAGACGGGAGGTACGTCCTCATCCACATGTGTGTAGTCATTGGGGCGTACTCGTTGTCGTGGAAACCGCGCAAGGCATTTTACAAGGGCAGGTAGGGGCACCTTGATGGACTTGTTTGTTCACAGTGGCGGGTTCACCTGATTAATAGCCTCTAGACCAGAGGTCCCCAACCTTGTTCCACTAAAGGTCCACATCAGCAACTCACAACAACGTAATATTCAGAACAAAGCCATACTGACTTTATCTATATATATATATATCAGAGAAATAACATTAACATTCTTTTGAGAACAAACAATACTTTGTTTAATGACTCAGCGGCCCACCTGCAGTACCCTCTAGGTGGCACCCCCACCCACCTTATAAGAGTTCAATATCAATCGGTTCAATGGGATATCCGTGTCCAACTCAAATCTGTCCGTCTCCATCACCTCTAGGCTGCGATCCGCAAGGAGCTCAACGACTACAAGAGCACTGAGATGGAGGTGCACGAAGAGAGTCGAATCTACACAAGGTCTGTGTTCAGGCTTTCATTCATGAACTTTGTGTAACCGCACTGTGTAAGTGTGTGCTTAAAAGTGTGTGTCATAAATAATACACCGCTGCAATTCATGGTGCTGAGGACTGCGATTGTCAGTATGTTGTGTCTTTCATTAATGGACATTCCCTTTTGACGGCGTCTAGGTTCCATCGACCTTAACATCCTCTTCCTGGATGACCAAGCACTTAGTCCACCACCTAGCAGAGTGTCTGCCACGGAGCTGCTCAACAAACAGACCACCCCTCAACGTTTCTGAATGTACTGTGCAGAACATCAGCGGAAGAAGAAGAAAAAAACGAAGCGATTGTAGCTGATGAAAAAGCCTAGTATCAGGGATACTCGTGTGCCCTCCATTAAACGTTCAGTTCCTTTGCTCGCACAAAACTCTGACAGCGAAACTGAGACCAGGAGATCCGGCGTTCTCCCGGGCGAACCACGTGCCAACGAAGCGGAGCGAAGGCGGAGAACTCGGTCGGGCTGATCGTTGAGATGGCTGACGCTCTTCTCTCCTGTGGGCTTCTTTAGGGCATCCGGGGTTTTAGCCACAACCTTTGATGCCAACTCATTCTGTATTGCCTTGTCCCCGCTCTGTGACTATTAACATAAGCGATGAAGGCATCAGTTATTGTATAGGTGATAATAATAAGTAATAGTCCAAGGGCTGACGCAAGAGTGGAGAGGAGGACGAAGACTGGGATGTGCCATTTTCACATTGTCAGACATGCTCTGGGATTCTGTGTGTATTTTATGTCATTGTGAATACGTTGCTGTGTATAGATTACCTTAGAATGAAATTTGGAGATCTATAACTACAAAAATATTCCTTAATGCACAAGATATTTTATATTGTATGATAGGTCATATGAATAATGATAGCTTTTATTTGAGCCTACTTTTTAATTTGGCTTGCCTGTATTTATGGTTGTGCTGTGAGATGGCTTTTTGAGCTTTATTGTCGTTAATAGGAAAGGTCAACTTCATATAGCAGTTGTACTGTGTGCCAACATAACCTCTATGTCAGAAGGACTGTAGAGTGATGCTTTATATCACTAAGTTTTTCAAAGCACCGCTGCACGAGCCAATAGCGAGTCCAGTGTACTTTTATCTGGCTCGTCTGTCTTTCGTTTCATAACTTTCTGTTTCAATGAACTTTTGTACTTTCCCTTTAAAGATGAAAACAATGCATTCTGTAGCCATGTTATGAAAGGCCTTTTGTTTTGTGTCTACAGGAGGACGCTAAATGTTGCTGAATATTTCAAAGTGCTGTGTGGATCAGGGATATGTAAAATCTGAAAATAAATAAATGGTTAACAGGGAGTCATTTTTGTCAGGACCGCCATTAAAACACAGTTTGATCTTATGGTGTCCTCCGGCCAGTAGATAACAGGGTTGTACATGCAGATATCTTTGAATGATGCTGTTTATCTTGTCTTCCTATTATTTTAAATGACATTTTAAATATAAAAGTATTATTTGTTATTTTTTTAAGCGCTAAATAGTGAATGACTGCAACTCTAGGATGGAACTATAAAGAGTACCTTTTCTGTATATCTTTTTTTTATTATTGAAATTGTATAACTTTCTTTTTAGTTGTAAATATTCATAATATGATCTCATTAAAAATCCTAAAAATCCTTGATGTAAAATTCTCTTTCCTGTTAAGTCCGCCCTTTCCGGTAGACCCCCATGGCCATGGGACCGACGAGATCGTAAAATGTGAATGGGTTTCAATGGAGAATGAAATTATTTTCTGATCCCAGCCTTTATATGCTCTGGAATACACATGTTTGTGTATTTAAATTATATTTTTTCATGCAAAGAGAAAAAAAAATTGTGAAGAAGTTTGATAATGTTAGGTTTTGTGTGAGGCCGCTTTGTGAAATACAGCTACTCGCTGCTCTCCATGCGAATGATATACGTCACCACCACTCTGGTACAGACATGGCGATCTCTGCTCCACTTCACTGCTTTTTTCTAAGGGGAGGATAACAGCATCGAAAGAGGTGAAAACCATTATAAATCGGGGCATGTGTCGATTTTCAGTTATGCCGAGGCGATTGGGAGATTGTCGGTCTTGTCCACGCAAGTCGCAGGGAGCGTGACGTCACATACGAGACGTGTAGTCTTTCTCATTGTGGTTTCTCTACAGCCTTTAACTGAACAATTGCACAATAAACGGTCAAACTCTTAGCATGAAAATTATAATTTAAATCCACAAATAACATATTTGTAATCCAGGGCATATAAAGATTGGGACCAGAAAATAATTACTTTCTCTCCATTGAAACCCATTCATATTTTATGATCTCAGAGGTCCCTGGGGGTCTACCGGAAGAGGCGGACTTACGAGCTGGTAGCTAAGCAGTTAAATAAGTGCGACATCTAGTGGTCATCAAGTGTTGAGACATTCATGTCAACATAATGTCCATGTTATACAGTCTTATAAGTTGTTGTTGCTTTTACAGGCTATTCAATTTGGCTTCTTATTACTTAATGCTGACAATCGTTCATTAAGTAATGTTATGGTACTAATGTACGTTAGTAGTCCTGTCCCTTTTAGAAGGCAGGACTTCCGGCACTACTTCCGGGGTAAAAGAGACGCGCGTGTTGTCGGTGAAAGTGGTGAACTGCATGCCACTGCTGCACGTTTAGAACGATTACTATTTTAGCCTTTCAAGTAAGTCAACACAACACCTTTCTACTAACATTTACCGGTCATACAAGCCATTGAAAACTCATATTTTATTCTTTATGTATTCAACGTTCCGTGGAATTCGCTTAATGTTTTCATTCATTTTCAAATGGGCTAATGTTGGCTAGCGGGCTACAATGTCATGTTGCTCTATTCCCCATTTAGCTTTAAACCATAATCATCGGATATTACATCATTTCGATAGGACTATTTTCTGTTTTCCTGTGTTCCGAGGGCTGGTACATGTGTACAATAATAGAGATAATGTAGCTGATTGGCATTCATTAGCAGGTTGGCTAGAAATGTGAGATCCTGAATGCCACTTCATCGTTATGTTTTTAGCAACTTACGCACGTTGACGCAAGTCCAATGACCCTCACCAATCTGCTATGGAAAAACTTCACACATTTGTATGTATCATACAAGCAAGCGAACTAAGCAAGCGAACATTCGAAGATCGTAAGCGACCCGCTAGGTGTGTGAAGGATGTCTTCCGTTAACCTGACCTATAGAACAGTCAAGAGGGTTGACCCTTGTTGCCTAGACGTGTCATGTACTCTTTGGCTCTGTTGCACCAGCAGCTGTTGAGCTCGAACCACTGTTGAAGGCATCTGTTCAACTTGTTTTCGTGTTCAGTATTATGAACCATTGTAGGGAACCCACGTATGTGCTTATTATTAAAGTATGATCTAATCTCATTTGCATTTAGTCCTGTTGCCGTCATGCCTTCTACAAAGAATCCAAGCAAGAGAAAGTTGGTGACCCTAACCGACGACGAGAAGGCTCCAAAGAAAGTCAAAGGTAATTCCTAAACATCTGACCTCCTGGAGTCAATCACTGTATCGCTTCTGTTTGATACTAATGGTGGCGCTGTTGTTTTCGTTTGCAATTTGTCTAGTGCATCATCAGAGCCATGGTACAGAGGCCGGTCACGTGCTCGTGCTCGGCCAGGGGGACGTGGGACAGCTGGGTCTCGGCGAAGACATCCTAGAGAGGAAGAAGCCTGCTCCTGTGACTCTCCCAGAAGACATTGTGCAAGTAGCAGCTGGAGGGATGCACACCGTGTGTGTCAGCGCCTCGGGCAGTGTATGTAAACACTCCACTGTAACAGAGCCTTCTTTGTATAGTCTGTTCGATTGATACCTAATTATATTCTGGTCATTTTCTGTTAAAACATGTACCTTGCTCAATGATCTTGTAATTAAAAATATACAGGAAAAAATTATAGAGCAACACGCATTCCGAAGAAGTGAAACATTAAATAAAAATAAGAGGAAAAGTTAGTTTGAAAATGAAAGGGCTTCTGTATTATTATATAGGGAAACACTGATGGCCTTTGTATGTACAGTGGTAATGAGTGAACGATGTGGTTCCATAGGTCTACACGTTTGGTTGTAACGACGAAGGCGCCCTGGGCCGGGAGACCACGGAGGAGGGGTCTGAGATGATCCCGGGGAAGGTGGCGCTGGAGGGCAAGGTGGTCCAGGTGTCTGCTGGGGACAGCCACACTGCAGCCCTGACTGACGACGGAATAGTGCACCTCTGGGGCTGCTTCAGGGTGAGTGGGGACATGTGGAAGGATGCCGGTGGGAAGTTACCAAAGTTGGAAGTAGAGAGGAGACTAGAACTAAGCTTGACAACTTTGGGTTGTGGAAACTCAAAACAACCCTTAAGTCCTCTCCCTAACTATGTTTCTCCGTCATTGGAAGAGATGCCCTGATTGATAAGACATGTGCCAGGGGCGGTCTTAAATCAAACAATCGTCAACTTGAAATAGATATTCTCACAGGGCATTTCACTTGTCAAAGCTGACAGATGGCTATGCCATTTCAAACACTCAAATTCTAAATCTTAAATCTGGACCTACAATGCCTTTTTGAATGTCCGACTGCACTGCTGATTAAACTGCAGATTCTTTTATCAAATCTTGATTTGGAAAAATAATCAAATGTCATAACAGTCAACCTTTCTGCTGGTTTTATTGCAGGATAATAACGGGGTGATCGGTCTCATTGAGCCCATGAAGAAGTGCTGCCTCCCCATCAAGATCCCAATGCTTAAGCCAGTCATGAAAATCGTGTCGGGTGAGACTCCAACCAAATGCAAAGTACTGTTTCAGTTGTTAAGGGATTAGGAAACATCCTTAATCTCATATCCTCAATTCATTGTACTCGTTGGCAAATGAGTGTCTACTTGATGAGTGCCTAGGTAGTATACTAGGGCTGTGCAGATTATAACGATTACCTTCATAATCTAATGACCAGCAGTGAGTGTTCAACAGACACTGCAAAATCAAATAACCGTCACAACAGTGTCAACAATAAGATTTCGTGTGAAAACCCGCCTTTTCTCAAAATAAGTACCGGTACTTTGTGTTCGTATGTTGTGCTTACTGCTCAAAAGCAGAAGGGGAATACAAGCGCTTTGGTAGCGCATTTGGCTTGTTGATTGCCTACATAGCTAGGGCAAATCCCTCCGGTTGCTTTTACATTCATAGCGTATTCCAAATCAGCAATTTAATTTATAATAATAAAATAACAATTCATATTAAATCCTATAGGAGATGATTAGCAGACCGTTATACCCAGTGACCCATGGTTTATAATTGGACAAGAGGCTGACATGTTGTCTTGTGATCCCAGGTAACGATCACCTTGTGATGCTCACCATGGCCGGGGAACTCTACACGTCAGGCTGCGGGGAGCAGGGCCAGCTGGGGAGGGTTCCGGAGCTGTTCGCCGACAGAGGAGGCAGGAAGGGACTCAGTAAGTCTGGCACTCTGCACGCTGCCCTCAACGCATGACGAGATGGTTAATGGAGCAAAGAAGTGTCCTTATAATGATGTCTTCTAACTGCAAGACATTCAAAGAGTCCAACAGTGGCACTGTGGGTCCTAGCTTTTCATAGCAAAGCACTGCCCTGGAAAAGTAGGCAACACTGATATTGTTCAGCGACTCATCATTATTTTCTCTTTCAATTATGAAACGGTTAAACACGACACAACTTCCCTCCGATTTTCACAAAACTAGAATGTCCAAAATGTTGATGATATTAAAGGCAACACTAGTGCTTCTCACTAGCACGCAGAAAACACTGGATGGTCAAATCGCCAGAAAAGGGGATCCCTGTGAGTGTGCAGCGGTCGCCGCAGCTCAGTGGGAGCGACCTTATTGGGAGAACCGTGGTACTAATGTTCAGGACGATGTGTGCACTTGTACCCACAGCCCGCCTTCTCATACCCCAGATAGTAAAGGTCAAAGGCAAAGCCCAGTTCACGGATGTGTTCTGCGGAGCCTACTTCACCTTTGCTGTGTCAAAAGAAGGCAACGTCTACGGGTTCGGCCTTTCCAACTATCACCAGCTGGGTGTGTATGAAACGACACCAGATACAATTTATTGTTATTTAGCAATGAAATGTATGTCGTGATTTCTGACTCTGAAGACATTTAATTAAATTTGTGAGCCTTCTTTTGTTTGTATTACCAGGCACTAAAAGTATCAAGACAAGTTTTTCTCCCGTCAAACTTGCCTGCTTTAAGAACTCGGTCACTTCTTGGGTGGATTTCTCCGGAGGCCAGCACCACACACTCTGCATGGATGGTGAAGGTACGTTAGGACCACTAGAGGGCACTGGCGCTACAAGCCCAACTTGTACAGAATCTAATAATAATACTAACATCACCGTCTGCAGTAAGACATGCTCCTCTCAAGAACGATTGCAATTGTGGAGACATTAACTTGTCAATGGGAAACCCACTCGTGGGCACTCTGAAATTAAAAACGGAGATCATTATGGTCGTGTTACGTTTTTTATTGGCCCCCCACGAACTAGAAGCACCTACCATGTATAATATAAATATATTTTCTACTAACGAGTCCCAGCGTCTCCTTTAGAAGAGTTGTAGTGAACACGCTTCCACAGTGTACTGCCATAGTGAACACTGTGGAACACACTTCCAGAGTACTGCTGTAGTGAACACACTTCCAGAGTACTGATGAATGAACACACTTCCAGACGACTACCATAGTGAACACACTTCCAGAGTACTACCATAGTGAACACACTTACAGAGAACTAGAGAACATTTAGCTTGATGGATTCGTGTAGAACTTGATGGAATGTTTTAGAATGTGCCATTAAACCCAAAGTGCTTCATTAGTTGTTTAATAGTCAAATTAGTCAAGTGCTTCAATACTTAGCCAGAGCAAATGGGGTTGAAGTAATGATCTATGCAAGTTGCTATACACGAGGACATCGTTTGAGTCCGTTTTTTTCTATCAGCAGTGAAAAAGTCAGTCTGGTGGATTTCTTTAAAAGATTAAATTTGTCCTCCGGGGGATTTCAGAATAGTTGTAAGTGTGTGTAAGTTGTTCCTTCTGTTTGTGTGTGTTGACTTCCATGATGTGTGTGCAGGGTGTGTTTGTTGCCCTAATGCGGTGTGTTATCTTCCAGGGTGTGTGTACAGTCTGGGCCGGGCAGAGTATGGCCGCCTGGGGCTGGGCCAGGGGGCGGAGGAGAAGAGCGAGCCCACTCCGGTGCCGGGGCTCGGCCCGTCCACCAGGGTGGCGTGCGGGGCGTCCGTCAGCTATGCCATCACTAAAGAGGGTGAGAGACACTGCAGATAACCTGGGCGACGCCTCTCCCTCTCCTATAGTTCCATTGGCTATGGGTTCAGTGGTCGTTTGTGTTGCATTTCAGCCGCTAGGAGTCCCAAACAACCGCTGGTTGGTAAAGATTATTCTTTATACGATCAGTTTGTTATAATGCAACAGCATTGTTCAATACTTTATCCAATTTGAAGTCAATGACGGCCCAAGGGTGAGCATTATCTTCAATAACTGAACAACTCAGCCTTTTAATAGACCAAATCAATGCGCTACAAATGCAACATTAACTGGGGTCGAATACAACTATCAACCAGCGGCACCCTTGTCCTTTTTTGTTTCACATCTCTAATATATGTTCTGTGCTTGGTTCAATGTGTTTAATATATAAGGGATGTCTGCCTCCATTTTCCTCCATAATGTATCCAAGGGATGTGGCTCCCGCCTGGCTCCGTTTACTGTATCACTGTGTGTGTGTGTGTGTGTGTGTGTGTGTGTGTGTGTGTGTGTGTGTGTGTGTGTGTGTGTGTGTGTGTGTGTGTGTGTGTGTGTGTGTGTGTGTGTGTGTGTGTGTGTGTGTGTGTGTGTGTGTGTGTGTGACTAAAGGATGCGTTTCCCTCAAGGCTCCATGCATTGTGTCCCTTGGGGACGTTGTCCCCGTGTACGCTGTATAACTGACGGCGGTGTGTCTCCCACCAGGGGTGGTCTACGGCTGGGGCATGGGCACCAACCTCCAGCTGGGCACCGGGGAGGAGGACGACGAGTGGAGCCCGCTGAAGATGCCCGGCAAGCAGCTGGAGAACCGCACGGTGCTGACGGTGTCCAGCGGGGGGCAGCACACGGCCCTGCTGGTCAAAGACCACGCCCAGGAGAGCTGATGAAGCCCTCGCCGCCGGGGACACGTCGGCAGGTGATGGGATGTGCCGGGACTAGGGGCCGCTTTAAAGGGGGATGGAGGAACCTGTCATCCTGCGACGGGTCCGAGCCCGTCGCACACCAGGGGGCCGAGGAGAGGGCGGGTCCCACTGGTAGGCCCGCGCCACCGTGGCATCGGGGGGAGGGCGGGGACAGCATTCATTTGATAGATCATGAGGAGGGAGAGACTATTTTTTTAAGTCGAGATTTTTGTTTTCTTTTTTATTGAAAAAGTTAGTGAAAAGGGTTGAGGTTTTATGGCATTTGGATCTTGAGAAGATTTGTATTTGTAAGTAAATTAGAGCCTGGATTTGCGAGCCTTTTAAAGATTTCCCCAGCTTCTAACACTTGAAGGTTTCCATTTTCTTGAAAGCAACACAATTCTGGATCTCTATGGGTTTAGTCACGTTGATGGGAGGGTTGAGAGCCACGTTCTATAGAAATGTTTTTTAAGTGTGAAGTTTAGTTCCACACACGCCTGAGGCTGTATGTGTGGGACGTTTCAAACTACTGTATTGTATCTCTTGCTTGCCTCTGAAATAAAGATGTCATTTTAATACCGGCAAGGCTGTCTCTTTAGATTGATGCTACTTGATCTACAGCTACTTCGGCCATGCATGCAGACAAACCCTTAAATATTACAAGCAGTTGTCTCCCTTAATTCATAAGGGGTGCAGTTCTCCCAAGCACGGCTAGTATAGCGGCCCTTCATTTATCATATGATGATTACCCTTGTCGTTTAATTCTCCAGTTTTGGTCATTTCAATATTCCTGCATAACCAAACTCGGCTGTTTATTCATGTCGTGCATCGCCCCATGTGGGCCTTACTCGTCCATTCTATGTGCCATTACGCTGACAACCAATCTCATGCGTATAAATGTAAATTCAAATCACTTAGGAGTGCAAATGACTACACTAGCGGGCACTTAAGAGCGTCATGTCTTTGTGTATCTAATGTGACCACAGCGGGGCGCTTGACCAACGTCTCCGTCTCTTGCCTCTCAGCCGCACAGCTTTGAGATGCTAGAGTGTTTCATAATCAGGGGATTGGCAATCAAGAAGGACTTGTGTGTTTCCCCTCGATTGTTGTGTTCCAGCTCTTTGTGATCAGTCCCATAGAAATATGAAGTGAGATGTTCCTGGAAATTCCGAAAATAGCCAATAACGGCATTAGGACTAGGAGAAATCGCTTGTTCTAATATGCAAATTGTATTCAGTTTAACTGACCGTAAAGAATTGGAAGACAAAATGTAAATGTATTACAGATCGTAAGTAAAAAATGTTTACAGTAGTGATACTGTTTTATTTATTTATTTGTTTGTTTGTTTATTTGACAGGGACAGTGCATATTAATAGACATTTCTGTAAATATGCCAGATTTAGCCAGAAGGTTAGTTTCCATCTGCAGTCCTTGGCCAGATGTAACAATAGGCTCCCTAAAAAGCAAATAAGCAAATAACTGAAAGAGTTTAAAAAAGAACATAGAAAAGCAACAGATAAAACATTAATTATAACCACATACAAGTATTCAGTAGTTCAAGCATTAAAATACATGAAGCATGCAGGACAAACAAGAGTCAGCATCAAACAAACACTGTGTTTTACTGTGCTTTGATAATGAAAAAACCTTTACATCCTAGTCTTTATAAGCTGCTGAATAGTTGCCTCTTTTATGCATTATGCATCCCTCACAAAATGTGTCTTGAGTAGCCCTTATTAAGAGGCAATAGAAAAAGTATAATTACAATCATAACCCATACCTGAATGTATGCAAGAGTATATAATTACAATTAGAAGATTTAAGTACAATCAAGTTATTTATTCAAGGCCTGAATAATAATATTCAGGCCTTGAATAAATAACTGAAATATAACTACGTTTCTTTCACTGCAAGATAATTATTGATATTTCAAACATCATTTTTGCAGACGGCAAAACCTCAGTTTGTGATCATCCACTTGTTTTGGGTGTGATGCCTATTTTAAGACATAAAGCAGTGACTGTCTTCATGTGTCATTCACCTGCAAAGGTGTTTCACTGACCTGAAAAAGCATTGATTTGTGAATCAAGCATATCCAAATGGTGGAGAAGACAACCATTCCAGCAATTAATGAATTACATTCACAAGGTTTGAAAGAATGCGGTCCAGGCAGCGCCAGTGACTGTGTTCCCACCTATCGTCCTCACAGAGCGGCCCGACCCTCTCCAGTGTCGCCAGGGCCCCACACGACCGCAGTTCTCTGACTTTAATCAAGTACGGAGGGAAACTAATCACAGAAAATTGCTTCGGCGCTCCCCACAATACTTTCATCACTTAGCCACTTAGCTTAGATACACATCCTTTGTCACTAGTTGGTCCACCGCCTTGCAGGGCAGACTTACGACATGTTATGTTGCGAGCATCACAGACAGAGATCACATTTCAAACGCGTCAGATTTTTATGTTTTAAACAAGTTATGTCTTGGCTCTAATGTCGATATGCTTGGCTGACAGTAGAGGACGTTGAATACTCTACTGGTTTGAAGGGGTTTCTTCACAAAGCCCGGGAACGAATCGGCCTGTGGGATTGACGTGGCTGTCTTTAAAGATGTCCTAGATATAAAATGGTCAAGACCCGAACCGCAGGTGCCTAGTTAGGTCGGGCCGCCCTTTAATGTCGGACCTTAATGGTGACTTCTTTGGCATCTTCTGTGTCGCCTTGGCAACAGGGCCTAACTGTGTTAAAGTGCCCGTCACTTGCCATAAATCCGCCCCTCCTCGTCCAAAGTCCTCTCTCAAGTACATAACGGCTTGAAATTGTCAGAGCGAATATGATCGTGATCTGCCACCTATGTGTTTGCGTGGGTGTTGAGTGAGAGACCACGTGATGCCTGCCATGCTGCACATGAATCTGATAAACTCCTTGCCCTGGGATGAAGTGAGAACAATTGAAAAAGAGACAGTACACTATATTGACCACATATTAACCCTATGTTCAAATAGGGTTTCTGCCCCCCATGCCAGTGGTGGCAAGAATGAGCATTGCTTGTTAATTGATAAAAAATCCAGTCATGCAGAAAGTATCCAACCGTTACCATGGTGTAGTGCATGTTTTTCGTTCCTCTAAAAGCCCTGTAGGCTAATGACGAGAATGCATTACCGCTAGCCAGCGCTTGTCTGTGCCCAAGCAAGAGCACAGGAAACAAAATAATTGTTTTATTACCAGGAAACAAATAAGCGTTCCCAACGTTGTTTCTCCCATGCTCTCCAGCTACTGGCCTCATATTGCTTCTGGAGCGCCACTGTAATTACGGAAGATTGCCTTTATAGATGTGGCTCCCTCGTCCAATGGGAGGAGAGGAGTGTGCTGCCTGGATCCCTGCAGTGTGGGCAGAACAGCTGTGGAGGCTCTTCAGAGAGGACAAGCCTCTCAATGAGGTCTCAGTGGTTGAGTGTTTATCCATCTTGTTCCCTAGATGTAAACAGCTTGCAAGGACCGAGGGGAGAGGCACCGTGGGGTGCCTGTGTGACTCCCCCTTATATTGGACAATTCTTGTAATACAAGTTAACGTGCTTGTACCCCCATGCCAATGTCAGAGCGCAACACGATAGGGTAGTATTGGTCGGTGGCACCGCTGCCTGGACCGGCCTAATGTCACACATCACCAAGCCTATTCAACACATTTATTTTGAAAAACAACCAAGAACGTCTAATGTGGTAAAGTATAGCGTGGCCGAGCTGCAGACTTTGAGAAGAGAGGGTTTCTCTCAAGTGGACCATGGGAGGCCTCTTGGAGAGCAGATGGCACCCAGTGTGAATCGCTATCATGGCTCCATAGCAGCACAGAGCAGACACCATGGCCTCTGAAATGTGCATGCTGACGCCTGCAGCCACATTTTGTTGTTATGTAACCGTAACCATCTCTCTCAAGTAGATGCCCTGGGCTGTCTGGTGGCAAGGGGCCCTCGCTGAAAGCATTTTTGCCAAAGTGCACCGCAGTGTTCATACGTTTCTATAATTATGAACGTAACTGATTCCATTTGGAGCTCACAGGTTTTCATGCTTTCTGCTTCCAAGTGTTCTGACCAGCTGCTGCTGGAGGGTTGAAAGAGTTGTGCGAGGTGAAAGGCCACCTCGCTAGACGCAGACTAATACAGATACTGGAGGTAATGTAGTTTTAAAGGTGACTCAATGGATGCAAGTCACTTCTGGGTTAAACACATTTCTCACTGCTACTGGTGCTGCAGTACGTCATGGATCACGAGGCGGAAGTGTAGCGTTTGATTTGCTTGGCTAGTAATGTGTTAAATGCCCCAGCAGAGCTGTCAAGCCCCATTAGCCAGCTGCAGCACTTCAGTCCTTTATGGCGGTCTGAGGTCCACAGGAAAGGCCCGGAAATGCGAGTTTGGATGAGGCTGATAACTTGCTCCAAAAATATCTTGCGGCCCGGGCTCTCCAGACCACTAGGGGAAAACAAGCATTGCAATATTAAAAGCTATTATGAATACTTCAGTGCTTTTGCGTGTGTGTGTCTGGGGGTTTGTGTGTGTGTATGTGCGTTTGTTGCTACAACAAACATACACAGCCAATCACATTTGTTTCAAAATATGCATTAGTAAAGGTCAACCGTCGTTATTATCTCAACCACAACATTACTTTTGTTTTCACATGAGGCCCAAATTAACCTCAAATCCATTATGACTTCTGTTTGAAATATTGGCTTATTTTTCTCCGACTTCATTTCGGTAAAAGGTAATAGTAAGTAAGTCCTCGAGGCTTCTATAAATAGCTAAAATAGGTACTTATTGTTTTTTAATTTTTTGCCCTCATGAGTTCTTCCATTTAAATGGCTTTTAAAAAAATAATGACAGAACTATTTAGGTTTTCTTGTTCAATAAGCTCCATGGGGAAGCCATGTATATTTGATGCCCCAGTCTCCGAGGGTGTCACCGGGTAGGCAGTTGATCTGCCCTCCGCTAGGTAAGTCTTCTCCTCTGTTGTCAGCAGCCCTGAGATGTGGAAAATCATATGCATACGGGTCGTTAATATCTTAACCCACACCTACAGATCCATCCTGTGAATCACATTGTTTATTTTACCGGAAACCAACTAAACAATACTTAAATTCATGTACGCTTGCGCTGTTTAATATATTGTCTGGGTTACGTACATAGCTGGAGTAGTAATAGCAGTTAAATTAGACAAAGAAATGCTTTAAATCCTAAAGCACTAAAGCCATAATGTTTTCGTTTCAGTTTGAATCGTAAAAGCAACAACTGCTATTTTACAATGAAGTATATATATTCAATAAATTGTGGATAATAAATACCCATACATTACAAAAATTGAGTTTGTGTTAAATGAGCCAACGTGACACTTCATAAGGCATTAAGGTACAGATCTTTGTAGTCATGAAGAGTCATGATTTATAGCAACATTAGCACCCACTTTATGCTCATATGAAATCTAAGATATAGGCTAAAGACTTACACCACATCAATTTTATTTATGTATGTCTACATGGTTATATAGCAATAAATAACTGTTTACAATAAAGCTTATACCATAGCAGTCAAATCACACCAGTCAACAGAATAAATAAGTATCACTTCACATTTTACAAAAGTCAAATTGTCACGGAAACAATAAAGCATTTTTTACAGGAAAAATAGAATTGTACGCCAGATAAAGGCAGGGATTGTGGATGGAAAAATCAACATCAATTCCTGGGTTAATCAGAAGTCTATTATTCATATGTGTTGCATCTGCGTTCCTGATGCTCACCCTAAAGGACCGTAACAAAAACCTGAATTACAGATGTACTTCAAACCTTTCTACACATGTCCTTGCTCTTGTTCACAGGTGTAAAGGCAGCCTTGAACAATACTGTTTACATAAACACTGTAAATTGTCAGCTATGCCTTTCAATGAAGGTTGTTCCCTCTGTTGTTCAATCCATCTGTCAAGAGGTTTTTAAAGGTATTACGTTAATATATTTTCTGCTATAGATTCTGGCCTTAGCAGAGCACAGACTCGGATCGTGTTAGGCAGCTTCCCTATGTCTCCCCCCATGTGATCTATAAAGATCATTCAGGGGTCGATGTTCCACGACATCCATGACACCATCCAACAATGGATCGATTCAATGAATCAATTGAAATTCAAACACATTGCAGCCGAGAGGATCAGACCTCGGTGGTGGAGACCTGGGTGACCTCCGTCTGCAGGTCCTCCGTCTGCAGGTCCTCCTGCACACTCCCGCTGCCGGGCACGCCGCCCACTGGGCCCATGCCTAGTCATACAGGCTTCTTGATGGACTCTGCCCGGGCGCATACGGACACGGGCTCCCGGGTGGTGTTGCGAGCCCTTGAGAAGCTGCTCTGGTCCATGCGGGCTCGATTGAGCAGACAGAAGTCCCGGAAGCACCTCTTGAAGTTCTCGTCCAGGAAGGCGTAGAGCACGGGGTTGAGGCTGCTGTTGGTGTAGCCCAGGGCGATGCACAGGTGCCAAACGGCCACCACCAGAGGGTTCTTCTGGTCGATGGTCACCATGGTCTTGACGATGATGAAGATGTGGATGGGCGTCCAGCAGATGATGAAGGCCGCCACCACCACCAGCACCATGCGGGTGATGCGCCGCAGGTTGCGGTCCTTCTCCTTGGAGCCGGAGAGCAGGCGGACGCTCTTCAGACGCATGATCATCAGGCCGTAGCAGGCGGTGATCACCAGCACCGGCACCACGAAGGCAAAGACAAACACGGAGATCTTGGTCACCGTGTCCCAGTACCACTGTGGCTTTGGGAACCCCAGGGTGCACACGGTCCTGCCTGAGGACACAACAGGATGGATGGTTTAGCACACAGCCACATGGAGCAACTAGACAGGGGTGCCCAAATTCTTCCAAGTAGAGGGCCAAAATGTAATCTGGGGGGGTGGGTGGTGGGCCCAATAATCCATCTGGCTTCTTTAAATCAGAAAAATTATTGAAGCACTAGGAAATATTTGAAGACAGTTAAATCAGTAACAGTAGTAGTAGGGTTAGGGTTAGTGCAATAAACAAAGTAAAATGGGACAAAACATGCCCCATTAATCATACATAGCAGAACATACTCATAAATTGACACATTGGAGGCTTAGGCCTTCAACATTCAGCCTGAGGTAGGCCTATCAGTGGGAGAAATGATGCCTGTCCTTGGTTTTTAAAAGTCTCTCAATATCAGGCTCCAGATGACTAAAGGACAAAGTGAGAATTTCATGTAGGTGAGAGTCAGAAACCAACACAGCCTCACCTGTGTCTGTCTCCTTGGTAACGGCCATCACCATGACGGGTACTCCGATGGCGGAGGAGAGGATCCAGATGCAGACGTTGATGAGCTTGGCTTTGGCGGGCGTGCGGAAGTCGAGGGCACGCACGGGGTGGCAAACGGCCACATAGCGGTCCACGCTCATCATGGTCAGGGTGAAGATGGAGGTGAACATGTTGTAGTAGTCGATGGCGATCACCGCCTTGCAGAGCAGCTCTCCGAAGGGCCAGGTGTTCATCAGGTATTTGGCGCTCTGGAAGGGTAGCGTGCTGGTGGCCAGGGCGTCCGCCAGCGCCAGGTTGAAAATGTAGATGTTGGTGGCCGTCTTCATCTTGGTGTACCTGATAAGGAAGAGAAGTAATGGGGAGGGTCCAAGTAAGGATGCTGCTTTCATGTGTCACGATGTTTGGTGATGGTAGTGCAGCTTGTAGCGATCCGAGCAGCAATAGCTCAGGATAGCGGGTTGACTTGTAACCGGAAGGTTGCCAGATCGATCCCTGGCTCCTCCTAGCTGAGTGTTGAGGTGCCCTTGAGCAAGGCCCCTAATCTTAACTGGCTCCCACGAGCCATGGATGTCGCCTTGCATGGTGTGAATTGGTGTGAATGTGGTGCTACTTTAGAAGGCTTCTACACCACAGGTGCAGTAGAGGCCAAGGTCTGCGGCCATATTTCACATTGCCGACTGATGTTTGTCTGCTTTCATTCCTTTGTGGCATTAGACCATCTATTGAGTTTTTTACACAACACACAACACAGAAAGGGCAAATCGCAAACCATCCAATGTTGGCAACAACTGAACACTGTTATCTTACCACTAAGTGAGGGTTATTGTTTGTTGCGAGCCACCACTTAGTCTTGTTGATGTTGCCCTGCTAACAGCGTTACCTAAATTCAGAAATCTGTTATTGCCTTGAATGAATTAAAGTCCTTGTGTACTATATTATCACTGGCTAATTGCATGTTATAAGATCAGCTGTTTAAAGTCTCTGAGCAACATATTTAAAGACATGATAAAAAAGTGATTGACACATTGTGGGTTGTAGCTTTCTCAAGAGCACATAAATGACTTATTTGATCTTCATGGAACATGGATAACATTGGTTAAATATTTAGTGTTTGGTATTCATGTGCTTCTTTTTGAAGATGTGTGGATGTTGGCATGGAGTCGCTTTATATTAGCCTAAATATCCCTTTTTAAGTCATTTAAATTCTGCAAATTGTACTCAGATTAGAGTATATTCTGCCAAAGGGCACCAAATGCAGGGCAATCTTGTGTGTGAAGGTTATGAATAACCTTTTCCAAATTATGTTTGCTATGTTCACCGAGGTATAAAGTCCAATTAAGTTATTTCAACACCAGTCTGCAATAAAGCAGACATTCCAGTCCAATAGCAAAAACATCCAATTAAATGATTCAGCTCATTTACCCTCGTCACCCCTTCCTCAACACTACCTCCAGCCTTCTGCCTCTCCACCCTACCTCAACCCCTACGTTAGGCCCTTCGACACTTCCTCCTCCACCACACACCCTACCTCCACCTCCCCAACCTGCCTCCAACCCCCACTCTACCACCACCCCTACCGCCAACCTATCCTCAGCCCCTCCCCCACTACCTCAACTCGCCACCCTACCTCCAGTCCACTCCAACCTACACCCCCCACCCTAGCTTCTGCCCACCCCTCCACCTCTCTTGTTGTTGGTGGTTAATGTGCGGGTGGGTGCAAATAACGTTAGATCTTCATAGTCAGCCCCAATAACAATCACAAATCATAACTAATTATGCTCTTTGTAGAGCAATGCTCTACAAAGAGCATTGCTGAAGCCACCAGCATGAACATTTATTAACTGTCTTGAGTCGAATTTTCAAAGTGGCTCGTAACTTAAGTTACATGTCTAATCTTGTTTGTTTGTTTTAATAGCCAGAGGAATGTATTCTCCATCTTCTTCTTTATAGATGGTGTTTTCTTACCTCACCACACCGTACATAACGAGGATGTTCCCGAGCAGCCCCACTACACAGATCAGAGAGTAGAGCGCTGTGATGCAGACTGCGATGATCAGGTTGGTGCTGTCCCTACTGCTCGCGGGGCCGGTGTCGTTTCCCACCGGATTCTCCAGCACAGGGTCGTCGAAAAAAGTTGCGTTTAAATTATGAAAAGAAGCGGTGTGTTGGTCGCGGAGATCCGCTGTTGAAACAGTTGTGTACTCCATGCCTGGAAATTCTGCGTGAAAAAATAGGCTTTACCAATGAGCGCGAGAGACGCTTCCAAAAAAAAACATCCAGCGATGCGCGAGCAGAAGCGCTTATTAAAACACTTCCTAAAGCTTCTGGCAAAAGTGATGTTGTAACGGTTAAAGCCCCCAGGAGAGCAGGGATGATGTTACCCCTATTGCTTTCCTCTCCAGAACTCCCACTTTCTCTCTCATCCGCTGCGCGATGCGCACAATAACACCCTTTGGATAAGTGGAGAGGCTGCACAGAGGGAAGGTATACGAATCTACACGCAGCGTTATTTCGCATTCAATTTCAAACCACCACCACGCTCTGCAGTCCGTCTAGCATGATAGTGCGCGTGTTAATTTTTGATCATCCTTAAGACGTGTTGTTCTTGCCTCATAATGTTTAAACATGTTCCTGCATTCATTGAAATGATGGATGTTGAATTAGAACAAATACTTTGATGAGCCGTGATCTCTTATATATAATGCTACATAATGACTTCTGAAACTACACATTTCCCTATTTGGCTCCGACTCAGAAATTGCGCACAGTGGGTGAATGTTTCTTTTCTCACACACACGCGCACGCGCACACGCACGCACACACACACACACACACACACACACACACACACACACACACACACACACACACACACACACACACACACACACACACACACACACACACATAGATTTGCGTGTGTGTGGTGTGCCCATGGGCATGAAAACCTTCTGTGCTTATTGTCAACTTCAATACGAAATTGTACATTTTTAAATGTTGTGAAAAGTTTATTCGGAAACAGATGCAGGGGTTAGGAGGCATCTGGTACATGCTGCATACTGGAGTGATGGACTGGAGGTGTCGGAATCTAACCTAGTGCCCAACCAGTATGGGATAGTTTACTAGTGTACTGGTTAGCAGAAGCCCCCCCCCCACCCTCCGTGTGCTGTAAACCCCCCCCCTACTTACCCTTCATTGGTGTGCTCTCAATGTGCGACGTCTTCCGGAATGGAGAAACAATTAGTTTGTAATGTTGATGTTCTGTTGTTGTAATGGGTTCTATTTAAGTGTCCATTTGTACTTGGCTGAGGGGAATCCTTGTCTTGTATTCACATGGCTGCATTACTGCCAAAATGTGCTCACATCCTGATAGAAAACACCTGTTTCCTAGAAACAGAGATGTCTCTTAAGTAGGAGCCATTTCTGCCTAGCGAAACACAGTCCCGATCACTGGAGATTCTCTGCAACAAAAGTCCAACTATTAATGTTCTCCATGAGGTGCAGGAGGGGGAATACAGAGAAGCATGTGCTGGACGTGGGAGGCCTGCGACTGCAAACAGGAGAGCCATCCTCTGTAACAGGTGTGCAGTCTCCTGAGCTGCTACCTTTGCAATCCGGGCTGGAATCGATATCCTGATTTTGAAAAGTCCTCAGTCAAATGACTGCCATTGTAATCCCAGTGGAATCCATTCAATGAGTTGATGATTTTGGTGACAAAGGCATCTTGGGTAATCTCTGAGGAACTGCATGCAGTGCTACAGCTGCTACTTTGCTATTTGCAGCAGTACTATGTCAAGCTTGGAGGATAATTTAACTGGATCGAACAGGCTTTTCAACACACAACCAAGTTTACACAGCCACAATAGCCAAATTAGACACCGGCACTTCATTGGGTTTAGCCATTTTAAACCTCTGGTTAACTGTAATGATGCTCGCCGATAATAAGCGGCCATCTTGTCTATCAGGAATCCTGTTGAGCCTTTGCAGAGCCGTGAAAAACAATCGGGGTTGGAGGGGGGGGGGGGGCTTCGGTCAATTATATTGACGTGAGGATTCTTTAGGAGTCCCAATCCCAGTCTGAACCCCCCTAGCGTGAGCCTCCATTAGGGTTCAGAAACCACACCAAAGAGAGAGAAAAAAATCCATCAGATTGCATGGGACGTTGCTCACTAAACGACATTCCTTAGTGTGTGCGATCATCATCTCCAGAGGACGGATTGATCATTATTCCCACATTGATGACTTTCACGTCTTCCGACTTGTCCCCCTGGTCGGAGCGGAGCAGCCGGTCCTCTGGGAAAGACAGGGGGGTCGGAGGTCCCCATGGCCGCCACATGCAGCCAGGAGAATTCATGTGGAGGGGCCTCAGTGTGGGGCCTCCACATGATGGACCCCGTAATGAAGGGCCTTTACGAGACGGAGGTGATGACAGTGGGGAACAATGATTACATCCAAACTAGAGTAAAGGTATGTTTCTGTTCTTTGGAGAGAGATGAGTTACCTGGACGGCTGTTCCTATTATGAGTATTTGTCTTTGTCCCCAATGGTTTGGACACACAACTCCAGTACGACATGTAATACGATTTGGTTATGAGGGAGAGAGATCACACGCACGCACGCACGCACGCACGCACGCACGCACGCACGCACGCACGCACGCCGCACACACAAACACACACACACACACACACACACACACACACACAGACACACACACACACACACACACACACACACACACACACACGTAACAAGTTCACATAATTACTGTTGGTTTTAAATATTGATATGATTTTTAAACATGGAGGTTAGTAGGCCTACTGATGTATAATGCCTCATCCAACTCTCTGGTAATCCAGAGATTACCAGATTTACTTTTAAATAGATTTATTTTAAAAGTTTTTGGCTCTCAGAATAATATTTCTAGCCAGATCGTATACAATGTTTCTTTCTGCTTCTCCTCACTCCGATCGAACTGAAACGTTGTCATTAAAATCAGGATATGTGTAGAACATAAAGACGGCTCTGCTGCCGGTCTTATAAGTGACTCACTTATAATGTCCTATCGCTTCTGGCAAAGCCATAGGACGGTAAATCGTGAGACTCATTGCAGATGATCACTCCAGTAATGTTTATCTTTGAATGCTTTTTGATTATGAACAGTGCTCAGGTCTGCTGTTCATTGATGACTATTTCTGTGTACATTCGTATTTGTGAACATGACATTCCATAGCTTTCACATCATCACCATTTATACAGAGAGGTATTTAGTGAGAAAGATGTAATTATTTATGGGGATTGATTCAACGCTGTCTCAGTTGACAATTAGTTATGCAGCAGTGACTTCAGCGGATCGACAGATTACTTTTGTGATTCTTTCCACGTGGTTGAAATAAATTAGCATATTTAGATAGAACGAAGGCGGTACACATTTCACCTCACGACACATCATTAAACCTTTCATCTCACAACTCGTTATCAGAGGCTGAGCTAATGCTTCATGCTACGGCTCCCCAGATGCTCTGAGTGTGTCTAGAAATATAAACTGCGTCTCAGGCTCCGAACTTCACCGCTGTGGTTGTAATCAGTAACATTAAGAAAAGCTGTCACAGTTGTACATTTTACTTTTACTGCTTTTGTGGAAGAACATTTGCATTCAACGGATGAGTGACAGCAAAATAAACCGCATATTTTCCCTTCGTTCATTCCGACCTTTCATTTTCTATCCCCTTCTCGCGACTCTCCATTTTCGACCACCTGTCTGTCTGCGAGCACAATGCTGCAGTGAGCCCTAGTGCCTTGCTCTCAGGCTGGTCTGTTGACGTGACACACTGCTTGTTGTTATTGCCCTTGGCAGGAGTCTTCTCCGGGGGCGGGTTGTTTGTGCGAGAGTGTGTGTGTACGTGTGTGAGTGTGTGACTGTGTTTGTGTGTGTGAGTGTGTGACTGTGTGTGTGTGTGTGTGTGTGTGTGTGTGTGTGTGTGTGTGTGTGTGTGTGTGTGTGTGTGTGTGTGTGTGTGTGTGTGTGTGTGTGTGTGTGTGTGTGTGTGTGTGTGCGTGTGTGTGTGTGTCATTGTGTGCTGAGAGAACAGAACATGGGGTCGGTGTCAGAGAGGCGGAAAATTAGATGGAAGGGAAGTACAATGAACCCATAGCTTATTTCTCTCTCTCTCTCTCTCTCTCTCTCTCTCTCTCTCTCTCTCTCTCTCTCTCTCTCTCTCTCTCTCTCTCTCTCTCTCTCTCTCTCTCTCTCTCTCTCTCTCTCTCTCACTGTTTCTCTATTTTGCTCTCTCTGTCTCCTCTACCTCACTGTTTCCCTCTTGTTCCTGACACAGAAAACACTCAAACACTCAGTAAAAGGAACCTGTGACCAGCAGCTCTCTCTCTCTCTCTCTCTCTCTCTCTCTCTCTCTCTCTCTCTCTCTCTCTCTCTCTCTCTCTCTCTCTCTACAGAAATATACAAACACACACACACACACACACACACTGACTCCCTTGGACACTATCACACACTCATTCTAACGCATACACACACACACAAACACTCAAACTCAGCAGGAGCAGATTCCTACATAAAAAAATGGTTTAACTGCTGCAGGCATGAGGAGCGAACGATGAGCTTACATAAGGGTTGACACGTCAGTCCCTGACCTCAGGTGATTATTCACTTGGTCAGTTGAGTGGTACTCATCAGCGCTCAGCAACACGCGCCAGAACCCAACAACACCCAGCAACTCTAACCAGCACCAACCAACACTAACTCACCAGCACGCACCAGCAGTCCAGCACTCACCAACACTCACCAGCACTCACCAGCACTCACCAACACTCTCCAGCACTAACCAGCCATAACCAATACTCACCAGCATTAACCAGCACTCACCAGCACTTACCAGTACTTACCAACACTAACCAGCACTCACCAGCACTAACCAACACTCACCAGCACTGACCCGCCCTAACCAACACTAACCAGCACTAACCAACACTCACCAGCACTCACCAGCACTAACCAACACTCACCAGCACTAACCAACACTCTCCAGCACTCACCAGCACTAACCAACACTCACCGGCACTCACCAGCACTAACCAGCACTAACCAACACTCACCAGCACTCACCAGCACTAACCAACACTCACCAGCACTCACCAGCACTCACCAACACTCTCCAGCACTAACCAGCCATAACCAATACTCACCAGCATTAACCAGCACTCACCAGCACTAACCAGTACTTACCAACACTAACCAGCACTCACCAGCACTAACCAACACTCACCAGCACTGACCCGCCCTAACCAACACTCACCAGCACTAACCAGCACTCACCAACCAGCACTAACCAGTACTTACCAACACTCACCACCACTCACCAGCACTCACCAGCACGCACTCACCAGCACTAACCAGCACTAACCAACACTCACCAGCACTCACCAGCACTAACCAACACTCACCAGCACTAACCAACACTCACCAGCACTCACCAGCACTAACCAGCACTAACCAACACTCACCAGCACTCACCAGCACTAACCAGCACTCACCAGCACTAACCAACACTCACCAGCACTCACCAGCACTAACCAACACTCACCAGCACTAACCAGCACTAACCAACACACACCAGCACTAACCAACACTCACCAGCACTCACCAGCACTAACCAACACTCACCAGCACTCACCAGCACTAACCAACACTAACCAACACTTACCAGCACTCAAATTATATTCAGTATATAGATTGAGAGTTTCTGATGGACGACATCTTGTCGAAAAATCTGAAAGCCCACAAGAAGCTGCTAACATAGGGTTGTCAAGGAAACTGCAGCCTAATCTCCATTTGAATTATTTCTTGAAAGAACTGAGGACAGCAGTTGTTCATTGTGCCTGCTGCTCATTCTCTGGGAGGTGACACAGCATGAATGTCGTGTGGGAGAAGCTCTAATCAACCATAGGTTGGAGGCTGAGGTCTGTCCCAGAATCCGGATTTACAAATGTCATAGGAGACACAGGAATCCCTTCTCGTCGGATAACATAACCTCTGCCGGTCTCATTGATTTTGTCCTCAAACGAGACACTGGAAGTCGGTTGTGTAGAAGCTGCTAGCGGCGTTCATGTTGCTAGCATGTTTAAATGATTGTGCTGAAAGACTTTTCACAAATGACAGAACACTGACGACCCCTCTGTATTTTTATGTAAACGACTCAGTAAGATTAATAATTGATGTTTTGTGGCGCGAAGCAAAGAACAATACGTCTCTCTAATTTATCCAGATAATGGTCGGAGGGCATCACACCCAACAATACATCCATTATACCAAACCCTTCTCCCCTGGTGCCCTATAGTGCTGAGCCTAATCATTCTCACAGATCCGCTTGTATTTTGTACACCAGATTGAATATCAATCAACTATTTAGTAGATCTGTGGTCAGAAAGTAGTTTTATGTTGCTTATTTTTAAGTCCATAAGTGTTCATCTGTGTTGTGTTGGGGCTCTGAGACGCCAGTTAGGGTCTTCTGTCTCTCATCATATCATAAATCTCATGTTGAGGCGGGCTTGCACATCAGAATGCATTGTGGGATTTTTTGTTGGCGACACTCATTCATTTTTAGAGGACTCAAGAGAGTTGTAGTACTGTAAAATCCTAAATCAAAGTAAATATACTGTTACCTTTGTTTTCTAACGCATCTTCATGAGAAATGCTGTGGTAGTTATATATATATATATAATAATGCCCCATAATAACAAAGAATTGTACAATTTATTACGAAACCATGACATAAAAAAACAGCAGCAAGCAGCACTTGCAGGGAAGGAAATGGTAAGATAGCAAACAGAGGTCAAAGTGAAGCGGGTCTGCATGGGGGCTGAGGGAATAGAGAAGACTAGCCTGTAAGACTGTGAAAAATGCAACATAAAACTATTTATTGATTTTACATTCAAACTAAAAAAGCCCATTTCCTTTAATGATTTTGAAAACTGCGTTTATGTGTTCTGAGCACTGTTTGACCGCCATTTGCCTGCCTGTTTTTCTGCCTGTCTATCAATTTTTTTTTTTTATCTATGACTACTGAATAACCTTCATGAATACACAAAAGGCAGTAACACAAATGTAGGAGCAGAAATGATTGACCAATCTTGATGGTTTGACCGATCGCTTTAATGCCTCTCACACACAGGGCTCTGCTGCATGTGTGTGTGTCCTCATGCATTAGGCTTCACTTCCGATAGCTCCCTGCTAAAGAGCCAGGCAGCGTAACCCTACACCAATTATTCCACCAATCTAATCCAGATCAGTGTGGGTTTGGCCGGGTCCAGCCATGCGTTCCCAGGCCGCACCACGGAGGAGCCGTCCGGCCCAAGACAAACGGAGGGCCTTGTTTAATCACCGTCTCATCGGAGACGAGGACTGCGTTGGTTTGAGAACTAATAAGAATAGCCTGGATTTAATGACTAGAATAAATCCATGATTGGAAAATGAGGGTGCCGCAGTCAGGGGGCAATTAAGGAAAAAGCTCTCGCTGACCACTGAATGCAAAGTTAAGAGAAAGGTGTGACATTCAAGGGGAGAGGATGATTGTAGACGTTGGGCTCCGGTTTTCCACCAAACTAGAACGGTTAAGAGTATAAAGGGTGGGAGGGTGTTCTTCAAATGGCCAAAGCACCCATTTTCCGGTGAAAGGCTACCATTAACGCTAAGCAGGGACAACACTGGGCAGAGCGAGGCCAGCGTTGCAGCGTCCACCCATCCAGAAGCTGCTCCTACTTTTGCACAAGCGAAGATGGATGGCCTCTTTCTACAGATCTCTTCCTTTGATCCTCAAACTAATCAGTGGTCACTCATGGAACTGGCCACTGACTGGTGTGGTTGGGGGGAGGGGTAGAGGAGAGGGTGGTGGTGGCCGTGTTGTATGGGTGGTCGAGGTGGTAGTGATGGAGGTGTTAGTGGTGGTGATGGAGGAGGATGTGATTAGGGTGATGGTGCTGATGATGGAGGAGGAGGTGATTAGGGTGATGGTGGTGATGGAGGTGTTAGTGGTGGTGATGGAGGAGGATGTGATTAGGGTGATGGTGCTGATGAGGGAGGAGGAGATGATTAGGGTGATGGTGGTGATGGAGCTGGGGGAGGTGGTTGATGTGGAGGAGGTGGTGGTGGTGGTTGTTGTGGAGGAGGTGGTGGTGGTGGTGGCAGTGATGGAGGAGGTGATTAGGGCGGTGGTGTTGATGGAGAAGGAGGTGATTAGGGTGTTGGTGGTGATGGAGGTCGAGGTGATTAGGGTGGGGGTGGGGATGGCGGAGGAGGAGGAGGGGGTGGTGATGGAGGAGGTTGTATGGGTGATGGTGGGGTCGATGGAGGCGGTGGTGGAGGAGATGGTGGTTGTGGAGGAGGTGGTGGTGGTGGTGATGAAGGAGGAGGGGATGATTAGGGTGGTGGTTATGGTGTTTTGGGTTGTGACGGCGGTTAAGGTAGAGGTGGTGGTGGTGGTGGTGGTGAGGTGGTTGTGGTGTTCAGGGTTGGCTAATATATATGTTGCATGTTTGTGTTGAAAAGACGCATATATAATCCGGGCACAAATAGGGAGTTGTTGGTCTGAGGATGTGCGTGTAATGAACTCTACCTCATGCTAAATGATCCCACACTCAAATACAATAAATACAAATAATATATGGTACAAGCTTTCCTTAGTTTGAGACATCCATATGGTTTCATATGTGTTATTTTAAATTGTGTAACTGATCACTTATCAATTATTATAATGCTCTATATTATTATAAACCATCAAATATTATAAAGCCTTATCACAACCTATTATTCTTCCATTTTAATGTTGTTGTTTTCTGTATTAATCCTCGAGTTCGGCTCAGTAACTCAGCTTTATTTTTTAAGAGACTGAGGCTCTTCCTCAGAGAATAATTTCCGGTAACAGAGCAGCTGCAGCCCCATTTCACAGGATAATGGTGCTGATAATGAGTCTTCACAATGAACCTGACATTTGGCACCACTCTGTGCTCACATAACACCAGATTCTAATCCTAGTTATTTTAAGTTTATCTTTTTCTGCACATTGCTGCACCTGGCAGGTTGCTGAAGTTATTCTACTTCCCTCCTGATGAACTCTGCCACTTGAGTCAAGTTATTTCCTGTTATCGCCATGAACAACAGGTACAAACTCCCTTGGCACGATCACAGTGAAAACACTGTGATTTGAATTAATTCTGAAGAAACCCTTATAATGACTTCATCAATTTGGTTGCCTCTCCACTCGTAGTTCCGTAGCGTTTTGCTGCAAAGATTTCAGTTCTGTCATAAATCTTTGAATGTATTTATGACACTAATGACATTGTGATCGAATATTATCAGAAACATAGCATGTCTGTAGCACCTGGGGAAACCGACAAATTGTTCTAATTCCCTCTCAGTCACCAAGCCTCCCTCCGTCCCTCTCAGATTCAGATTCAGATTCAACTTTAATGTCATTGTGCAGAGTACAAGTACAGAGAAAACGAAATGTGGTTGGAGATCCAAACAGTAGTGCAAAATAGCGGTTAAGGTGCAAATTGAACATGATTAGTGCCATATAAATACAGTATAGTTTAAATAATAGGGTTGGATATTGCAGGAGTAGTGAATACAAAAAAAAGAATGTAAAGTGACGAGGATGAGGATCATAAGATGGATGTAACGGATATCCATCCGTCGTATCCCTTTCTCCCTCGCTCTTGCTCCTACTCTCTCTATCTAGCTCTCTCTCACTCTCGCTCTCTCCCTCTTTCTCTTTCAAGCTCTCTCACTCTCTAACGCTCGTTCTCTAGCTCTCTATGACTCTCTGTCGCTCTCTCTCTCTCCCTCTCTCTCTCTCTCTCTCTCTCTCTCTAGCTCTCTCTCTCTCTCTCTCTCTCGCTCGCTTTCTCTCTCTCTCACTTTCTCTCTCTCTCTCGCTTTCCTCCTCTGTCTCTCTTTCTCATCTTAGACATAAAAGGCATTAAGAACCTGTTGCTCAGCTTGTACCATCACACCATCAGACAGCTTCCCCAGCAAGTGAAATATGGAAGGAATTTAAACTGTTTTATCGTGAATCTTTCTAAAGTCGCAAGGGTGGGCGTGAAAGATTTACACTCGCTTGTAATGGCGTCTGAACACCTTGGAATTGGAGGATGAGACTGGTGTCAGTCCATATAAATCCATACCGTGTTTTCCATACAGCAGGTAACCCTGATTAAGCCGTCAAAAGTGAAAATACATTTTGCAAAGAGGAAATACATTTTTCCACATATGTCTAACATAAATTTCAATGTTCAGATTGAAAATGTATCAATCAATCAAAGATCTGATCATATGCTGAACATGACTCAGTTTCTCTGAGGAATTTCTTTGTATAGAGTTGTGCTCCTTCTGAGAAGTTATTTGTTAAGTGACAATATAAAGACTATTATTGTTAGGGTTAGGGTTACATAAAGAGAGTACATAAACCAATCTGTTGTTGTGGTCGTCCAAGGTCCGAGGGACGGACGGATCACACCGTCTGAAGCTAGTTTACTATTACAGCCACGGTTAACCTCAGCCTTCTATATTGACTTGTGATTCCCTGTAACCAATCTTAGCCATACTTGTTATAAGGAATGCACCAACATAGAGCAAAATCGAACACACATGTCAATGCATTGACTGAGACTGAGACTTCAATAAAAATAGATTCAGTCAAACAGACCAATGTAAAGGGAATTTGAAAGTCACGTCTACTTAGTTTAATTCCTGCCTGTAAAATATGACCAAGTGTCATTTTTAGATTTTAGAGATTTTTAGATAGTTGGTGGCACATCAGGATTTAGTTTTGCAATAATTTCAACCTAAATCAGCAGTAGGCAATAAATTCAGTCAAGAAACCCCTTCCTCCTTCCGGTGATACTGCAGTTGTTTCTATGGCAATATGACTATGGTCAGATCGTTCCTAGATAGATGCCTCAAGATAAGCTATCCCTGAGCGTAAATCTCAACATATTCTCATGCGTTGTTTACCAACATCAGAAAATGCTCTATAACTACGCTATCAAAGAATAAATCAAACTCCTAGCATGCTCACCTTCTTGGCAGTTAGTCGCAGGACATTAGGTTTTAGTACGTAGTAAACAGGCTGCGGGGGAGTAGGGCTTTCACCAGGGGAGAGGAACTCCTAGATTCTGTGCTTGGTAGATGCTGAAGCCGTTCTGTATTGAAGGCTTTCTGTGTCAAAGTAAAGGTCTGTTTAGAATTTTGTTCTTAGACAATAATTCTTGTTTAAATATGGTACCTAATATGTCGACGCTGAAAAATACGTATATTATTTTTGATTGCACTTCAATATGATGATAATGGCTGTTTAATCGGTATGTTAATAGTAACCTAACAAAATAACAAATCCATTGAATGTGTCGATGAATGCTCAAAATCTATTCTTCTATCCCTTCTATGATCTATTGCCACCTACTGTGAGATTGTGGTGACACAGTAGACGTTCAAGGATGTCCATTCTACAACTTATTTGAAAACACAAGAGCATTTATTAGTCCATATTAAATTAATTCAGGCCAATTGGGATGCCGTATATTAACTATTCCAACATCTAATGAAAAGAATGTCTCACATGTGTAGAACATTCTAGAAGAAACCAATGGGGGACAAATAAACTGATTGTCAAGATTATTTATTAAATTAGGGAGTTTAGAAACACTTTCAGAGTATGCAATCAGTCTGGGATTTGAAATATACAAATTAAACAGTTGCAATTTTGAATTTATTATTAGAGTAAGTTATATTCTAATGAACGCTTTCCCGAAGCAAAAATATGTGACCTGTTTATCCAAGCTAGCTTGCTCTGATTCAATCATGCAAAAAGTCTTTAAGTCAAAAGTATTATTATATTTTAGTCAAAACATACATGCTTACAAATCATAAAAATATAACATAGTATAAATTATGAGCACACTTTTAGCTGCAGTATTGTAAATCGTCCCTGTCTACATTGTCATAGAAAATAATTTAATTTCATCGATATCAGCATGATTCCCATTTGGTCTGGGAGGCATCAGCAGAACTGGAAATGCAAGAAAAAACATATATTTTAATAATTAAGTCTCTATCTTTCAATCAGTGCCCCACGAAGTAGGACCGAAGAAATGTCATTAAAGTAATTAAAGTAGTACTAACACTAGTACCACTGTAAGAATAATTATATTAATGTCAACAGAATAACAAGAGATTTAATTAATTAAACCTCCTGTTTATTGTTAGCATATACTTATTACTGCATAACCTAATATTAATGAATTATTACCTAATGTGCCCTTATAGTAAAGTGTTTCTTGTTTACATTTTCCCCTCCGTATGTGTTAATGAAGTATGTCAAAATTGGTCTCACTTTCAGGATGTACTGATGTTTAGTGAATAGTCTAGAAATAGTCTAGTGAGCAACATACCTTCCAGCGGTTTCCACACTCGTTGCACAGCACAAACGTGGTCATGGGCTCATCAGCGCTACGGGTCTGCACCTGAAACACACACACACAGCATTAGTGATGCGCATATATCAGTCCCCGATGTTAACAGATGTTGCACATGGCGACAGACAAACTGCTATATCGTACGTAGAGGATGTGGAAATGGACAATATTATCAGTTCGGATTATTGCTCCCAGAGTCTCTGCAATGTCCAGTGTAGTGTACAGTCATCCTACCAGTGTGAGTGTGTGTGTGTGTGTGTGTGTGTGTGTGTGTGTGTGTGTGTGTGTGTGTGTGTGTGTGTGTGTGTGTGTGTGTGTGTGTGTGTGTGTGTGTGTGTGTGTGTGTGTGTGTGTGTGTGTGTGTCTGTGTGTGTGTATATTTGTGTGTGTGACGGTGCGTGTGTGTGTGTGCGTGATGTGTTTGTCTGGTGTGTGTGTGTGTGACTGTGTGTGTGTGACTGTGTGAGAGAGTTAGTGAGTCCGTGAGTTTTTGAGTGAGTGTGTGTGTGTGTGTGTGCCTGCGTCCATGCGTGTATGTGTGTATGTGAGTCATGTGCGTGTGGGTGAGTTTCCATGTGTGTGTGTGTGTATGTACCTGGTTGTAGCTACAGTTCTTCTTCCGGCACTTGCTGCACTGCAAGAGGTCTGTGGTGGTGCCTCCGGTCTTGGCCATTTGGTGCTCTCTGATGGCCTCCTGGGTGAGAACGTTCCTCAGCTGCTTCAACTCGTCGCTCGCCATTTCCTGAACACACAACACAGGGCGGGGGGGTGTACGTGTGTGTGTGGGGCAGACCAAATTTTAACAGCAGCGATTCTGTTTGCTGTCTGGTGTGGCCATATGTTGAATAAACCTAGTTGAGTTCATGCAGAGTTATTATGTTAGTATGTGCACAGTACACATAATATTACCTAACATTCTTTATTTTTTCTCTTTTCATTTTACTTAATTTTCTCATGAACCACAACACAAATAGCATGAAGTGCATTCAGCATGTTATTCCATTCATAAATGCTTTGCTTCGAAACAGGTGCTTCAAGGTTCAACAACTGCCTCAACCCCATGTTCACTTATACTTTGACTACAGCCACGTAGCTCACACACAACCTCGCACTTCAGTTATACAGTTAGACACAGAGCACAACGTCTTCGTATCACGCAGTGCCAAAGTGGATTAACAGTGATGAAACCCGATCCCTGAGGGGTTCTGGTGAAGCCCGACCGGCCTTACCTCAGCAGACATGGAGGCTATGCGGGTCATCTCGATGTACCCCGCCAGCACGTTCCGGCGCAGGCCCGGGTTCTTTGGGTCCTTTAGGTTGCTGATGCGGCTCCGGACCCGGTTCTTGTACCTCATGTCGGTGGCCCGGATCTCTTGGTAGATATGTGTCTTCTGGTCAAGGAGGACAATCCATCTGACCATTCAACCATTGCCTTCACGTTAGTAACGGATGGAGTGGTATATTCCCCTTATACCAGTTACGACAATCATTAGTTTATTATTAGTTACTTTCATCCATAACTTAATTGGTTTTTATCAACTTAATCAGCTGAATATTCTCGCTGCTTTGAGTATATTGATTTTGCTGAAATCAAGTAGTCAAGGACATTTCTGATCAATAGTTGTATTTGACTGGTGTTGATGTTGGATTTGTTGGCCATTGCTTTGGAACTGTTAAAAGACATAAGTATCCCGAATTGCAAAATAATCCACATGGATTATTGACAATGCAGGTATGCAAGTATTTAACAGTGCTGTGGTATAACCTCTTATACTGGGTGAAGTTAACATTGAATTGATACGGCCCATTGTCTATCGGCCGTATTGACAACAAAGTCAAACCAATCAATCCCAGAACTGAAGGATATGATCCTCAATGTCCACGGCCATCTGCTCACAGTTAGCACCAAACTCCATGAAGTCATCTAGGAAGACAAAGAAATAGAAGAATGATTCATTTCTGTGCACACCCCAAATAGCCTCATAGTGTGTGTCCTATTGTGCAGTGTGCTAAAACAACACCCTTATTGAGGCTGCTTAACCCTTATTTTGTAGTAACCATGATGCCCAACTTACTGTCTGTGCGCAGCGCGGCCGACAGCATCTCGATGCACTTGTCCCGGACCGTGTCTCCGGTGGCCAGGCGCGGGGACAGGGGACCCCCCCGTGGGCTGAAGCTAGGGGATAGCGGCCCCCCACTGGGGCTGAAGCCAGGGGACAGAGCCCCCCCGCCGGGGCTGAAGCCAGGGGACAGGGAGCTGGCGGGGCTGGGGGGGGTCTGAGGGAAGTTGGCTTTGGCTCGTTTGCTAGCCGAGAAACAGCAGGTTAGTTGGTCAAAGCGAAGCAGACGTGTGCTATACATGTTTACACGGTTCCAACCGGCTGGTGGAGCTAATCCCAGGCCTGTCTGAATCTTAAAGACCCCATATTATGCATTTTTAGGTTTAATTATTGCATTTTGGGGTACTTCTAGAATAGGGTTACATGCCTGTATATTAGAAATACCCCTTATTATTGTCACACTTTTCATTTCTGCAAAACAATTTGTGTCTTTCAAAACTGGTCTGATTTGTATCATATTGCACTAAGGCCTCCCTCCCGAGTAGCCCAGTCTTCTGTGATTGGTCGAATGTTTTTTCCTGCGTTGGCAAATTCACGCCCCCGAGAAGTTGTAAACACTGCAGGTAGCAGGGAGGCGCGACTTTTGCACTTCAGCAGCGCCCACAGCACAGTCTGACTTCACACCGTTACGGTAAAGCTCTGCCGTGAGACGAGAGCACCTGGATCATTTTAGATAAGAGCGCCTGGATCAGGTTGGATGGGAGTGCCTGGATTAAGGTTGGACGAGGGTACCTCTCAGGGTCGTCAGTCGAGGGCTGAACAGGGTTGAGCGGTTTGGTGCCGTGAGACTCTCTCCTACGGAGAAACAACATCATGAATATGATCATCTCCATGCATTTCGGAATGAGATGCAAAAAACAAATGTTTTATATACATAGAAAAGGAAATGTATGCTTTGTAAAGGTGTGAAAGCTTGAACTTTACTGACCTTTCACCTCCAAGTTTTTTCGCTGGCAATGGGCTTGCCTTCTTGGATTCAGTGGACTCTTTCCTGAAGATGAAATACACCTTTACAAATTGCTTTTCAACGTTACATAGACCTTAAAAAACGGAAGTGTTTAGATGACCTGTCAGATTTGGCATCCATCGAATGTCTTTTCACAGGAAGTCCTGGCTCGGAGTCAGAAAAGTCATTCCGGTGAGTCCTTTACGGTGAGAAGACACACTTAAAACACATTTTATAAGGCTTAAAACAGAAGACTTTCAACTTAATAAATAATATTTAACTTAAAAACACAAAACCTAAAAATATGTTACATGTACCTTAAAAACACACTACTTGGAACTTAAAAACGAATTACATATAACTTGAAAACTGGTGACATATAACTAAAAAAATATATAGATATATATACATGAGTAACCTAGGAGCAAAGAAGCTGGTTGTTAAGTGTTAAGAAGACCTGTCCATTTTTGAATCCAAAGAAAGTCTTTTCCCAGGAAGTCCAGGCTTGGAGTCAAAAGCCTTCTTCCTATGGGGAAAAGACTGATGACGTTTAACTTAAAAACCGATTTGATATAACTTAAATGTATTTATCTTTTTAATAAAAATAATAATTAGAACACACAAGATTTCTATCACACTTTTCATTGCACCAAAAAGGTTTTACAAGAAGACATAAAACAAAGCAAAAGATGAGGAAAACAAGGACGGTGCACGAATGAAGTGGCCTTCAGATGACCTGTCAGATTTGGAATCCATCGAAAGTCTTTTCAAAGGAAGTCCCGCATTGGAGTCACAAGAGTCCTTCCTACGGTGAGAAGAGAAGATGAAATCTAAGCTTAAAACAGGTTATATATAACTTAAAAATGGATGATATACAACTTAACAAAAATAAGCAAAAGGCTTTAGATGACCTGTCAGATTTGGAATCCATTGAAAGTCTTTTCACAGGAAGTCCCATATTGAAGTCAGAAGATTCCTTCCTACGGTGAGAAGACAAATTAAATATAACATAACAACAGATAAGATATAACTTAAAAAAACATTTCATAAAGCTTAAAAACAGATAACAATTAACAAGACAATTGTTGACACAATTTAAAAACAGATTACATTAACAATAACTTAAAAATAGATGACATACAACTAAAAAATAGATGTGATAAAACTTTTAAAAAAATGACACTGTAAAAAAAACTGATTAGTTATATCTCCGAAACAGAAGTATTACATTTAAAAATGTACATGTGACATAAAAAAACAAAAGTCTTTAGATGACCTATCAGATTTGGAATCCATTGAAAGACTTTTCACAGGAAGTCCTGTCTTTAAATCACAAGAGTCCTTCCTATGGTGAGAAGACAGATTAAATATATTATATAACCTTAAAAAACGTTCAGAAATATAAACACATTACATAAAGCCTAAAAACAACCAACAAGAAAATGTTGTCATTTAACTTAAAAACTGATGATATTTAGAAAACACACAAAACAATAACTTAAAAGAACTGATTAGATATATCTTAAAAACAGAAGTAATACATTTAAAAGGAAAGTCACATATAACTTAAAAAGATAAGTCTTTAGATGACCTGTCTTTGGAATCCATTGAAAGTCTTTTGACAGGAAGACTGGTCTTGGAGTCAGAAAAGTCCTTCCTACGGTGAGATGACATATAGCATTTAACTTAAAACACTTAACATAGAACTTAAAAACACATTACATAGAACTTAAAAACCCATTGCATAGAACTTAACAACACATTGCATAGGACTTAAACTTAGATTAGGTCTAAATTGTACATATCAATTACATAGATAAAAATAGTTGGTTACATATCATTTAAAAATAATTCTTTCCATGACCTGTCAGATTTGAAATCCATTGGAAGCAGTTTAACAGGAAGTCCTGGCTTTGAGTCAGAAGAGTCCTTCCTACGGTGAGAAGACAGTACATCTTGTATCACTTTTCTGTTTAATCAAAGCAAACCATGAATTGTATGCATTTGCGTAGAAATTATGAATTTGCTTAAAACCTAAAGCTTCCCTCCCACAGCACCTGTGCTTCTCTTTCGTCACATCCAACTTGGGCTTTTTCTGCAGAGGTGGTTTAAGATCACTTGAATGTTTCCTGAAACAGAAAATATTATAATTGATATATGAAAGTGATTTTTTTTCTTTGTTTATTCACAATGCTTATGAAGAAACCTGCTTAACAAAAGTGACAATGAAACACAATGATCAACCTTTAGCCAGGAGTGTAACACCGGTCCATGTACTGAAATTCATCATGCTTTGGACAAAGCTAACCTTTCTTTTTTGACTTCCAGTGAATGTTTTTTGGCCCCTTTGCCCTCCGATGAGTCTTTCCTGTAACATATAGAGTTGGTTTTGACTGGTGCCAGCAATAATCTTCCTCTGGATGCAACAGGTTTTCCTCCTTTTCATTTTATCGGTTGTTGTAAACCAGCATCAGCAAGAGATTAATTAGAATAACATACCATGAATGTAACAGTAAATACTTATTTGGGGCTTTAGATGTTAACTATTCCTTAGTGAATTCACAAAACTTCACGTCATCATGACTTCTATAAAGAGAGCCGCTATACCTACAATTTAGCATTGAAAGAGACTCTTCTTCTCCAATAGTAACACTAATAATGCACAAACCTAATTTCAAACCGTTGATAGGCTGACAATCCCCAAACAATGACCCACCCAATTTCTACCCCTTACCACTTCCTCTTACCCCTTCAAAACATGGGGGAGGGGTAAGGGGTAGAAATTGGATTGGGCCTTAAGCTGGTACAGGTCATATCTACAAGACAGGAACTACTATGTCTCCATTTGTAATTATGTATCTGAACTAACGTGACGTGTGGAGTCCCCCAAGGTTCAATCCTAGGACCATCTTTATTCATGCTCCCACTTGGCCTATTTATAGAAAATAACAACATGTTTACCCTTGTTATGGGAATGACACACAAATCGATATAATCAAACCACATGACTATCATCCTATATATCTGCTCTGCCAGTGCATTGAGCAGGTCAAGGACTGGATGTGCCAGAATTTCTTAGAACTAAATTAGGATTAAACTGAGATGATTGAACCCATGATCTCAGGGAATCCATGATCGGTGCTAAAGATGCGAGACTGAAAGTTAGCCAACACCTATTTCAACAGCCACATCAAGTCAGCGAAAAATCTGCCTGTTATCCCCTGAAAAACATAATAAGACTAAGGAATCTAGGGAATCATGTCAAAACGATGTGGAAAAACGTCCATGCATTTATTACTTGTACGCTGAGTTATTGGAAAAAATGGACAACACTATTGTGCAATACCTTTCCCCTCAACTGATATTCTGATTGATCTGTATGTTTCAACTTTATTTGTTATTTGTATATTTTATCTTTATTTGTTATATTTATATTTTTTACCTTTCTTCTTTGTAAAAAAAACTTTCGGTTGAGAATCGCACTGTCTTGAGGACATTAAAATTTTGCTATACTATGTGCAATGCCAAAAAAGAGAATTCTATTCTATTCTATTTGCAGGCCTTCCAAAAAAAGCTCTTAGGCAGCTACAGCTGCCAGACGCCCATCAAAGACCAATATGAACACATTACACCAATTCTCAAATTCCTGGATTGGCTCCCGGTATGTCAGAGGGTAGATTTCAAAATACTGCGGCTCATCTATAAATCACTTAACCGTTTAGGTCCAAACGTACATCAGTGTAATGCTTTCCTTTATGAAGCCTCTTGATCTTTAACACCCACTAGGACCAGTCAGCTAATTGCTCCCAGATTCAAAACAAGACATGGAATAGCTGGATTCAGCTGCTATGCAACACATAGGTGGAATAAACTTCTTGAAGATCTGAGACTTGCTCCAACCCTGACTACATTTATATATCAAGGTTAAAAACATTTATTTTACCCTCGCTTTCTGCTAAACAACAATTTTAACTAATTATTTTATTCACATTTCTTTCATACATTCTTTAAATTCCTGTCTTCACGTGTTTTTTATAAATGATTTGAAATCCAGTTTGGTTAAAGTCTTTTATGCACTCTTTGAAATCCTATTTTATTTTATTGTATGAAATGTTTTTATGTGATGCACATTGAGCCTGCCTTGTGTATGAATTGGGCTATAAAAATAAAGTTGACTAGTGCAATAAAATAGTGATACAATTTGGATTTCTAGCCGTATATATAGGTTAAAGTTTTGACAGTTTCATGTTGCTTTTTACTTCAGTGAAAAATCTACTATTAAATCGGTACTACTGCGTCACGATTAGACATCAACCTTAGATGTTATAAGAATGTGATCGAATTCTTCGGGAGTATAGCAATAGTGCAGTGACTCTGTTTGCTCTCTGAGGTTTGAACAACGGAGCCGGGCGGACCTGTCTTTCTTTAGCGGCTCAGGGGAGTTCTTCAGCGAGGGAGGCTGGCAGTCTGAGGGCTCCTTCCTGCGGTGGCAAACAATGCGTCAATAAACGTTTCATTTCCAGCCTTTCAGGAGAAAGTCAGTGGAAAGTCACGTTTGGCATTGTTGCCGTGAGCGACCGACTACAACCACAGCCCCTTGGTCAGCTGTGCTGAGGTCGGGTGTACTGACTTGATCTCTGCCACCGGCTTCTTCCCGTCCGCAGTGGGATGCTTGGCAGGGGGAGGGGGGTGCAGGTGGAAAGGTAGAGGAGCAAACGGGGCGTTGGGGTCTGGCGGTTCTCTTCTGCATGACGGAGAGAGACACAGCTGCACTGTTCACAGGGAACACGCTGTTGTACACAGTACACACTGTTGTACACATGCCATGGTACACACTGTTGTACACTGCACGTATTGTCGTGCACACGGTACATGCTGTTTTTTGCACCTGGTACATGCTGTTGTACACACGGTACACGGTTGTTTGCATGGTATATACTGTTGTACAATTGGTACATGCTGTTGTATACACGGTACACGCTGTTGTACACACGTTACGTCCTGTTGTATACATTGTACACGGTGTTGTATACACGGTACATGCTGTTGTACACACTGCACGTATTGTTGTGCACACGGTACATGTTGTTGTGCACCTGGTTCATGCTGTTGTGCACATGGTTTCATGCTGTTGTACACACGCTATATGCTGTTGTATACACGGTACACTCTTGTACACACGGCACCCTGTTGAACACACGCTATATACTTTTGTACATGGTACATGCTGTTGTAAACACTGCACATTCTGTAGTAGAATCACTCCAGCCAGAGAGGGGATGACAACCGCCTCTCGCAGAGTCTTTGTAAACAACAACAACTTGCAGTTGCAGACCTTGTCGGAGGCGGATGGAGATGGAAGGGGAGGGGGGCGATCGGAGCGTTGGGATCCGGTGGGACTTGCCTGCATAAAAAACATGGAATCAAGACCATGCTGGAGAATGTTAAGCCTTCGGTCACGTAGTTTCTCTCCCCAAAAGAGTGAAACACGCCAGCATTTCTGACCTCTCCTTCTTGACCTCCAGCGAGAGCCGCCTCACTGGGGAGGCGCGGCGCGGGGGGGCGGACTGCGGGGGGCGAAGGGGACGAGGGGCCGACTCTTTGCTGCTCTTCCTCTTCCTGAGCAAATCACAACAGCGCTACAAATCACCAAGATGGAGGCCACGTCTCTCAGTCGCTAGTACTAAGAGAAACCAGGTTTATTGGGTGATGGTGTGTGTGTTGGGGTTTAATACCAAATGTACCTTTTTTTGAGTGACCCCATCACATTCATGTACCATGCACAACACACTTCCTGCGTAACACTTTTGGTTAGCGAGTGTTTGTTAGCCTGTGTGTAAAAATGTTGTTAAGCCGTGTGTCACTGTTGGTTAGCTGCGTTACACTGTTGTAAAGCCATGTCACACTGTTTGACATGTAACACTGTTGGTTAACCGCGTACCACTGTTGGTTAGCCAGTGTGTGCCGCTGTTGGTTAGCACTCTGGACCCCCGGGCTCCACTGAAAATGCTTTGCTGCGTCGCCAGAACCGTCATGTCAACTTGCCGCTATATCTGCTCTACAGGGAGCGCCACAAACCGTTTCCTTGTGTACTGAAAACAATCACTGTACAAAGAACGATGTAATCGTTTATGAGTGAAACGGCTGGGTATGAACGCTATCACATTCACACAAACGATCTACATCTGCAGTGGAGCTGAGGGCTCACACGGTTTGAACCTGGGAGTTGAGACTTCAAAATAAAAGCGCACGTTGCCTCAAATCTGCCATCCTTCCATGCAGCGCGACCCATGTGTCTCCATCTCAGACCCACGCATGCACTGTTCCACCACACACGTTCCCCAGCATCCTGACCTGTCCTTCTTGACTTCAACAGAAGGACACTTGGCCGGCAGGGGGGTCGGTAGGGGCCGAGGGGGGCGAACGGGGCGCCGGCGGCGAATGAGGGGAGGAGGAGAAGGGCAACGGGTCGGATAGAGGATGCTGCTGTCCATCACTCCTCGCCTGGAGAAGGGAAACAACCAGACTCTGAGCTCTGGTCTCCTGGCAACAGCATAGAACAGCACTAAACCCAGGAACTCCTGCCTCCCGACTCGCTCACCTTTCAAACAGTGGTCGTTGCTCGGGCAACCGCCTCTCTCTCCTTGGCTCGTTGCGGTGTCTCTCTCCCGGAGGCCCGTGCGTCCATCTCTCTAGCCTACGGTCTCCGGCGTGCCTCTCAGTTCCCGCGTTCTCAGTGAATCTCTTCTCTCTGGTCTTGTCGTGGGACCGGAACTTTTCGGGGTCCTCCCTCTTCTCCAGCTCCACCGCTCGTCTCCTCTTCTTCCTCATCTTCTCTGTGTCTTCGTCTCGGTGTTTCCCCCGTCGGGGGGACTGCTGGCGGCCCTCCCCCTCCCGGGGGTCTGGGGGACGTCCCTCTCCACCGCGGTCCGCTCTTCTATCGGGGGCAGGAGGAGCAACGTCTCTGGGTGACGTGCGTCCGTCCATCCTGTCGGTTTCCCGCTGGCGGTCTCCGTTTGCTTCCTTCCCGCCCGGGTGAGTTTTGTTAACGGGTTCGCTTGCGCGTTTTTCCCTCTTCGCTTCCCCGCTTGTCTTGCTGTGGTCATGGAGGTCTTCGTCTTGATGCCGTTGCTCTTCTTTGTGTTTATCTGAGTCATTCTTGTCAGGCAAGGACTCCCGTGGCCCCCCCACATCCTCTCTCCTTGGGCTGACGGGAGACAGAGCAGCTCATGTCTCTGCTCATCACAGAGCACACACAAACAACCAGTTCCCTCAACAGCCCACTACTGGGTGGTGCTACATAACTAGAGTAGGAGACTGACTTTCGATTTTTTGTGCTTTTTTTGTTGAAATTCTGCTTTCATCCCGACAGCAATAAATGAATCCAATGCTCTGACTAAAGAAAAAAAAATGGGTATCTTTGGCTGTCGCAGGCCTGTATAACGCCCGTCCGACCATCCCATTCAACCCAAATGTAATGATTTGATGGCCAACCTGTCTGTCGAACCGACTCCCTGTGCGCACTCTGCCCGTTCACTCATTGACTCTTCCAGAAGGCTAGGTAAACCTATTGCTTTAGCGAGTGCCTTGAAGAGAGGGGTGGGATTTTTTCAGTTGGATACTTTCAAATTATAGCTTACTATGGCTGGTTTCTGCAAATTTCTTACCCTAGCTTTAAGGCTACCTTATTGCCTACCCTAGCTTTAATTAGCATATTCGGAAATAATTGCAGACACAGACACGTTTTTGTCTGTGTCATACATGTGCATGAACGGTGAAAGGTTGTGTGTGTGTGTTTGTGTTAGCACGTATGGCTGTCTTGCTATTTTAATGTTATACATGTTTAGTTTCCGTCTAATAACAGGAAAGATGCATACCTGCTGTCTGTCTCAAAGAGGTTGGGAGAAACCGCTCTCTTACTGGGGCCCACACCGTTCTTGTCATCAAGTTTCTCTTTCTTAGGCTCGGCAGGTTCTGTTAGAAAGAACCCACCAACTAGATTGTTGATGTCTACGTAAACGTGCTATTTCATGAATATATGTTCTCAAAATGTTAATTTCACAGAAATGGTCAAAAGAACAGAACTACTCACCTAAAAGCCTTTTCCAGTCTTTAATTAGAAACTTTGCTAAGGCGATGACCTCTGCATCAGAGCAATGTTTCCTGATGTTGTTCACAGACATGCCAATCCTGGTATCCTAACAAAGGAAGAGCTCTGAATGAGAACAATGCCTGGTGCTTAAAGCCCAATGAAGGCTGACATGGTCATTGTTTAGCGTTACTCGTCACTTAAGGTCAATCAATATTTTGACTGTATAGTTTGTCTGTGTGTCCAAGCCCATACCTGAAGAAGTTTTACAGTCATATTGAAATCATTCAGCTCCTTCAGAACGTCCAAGGCCCCCTCCTGTAAATACAAAACAACGCAGCATAATGGAAAAATCCATCAGTCAATATTCATAAAACTATTCATAAACCTTTTGAATACATTTGATCATAGTTGAATTCACTTAATGTATGATGTGTACGAGTGAATAGGCATATATGTATTATACAAATGTTTATACAAAACACTTGCATTTACAGGCTTTGAATTGCAAAAACAATAGGTTGTCTCGCAACTTCGTTAATGCGAAGCGTACTCGAGTTGAAGGCAGCGTGGCACCAGAGCTTACAGCGAGCGACCGGAGAACTACATCGACGACCTTGTTTGCGCGCAATATTTTGTTTACCTTTCGTGGGGACGCTTCGAAGCACTTTTTGCAAATAGTCAAAGCGAGTGGACTAATGTTGGATACTATTCAACAGTTCTTATAATCTTGTGCTCATGTTTGCAGGGAGTCATTGTCCGAGCACAAAATCTTCATAATCCCGTGTTTAACGTTTTGACAGTTTGCAAGAGTGCATTAACTACTGACACCTGTTGACGATAACAATTTGAGTTTTTTATTCCTCATATTTAAAACAAAACGTGTGAATAAAACACGCCTAGGCCTACGCCCACTACACAGCACGACGTGACAGGAAAACATACGACCTGTGTCAAAATATCTCACCGTGTTATTTCTAGACACCATTCTGTCCAGTTTTTTTGCGATGCGGACGAGATCTTCTTCACGTGTCATCACGGCATTAGTTTGGATGTAAGCGAGCAAGCAATCTTTTATTGAAAGCAAAGTTCAAACAGAGAAAAATATGAAAAGTTTGTCTCGGACATGAATTGAGCTTTACGCACGGCACCGTCCATTGAGCGGAGGGGCGCGTCCTGCTGCTGACCACCTGGTCGACGATTCAACGCGACACATGACAACAACTAAATATAGCGCGTAGTGCAGGCCTGGCGAATACCACTTTTAAAAGTTACATAAAAGTTTAAAAAGATTTAAAAAAAAAAAGGGAATGGAAAATGCATATGACTCGACGTGTATAGAATTACAAACGTTACTTCGGTTATCCGTTCATTTATTTATTTATCACGTAGGCCTATTTACATTTTTATAGAACCTATTGTATGCACATGCGTGATGTGGACGCTGGAAAATAATCCGTTACTGTTGTGATCCAGGTCAATGTCTAATTATTAATCTGGCTAAACTGAAAGCAGTAGACATGGTGCTATTTATTTACAGTAGCCTACACGCAGATGTACTGCTGCTCTGCCAAATACCACTTACATTAAAGCTAGTGGGGCTTCTGTATAATATGTTTTTGGTTTTAATGTACAATAAACATACTTTGTTACACATTGCATAGTTTTGATAAACATTTTCGGATTTTCGATCCTGCGTGAAATTGTGCAAGTTCACCACTAAAGGGCAATGTTGCACAAGGAGTCAGAAATATAACAGCGGGTCCGATGACCTCATGCTTGGCACGGCTATGGCATGCTCTGGTACAAACACACGACACGGTCAATGCCTGCACGTACCCTTGGTGGCATTATATTATTCTTCTTCTTATTCTTCTATTCTTATAAAACAATGCTCAACGTCAGTATGTATTCCCATGCATTTCCATGACCACATCAAGCTGTATATTGTGTCAGCATTAGAGGAAAGCATTAAGAATGAGGGGTTCCTATATGGTTTGGGTTATTTTTTTTATTTTTTTTGTTAGACTTATGGGTTTCCTAGTTGGGTTTTAGGGTTAGGTTTGAGGTTCTAACGCTGATATAAGGGTTGGAGTTTCCTATGTGTTGGATTTCCGTGTTTCGTTTTCAGTTCTAGGGTTGGGATTTAGAATCACTTTTTTTCTCAACTTCAAAAGTGACCCCCTCTAACCCTAACCCTCATTGAAGTTAACAGTCAAACCGAAAACCGAACCCCAACCAATATAAACCCCTAACCCCAACCCTAAAAATGCATATCGTAAAATATGGAATAGTTTGGTAAGCTTCAAATTAAGTAAATATGGGGTTAGACGGGCCACGGACATGGGACACATGACATTTCCTTTTGTATTTGATGATGGGGAATTGGAATTTAAGGCAAAATTTGTGAAATATGACCTAAAAGTGTAATGAAAGAACAGTTCATTACAAATTATTAACCAGCAAGTACTAAATAAGCACCTTGCTTATTTAACGACATTTGAAGAAATGTAATTGTACAAATGTAAAATGCTATAGCAGGATCAGTAACATAATTTTCTGTGACTACATTTTATACCAATATTGTCTTCCGGTTAAGTTCCTCATTAACTAACAATTTGCAATTACCCAATTTTCCTATTGACCCAAACTTTATTTTCATTTATTCTTATTTTTTTCTCACATTTCTTTCACAATGAAGTACAGCCAAATAAACACAGACAAAGGGCTCATTGAGTGATCATCATCATCATAAAACTTTTATTTTGAAACCAAAACTGGTTTCCTCCAGATTCTCAATCTCAAGCTCCTGCAGCCGTTCTCCGGAAGCTTCTACAGTAAAGTGTTGCATAGGTTTGATCTCTGCACGGAGTGGGTGACCAGGACAGGCTGCTGTGTCAGCCACCCGTGAAACATTCACTTTAGAAAATAATGAACATTATTAATATATATTAATAGATAGCCTGCCAGAGAGCCTCTCCGTTTAGGGTTCTTCTCATGGTGAAGTGAAGTGACTTGAGCCACGGGATCAGTGCAGTACCAACAATATCAGTACACTATCCTTTTAAAATGAAGAGTGCACTGCTGTTCCTAAAGTGACCCATCTCATCATTACCAAATACTCTTCAGACTACAAAGTGGCCTCCAGTGCTTAGCAGTTTTCACGTAAGGCAAACCAACACATGGCTCATCCACGCATTGTAGGCTACAGCAACACCCTCTGTGACAGCTGGCGGGGCTTAAAACGGCAGTCTGTTTTTTAGTGTTTTTTTTCACTGTCATCTCATGAAGTACTAGATCTTACCGACGGCCAAGATACTAACTTCTGTGTTTTGCCTCCGACTGTCTGGATGTTCATTGATGACAAATAATTTATTTTAAATACGACCCAATGGATGCAGAGAAGGCCAGGGAGATGAAACATTGCACCGGATGAAAATAAAGCATAATAATACTTTGTTTGTCTCTGCAGAGAGACCGCAGTAGGGCTCAGATGAAATTACTCTCTATTACAAAAAGGCTGGGTAAATATAATGGCTTCAAGCCAAAATCCAATCCCATCTTATTACATTCTCTAACCCATTCTCGCTACATATTCAGTGTATTTATGGTTGGTTTAGTTACGTTTTTTTCAAAAAGTATTTAGCGTTTTTATTTATATTTTTTTTACCATACACCAAAGGCATGAAACTACACGTTATTTAAATACTTTGTGAATTTTGTACTCTATATACAGTGAATTGTGCAAAACACTGAGTGGCACTGCTGTTCCATACATTTGTGCAAATAACTGAAAACATAGGAGATCTGCTATTTAGAATTACGGTGTATAAAAACTAAAATACTAGTAACACCTCTCCGGCTTAAGTCACTCAGTCACATCTCTATCTCAGGACCCTTAGCAAGCTCGGAATCTAGCTCGGAATCCTCTCTTTCGCACTCTCCCTCTCACTATTTCTCTCTCTTTTAACCCTTTCTCTTTGGCACATTCTCGTTCTGGCACGAATGTCTTGCTGAGACATTTAAAATACTGCTTCTTCCGGTTCTTCATTGTGGGGAACCCATATTTCCACTCCATCCACGGCCGAACCCTCCAGACTCGTAGTGGCCCTTCGAGATGTGGTTGCTGCTGTTTGACTTGAGTAGAGATAGAACTCACACGCACACGCACACACACACACAATCACACATTGTGGTCAATGGGCCTTCCACAGAGGGTTGTGGTACACCCATCCTTCCCCCTGCAAACGCACACACACACACACACACACACACACACACACACACACACACACACACACACACACACACACACACACACACACACACACACACACACACCAGAGTGTAGAGGGAAAAATGGTTACTTCATCAGTTTTTATCGCCCTGTCAGCACAATTCAGGATATGGTTAATCCACCTGTCAGTCAGGTTTCTGATGATGTGCCCCTTGCTCTATTCCCCACAGCTTCTATGACAAATTGGAAGCAAAAATATAAATAAAACCTCAGCACACCTTTGGATAAACACCTTGCATGTGCGTGCAGGAACTAGTGCAGAGCTGACCTGTCCATTGCATTCATATGCCAGGTCTGGTGCATCATAATGATAAATTATTAATAATAGAGATATATATATAGAGCTGAAGAGGACGTGTAGCAAGTATTCGTGCGCTGGCATCATAGTGAAGACCCTTTATATGCTTTTACCTTTGATGTTTTTTCCACCTGTAGATGGCAGCAAACTCACAACATTTGTCTTCTCGAGTTACCAACAGTAAAATGTACTTCTCTCAGATCCATCACATCCTTCTTAAACATTTGGCATCCATTTCACACCCCTTACATTCATTTGAAATATTGTGCTGCTTTAAATTTGCTGTAGCTTGACAGGGAAGATATATTCACCAAACCAGTCGCGAAAGAGATGCCCTCATTGGGCAGAAATAAGTCGGAAGCGGTCTGAAATTAGAACTGACAAGTGCAGTAAGCTAGAATCTAATATTCTGAAAGAGCATTTGCTAATGGATTGCTTAAGATTGAATTTGTATTTGTTACTTAATCAACACACACAAACTGCAATGATATTTTTTTATTTTATATTTTATACCTCAAATCTAACCTACGACAGCACCTCCTCCTCTCCTTCCCTGTGAGTATGTAATTGCATGCTGTTGTTTCCCGGTGTTTGGCTGCGTGTTGGCTCACCTCCTTGATGAAGTACTTGGGTTTCCAGGGCGTCTTGGCGGCCGCCCTCTGCTTGCCCTCGCTGCGCTGGCGCTCCTCCAGCCGGTGCTTGTGTTCCGTGGCGTCCTCCATGTTGCCCGTCTTTAGCGAGGCGGTCACGTGCTGCCAAAGACGCCTGGACACGGAGAAACAGACAGACGCACGGACAGACAGACGGACAGACAAACGCACAGACATACAGACGGACATACAGACGGACATATGGAGAGGCGGGGGGAGGAGGAGAGACACACAGATGACCTGGATGAGCTCACAGGTTGACATTTGCTGGGGTAAACAAATTTAAAATCGTGAGGTCAAAAAAACTTTTTACACTTAATGTCTACCAATGTATTACTGTCGTGAGGTCGGGGGGTTTGCCCTACCGTACCGTCAGAGAACACGGCTATTCTGAGAACTGAATCAAAACCTGAAGAGGAAGAATAATCTGTACATATATATTGTATATATGGAATGCAATATGATCAGGAGATGAACATGAACATAGGAACCTCCCCTCCTACTGCATTCTGCAAGAGCTTATATATACAGCACATAATTACCATTCCCCATTTGGGGGGGGGGGGGTCTGGGGGTCTATGCATATTAAGGTAAACTAGTACGGTAGAGCAGTTTGGGATCAGTAGATAACAAATCACACAACACTGTGTCAGATAACCAACACCGATATTAGTCCGCCGCGACAGCACCACCTTTTGGTGAAACACTGGTAACTGCAGGACGCTGTGAATTGTATTAAGGATGCAGTTTGGTTCCCCTTTAATGCAAGTTTTAGAATAACAACATCATGGACCTCTTCCAATGGGAAAAACCCTCAAAACTATCTGGGCGTGATGCCCCGACGCCGCCATATGGTCGTTACTCCGCACCGAAACCTCAAAAGGCACTTGGAAAGCGAGCATAAAGAGTGTGACAGAAAATGAAAGCAGGAAAGGGGGGCAGGGAGGAAGAGGAGGAGTGAAGAGGAGCTGCAGGCTGACGACGGTGTGGAGCGGCCAGATGGTGGAGTGATGGGAGGAGGCAGCTGTAGCAGAACTCATCTACACTGACGTTGGTAATCACCGCTTTATAACTTGCCGATGAGTTAATTACATCCTGACCCATCCCAGCCCACTATAGAATGTATAATTATATCCCAGCCTTCTCATGCCCCCAGAGTCTGAACAGGACATGACTAGAAAGCCGGGGGGGGGGGGGGGGGGGGGGGGGTGGGTAAGATGTACTGTGTGTACTGTAGGTACTGTGTGTACACTAAGTGCTATGTGAACCATGTATACTCTACATACTGATGTACTGTTAGTACTGTGTGTACGGTCTTACTGTGTGTACTGTGTTACTGTGTTTCTGTGTGTAGAGTGTGTACTGTGTGTACTGTGTGTACTATGCGTACTGTGAGTGCCGTACAGGTTGGATGTGTTGGGTTCCAAGGGGCAGCTAGCTCTAGCTTAGTGAAACACCATGCTAGACGGTCGATGAACCACGTGATGCTGTGTTTAGTGCAGCACAACAGAGTAAACCCCATGCTCGGAGTCACACCCAGATCCAAGGACACTCTGCAGTCCACTCACCGCGACTCGTATTGGCTTTGCTTCTCCAGGGGCCGGATTTTCTTCTTGATGATTGGCAGCTTGGTGGTGTCAATCACCTTGGTCTCTCCGCTGCTGTAGGTGAACTCCAGGGTGCCGTTCCACTCGCCCTGGGCCTTGCACACCAC